>NC_088302.1:34175956-34511990 GCF_032854445.1 Liolophura sinensis | reverse complement strand
TTTTTTAATCTTCGTGAATTATTGATTATATTAATTAGCTTACCACACTAATTCATACATAATTCTATAAGACAAGAATATAGATAGACATATATGTAGAATGTCAGTTACAGGACTATACTCTGGTCATACACAAAGAAACAACTATTCAGAAATCCAGCATTCAAAAATTGACCACTAGTGAAGAAGGACAATATAGGCCTACAGGCACATCTGCACACACACGTGTGCTCAGAAACAAATATTTCTTTAGAACTTAACGCCATGGTAAGAATATTGTTCTTATAGAAAAGATGACCAGATTTACTAGTAAAGGGGACAAGAGAATACCCTAGCTCAAAAAACTCCTTTCACCTGGGAACAGATCGACCTCCTCCCTCCCTGACTTAAAGCCACAGCTGAAACAAAGAAAAAAAAATACTCAGTGGTTGTAAAACTAAAATCTAGGGCATTTATAGTTTTTACATATAGGCCTAATAACTGTACACTGTCACCTTACGGAGACATTTGTGTACCATGCACTGCATGAATAATAGCATGGTATGATTATTAAGTCAAATTTCCCAAGGGAGAAATAATAAAGTGGCGGGGGAGAGGGAGGGGGGATTTTATGGCAAAGAGATGAGTTAATGTTCAGCTCCACACCTGCAGTCCGTAAGCCTGTGTAAATACAGAATGGACCGCGTGAATATATTAAGTTGACATCATGACGAACAGTTTGATGCAGTGGTTTGATTATTGGGCGACAGAATAATCTCCATGCATGCATGTACACATGTTTTCATTGATTCGCTATTGTGTAATTGACGCACGGTTAATCAACGGTGCTTCAGGACGCTTACACACGTTAATATCAGATTTCAATCGGCAATTAACTTTGCGAACACCCACGTGGTCGTGAAAACAGACCATTATTTCTTGATGTAATTAAGCTCGATGGGCACGTAGCTCAACATTAAGTAACCAAATATCTAAATATGCACGGACAGTTGTGGGAGAAGGCGACAATATAAACATCCGGTCATAATGAAGGCTTATAGACGTGGAGAGGTGACCACACCTTATAATATAAGTGCATAAGGGGTTCTCGCTTTTATTATATTGACGGTTGTCGAAAATATTTTTCTGTATTTTTTTTAATGCATCGTAAATCATTCAAAGTTATTTCAAAAATTCAAGACAGGCTTAACTGCACCCTATAATATTTGTTTTATTTGTTCTTATATCCGAGTTCGCTAAACATGCTCCTTTGCAACCATTTCGTCTTTTGCGAACTAGTTAAGTTTTTCTTCATTTTATTGAAACCCAATTTCATATCAATTAGTTATTCTCACTATTAGGTCTAATATATAACCGTCACTGTTCATACTCATACCTGTAGATTGGTAATGTTGACTACAGCTTGCTTTGTGTTAATCCTCAATTCAACCGATGGCGTTAAACCATAATCATTCGTTTGAATTCAGTTGAACTGGTGTTGCAATAGTGCAGAACAGGGGAGGTAACAAGGGTTTAGGGACTGGACTAGTCATGCTGGTGATGTGACAATTAGAGAGAAATCATAATTTTTCGTTGGTCTTCTCAAAGATCAAATCATATCACTGATCAGTGGACAGACTACACTTTCTCAACCAACAAATATAGCTGTTCACACTTTAAAAAAAAAGAAGACAAAGGTTTCAACCTTTCAAGCTGAAATTCTTTGGTATAAACAATACATTTGCTTCGAAAAGAAATTGTAGGATTGTGGAACATAGAATGCTTTTATTAACGCATCTGCCTTTTCTTAGGGATTTTAATTTCATCATGAAAATATAAATTTTAAGCAAATCCAATTCATAACCATTTTGACAAAAGCTAGATTTGTAAATATGACCCAAAAGTCAAAGTCAAAGTCAGATGTAATATTGCAAGCACGAAGCATGTATATGTATATATAGCGATGTGATCACATATCTGTGTAATATGTAATGATTGTAATAAACAATAACGGTAGCATTATAGAGTCTAACAGAGAAATGGGTATATCACAAGCATTCGCTGATACTACATGTAGATATCAACATCGTCTGGTGTAGTGACGTGGAAGGTGGTTTCATATAGACGGGTCAGAACAATGTGATTGGCTAAAACGAGAACTGCGGCCGTACTTGGGAAGGTCTGACAGCAACCTGCGGATGGTCTTGGGTTTCCCCCGGGCTCTGCCCGGTTTCCTGCCACCATTATGCTGGCCGCCTTCGTATAAGTGAAATGTTCTTGAGTACGGCGTATAACACCAATCAAATAAATAAATAAAATGAGAATTGTGCACAGTGTACTATATAGACTATACAGCTGTACCCTCTAATTCGGATATATGTATGTAGTACATGCGCGTTGCGACCCGCACCATGGGCAATCCTGTTTTCTCACAAAAGTCTCACTGTATTTTCTCACAGAACCGTTCCTTGTTATATAAAATACTTCGTATAAATTTTGCGAGGGAAGTTACCAATTATGAATGGTTTACCTTGATGTGTGAAAGGCTCTATTTAAACGTAACCGGATATTTGAGAGCTGACACAGAATGATCATGCATGTCTCCGAACGCTTCCGAAAACTATTGGGTGCCAGACATACTTGTGGGATGCATTTCCTCTCAGTCTGGGTGTCAGGTTACGGACCCCAACGCCCACTCTATACACCCACGCCATCTTGAAAAGCATGCAGGGCTATACATGTTATAACAACTTTAAAGGTGCATCCTGCTGAACGACGCTCATGAAGCATGTTCACCTAATCAACATCCTCATATTTGTAAACTTTCGAACGTGCTCTATTCATCGAAGGAGATATGCGAAGGTTAAATCAGCCTAACCTGTTTTCTTGCCGCACCAAATTGGCTCTTTGATAACAGTTAAGTCGCGTGCTCAGATCCAGCTCTCGCTGGTTAGGGTGCGGCTTTAAGTCAGAAGGTGTTCTTCACCTTCAACCGCCCAGTTTCATCTACATATAAACTTGCACCTAAGTGAAATCATAAACAAACAAACAAGCCAATAAATAAATAAATAAATTAGAGCAATTACGACTGTGTTACAAATGTATATTTCGATGTACTTCTGTATATATGGGCTTTGTACCCCTTTTATCTATTACTGTATATGCAAACCTTTCCATTGTCGTCACGTGTAAATGAGATATTCTGTATCACTATACGCTCATCAATGGGATCAGTGGAATTTCGACGTTTGGACAAAACTATGTTGTTACAGGTAAAAAGTATAGATAGTTGTTTTATTAGATATGTACGAAAATAATGAAACCTTGTTGTGTAAACCAGGATAGAGACCAAATAAATTGCAAATATAAACCTCTGTGTGTGGTTATATAAAAACATGCATTATTCCTTAAGGTATTTATCACCTTGTTGTGGCCGTCGTATTAGTGAAATATTCTCGAGTATGGCGTTAAACACCAATCAAATAAAATAAATAAATATTATTACGTTTCTTTGGTTTCATGATAGACAGTTTACTGTTCGTTGACAATGCAGTCTACTGTTTAAGTTTTATCAAAATTGTTACTTCTGACCATCAGTCGTTTAAATCATAAATCACAAAATGGATAATAACCTTTGTTTTACGTCAGTTACCCGTCAAATCTATGCTTACATTAAACTGTAACGGAATTCACTGACAAAGGCTGTAAACTTGAGCTATACCTGTATATATAGTTATGCTCTGGATAATATGTTGGTTTATTCATTTTGTTTTTTAACACAAAAAGAAAAACTTTTCTCTTAAACAATGGCGGCATTTTTGTACAAAAGTAAACCTGGAGTAAACGGAGTAAACCACTGACCATTGGCATGTTACTGTCGAACTTGCACGTGGCATATGCCACACTGGTAGAAGGTTATTGGTCCTGATGTGAACTTCTTGTATCCAAGACAAGATAGTTCCATCAATTGTAATGGAACTGGGGGAGTTCAGAAAAAATCTTTTACGAGAAAGGAATTGACCTCACCTATGTACATCTCGTTGACCAAAAGATGGAAAGGCAAATACCTTATAACAACTTGGCCACTGGCATGATAAATTGTTGTAAACATACACTATGTCAGGAAAAAACATAAATCGTGTGACAGTGCGAACAGTTTTGAAGTTGCTTACCAAAAAATGTGTTTGGTGCATTCAGTTTTATTTATTTATTTATTTTAGAAGATTTCAACATCTTCTGTATTTTTACAATTCCGATTTCGTATAGCACTCGGGAATCCCTTCTGTTTGACACCTACAGACTTTTTCGAACTGTCAATCAAGAACACGCAATGGGATACCTGCAGAAGTCCGAAGTGGGACGTATTACGTCATTTCATTGACGCTGCACATTCCATTGCAGCGTCAACAGCGGAACGTCACATTTGGTAGACCAAATACGTCACAGATGAAACAGCAAAACGCAACATCGCGCAACAAAAGATTTGTGACGGGCAAGTCCTTATTCACTCTGGCGCCACCAGTTGTGAGAGGAAAATCTGCAGGTGCCTCATTGACCAATCACAAGCAGTTATGTTGCAAATAGGTCAACCGGATGTCCCACAAATTGGTTACAAACGTTCAATCTTTCTTTGACATCACCGGGAATGGAATGAAAAGTTGACACAAGAAGGGGTGGCGGGACATCGGATGTGTTGGATCCATCTATTGTCAAGCAAGACCACTGAAGCTTTGAGTATACTATATAGGGCGGGGACTGTTGATATGCTCAGGTGATAAATGGTCCAGATACGGATCATTCTGTCGTATAAATGCCATAGAGAAAACGCCAACAAACCGAGTAGAGTGATATATGAGACAGATAATGGTTTATTCAATGATGACAGCTAACAAGGGAATGTGTAAAGGGATGGCCTGTATAGTGGTGATTTACGGACCCATCCCAAGGGGATCTGTCAAAGAACCCCCACAAATATACACTCCATAATGACTGACGCACACTGGAAATAAATGAAATCCATGAAAATAATATCAAACGGCACACGATGTACATGTAAAAATGAAGGCTCGGTTGATGTTGAACTTGGTATATATGAAGATGTGATCAAAACATATCACGGTCCCATTAGCAGATGAAACACAGATGAAAACGATAACGGGGGTAAATACTACCGGGAACAGTTACAACTACCCATATCATGAGACCGATCATACTTAAGGTACTTTCTCACTCTAACATGCACAATGATGAGGATGATCCACAAAATAATCATATGACAATTTGTACATAAATACAATACATAAATTACTTGGCACGACACTAGCTATATATAATATTGCACATAAAGTTACATTTTTTTAAAGCACACAATGGACCAATTTTCTCCACACGGAACAGATAGTTGGCACAGTTAGTCATCAAATCATATACCATACAACAATTACGCCTGAACTCTGGCCCAGTATAGCTTTGTCACATATCTATATGGGAACAGATTCAACAGAAAAGAATTAGCCAGAAATATCACAGATAATGCGGGTTTTGTCATCAGGTACAAACCTTCGTCACCCCCAAAAAACAATTACTGTATATAACGCACAACATAAACTGCTGCCAAGTGTGTCAATGCCATGCTATGCCGGCGGAACTTTTTTGACACCCTCTAACTTTGCGTCGCAAAATTAAATAATCTCAAAATCATTAATACTGTCACGAGATTCGAGCGTCGAGTTTTATACCAGCCTCTGAGCCAGTCAATTTTAATTGACGTTAACTCTAATCCGACCAACTTCAGCTCCTCGCGATGTTTTGAGCAAACTCCGTCGGTGGTCTTCGGCAGTCGTCGGTAAACTCCTGAATGAGTCTGCATTTCAGTGAGTGTCAGTCATGGAAAGCGGTCGTCTGGTATTTCAGTACTCAGCAAGGATTTTGAAGTTCAGCCCTCCTGACGTCTCATCTCGGCCGCCTTTGTCGGTATTTTGGACGTCTAACACTAGTCGAAAAGTTACAGTCCTGAGGAAAAAGGAAAGAATTCTTAATATACTGTCGAGCAAGTAAATACTGCACATTTGCTACAGATCTCCGTTTTGGTATCTATTGGTATGGCCTATCCAACAGCGCATTTCTTGATGTTACATCAAATTAAAGCAATATAGAAGAAATAAGTAGAAACAAAGAAAACGACAAAAGTCCCAAAATTTCTATTAAAATAAAACAAATATTTACATTAGATCGAATCGTCAATTCTCGTTTGCTGGCTGTAGTTCAATCTGCAACATTTGACAACTTACCTCTGCATATAACACTAAAAATATCTTCCTTTGATTTCGGAAGAGCGTCGTAACTGTCGACTTGTATTACAGAATCTTCCCCTGTGGCTAGTTTTTGTAAGTTCTTCAAGTTTAGTCTGGAACCGATGGCAACGACGATGATTTGGATTTTCCTGGCTTTTGTTCTCATAGCTTCTTGTGCAACTCGGGTTGGGTTATCCAGTTTATCGTCTACAAACAACACCAAGGTCTGCTGGACATCGACACGGGCGCCATAAAACCGAGAGAAACTGCGCCTGCGCGCCTTCTTGAGAAGTTCCGCCTGGCTTGGCATCTCTATTGCATCCAAGTCTTCCTGCACGCCATCGCTGGTGTAATGGTCACCGAGGTCAATGTCGAGTTCCCGCGGACAGTCATTAGTCATCACTCCCACGTGGATACGATCGGAACCGATGTCCAACATGTTGATGGATTGCTTAACAAACTTCAGCACCTTTTTGGCTTTCTTCACCCCGATGGTTGCATAATCCACGGCAAAGACTATGTCAGCAGGCCGTCTAGTGTCACATACGCCACCTGAAGGAGAAAGCAAACAAAACGTATTATTACATGCTTTACTGGTTATCATTTTTAAACAGCAAGTTTATTCTGATTGCACCTCGATTCCACACTATATGGTCAATGCATGCATGATTATTTATAATATTTGATAAAGTTATTAAAGCAATGTCATTTGTGTACTCGTATTTCATTACAAAGTCATACCAAAAATGGGATCTTGAAGTAACATTATTTTTCACTTTGTCCTTGTGCACGTTTCCCAAATGTGAATATCTAGGTTGGCGAGTACAGACTGTGTTACAATTTTGCACGAATCATTTACATTGTAAAGATGCGGTGAAAGTTGAAAACTGTTCTTACCATTTGATGTCTCAGTAGGATCAACCTGAACTGTAAAGGTAGAAAACAAGGAGAAAAAAAAGGATTAGAAAATAGGTCTGGTAAAATGAACATATAAAAGCTTTCAGGTGGAAAACTAGATTTCTTGGAAGCAGAATTGGTATGCTATATGGTAAGATGAAAGTAATTCTGAGAAGATGGATTACAATTTTTTGGTAAATATTCTGCCATCTCTCAGACTACCTGGCTCACTGCAACCATCAAGCCACTGACCAATAACATGGCGTTTTCGAATCCAGGTTTCGCTATTTCGACTGCAGCTTTAAGTTAAGCTGACGGGGCGAAGGTAGGACGTTAATAAGTGGAAAATTCTTGAGCACAGTGCGTTAAATATCAGTTAAATATCGATTTATAAATCAATCTACCATTATATTGATTTTCTAAGTTGCAAAATATATACTCACTCTCACAGAGCTGGGATCCCAGCCGTTGCTCGGTGTATATCAAGATATTATATGTGTCCATGGAGAAGAGGTAGTCTTCCACAGGATGACTGGCGATAGCCTTCAATTCGTCAGGATCTGCTGATTCGCTGGGATACACAGCGTACATGTACATCCCGTCTTCTGGGCATTTCTGGCCTCTTGAATGACCGTCTTGGTGTTCCTAGAGTGACCGTTGGTGATCACTATGGCGATGTGCGCCACCTCTCTCCGGGCAATTCCAGGCACAAAGGCTTTGCGCCACAGATACCGCAACGCATCCCCGGTGTTGGGTTGTCCCCCTTGGAATGGGATCCGCTTCACGGCGGCCTGTAGTTTACTGTGGTCAGAGTACTGGCCCAAGTGGATCATGGAAAAGACCTGGTCACTGAACGTGATAACTCCTATACGCGTTCTGTCCTCGGCAAATGAGGGTACCAAATCGCTGACATATTCGAGGGCTCTCAGGAAGTCATTTTCGCCCACCTCATCTGAGGCGTCCAAGACGAAGTAAATGTCCGCAGGTTTTCCTCCGCAGCCTGTAGAGAAACAGAGAGCATTCTGTGTGAGATTTTTTGCGTTAGCATACTCTGGGCATTATACGTCAAGAAGATTTGCACATTCGGCAAAGCTGGGTCCCTACCAAAAGAATTACATGGTCCACTGCACATAGTGCACTCAAAGAGAAACCATGAAATTGCTTTGCCAGAGATCCAACATGGCGACGGGTGTAAGTCATGCATCATCAGTATTTCGGCTGTATCATGTTAAATGGATTACATATGGAATGTACATTTCAATATAACCACAATGGTACATGCTGTACATATGTACAATTAACGGTCAAAGAATTATTTCTAACTGAAATGTTTTCAATACGCACAGCTCTTTGTTTTCACCAGTAAGTCTCTGTCTCTGGTATTAAGATATAAACAAAAAGGTGCCTGCGTGCCATAAATGAATTTTCAAGCTGATTTTCTCACTGGCTGATTTTTTATACCAAGAATACAACCAGCGTCTGGTATTTCAGATCCCATCATAATGCTGGCCGCAGTCCTATAATTGAAATTTTTGAGTGCGGCGTAAAACACCAATCAAATAAACAAATATACCAAGAATTATATATGTGATATTTCCATTTCATAGCTAAAGTGGGGTGACCGTATGTTCATTACGAATTGTAACAGAAGAGAGAGCTTTCCACCGATCCGATATAATATAACCGAGAGAATCATAAAACACTATGCTCTGCACAAATTCATGGGGACCAACATAAAATTGGCAAAATCCAATTTATCAGCAAGCGTCTCATCACTAAAAGCCCTTGATCGTCAATGCTGTAGTGACGTTTAGCTTTCTATAACGCCTAATTCGTGGTGGGAGTTGTTGGCGCGAACAGAAGTCTCATTAAACTAATTGCTTAATGGTGATGCTTCACGTCAATTAGCTGGACCTATCCCCAGGGTTAGGGAGCAGTGTTCACCCTGTCATGCAGGTTGTCGGCCATTAAGGCACAGTCATAACCTAACCTTTGAGGATGCTATATATACATATAGGAGGTTATGAACATAGATATATATGCATATAACCTGTATGCTAGGAAAATCGGTTCTCCATACACCCACTTTCAAATTCAAACCGAAGGGGCTGATATAGGGGCGATGTCATAATAGAGCCTTCATGACAACGTTTTGCGCTTCATCTCTACAGGAACAGATAAATGGCCCAAACGCTTATTTTTGCTTCACATCCTCTTTCTCATGTATTGCAATTGCAAAATAGCTCAGCCTTACAAATGAAGTCATATATCCAGATTTTCTCGAAACAAATAAAATAGATAACTCACCTTTACCGGGCTTGCTTAACCACTTATACCCCACTTCTTCGTCACTGGAGTATCCTGGATCAACCTGCATTCTATCGTACCAATCATCTAAAATAAAACAATAATGAAGGTATAAACGGACTGTTTCCTGGCCCATCGTCCCGAAAGCCTGATGCAGTCAACATAACATACATGCATTTTCCTCTTCAAGAAGACAAGACAGGTGTACATTTGTCCAACATGCATGAATGAATGACTTTAATAGGTTACCCGCTCTAAGGACATTATGTTGATCTTGATAATGAAATAGGGATGTGGGGATACACTATAATTTCTTAAAAATCGCTGCAAACCGGTTAATATATCAAACTCCTATACCTTATTGAACATAAATCACTACATGTAGCATGTTGTTTAAACGAAACAAAACTAATTAATATGCACGAAAAACCAAAAAGGCGGGCATTCTTTATAATGTTAATTTCATATCGGTCCAGACGCTTAAACAAATGATCACTATATCAACAAAAAAGTACGAAGAAAAATAAACGAAACTCACCTTTTGGCAAAGCCATGCCATGTATCAATGGAATCTGAAATGAATGGAGAATGTTGTTTAATATAAAGGCATCACTAGAAAAAACACATGTATGTGCCACAACAAAACTGGGATCAAAATGGTTAAAGTTTGATACACTGAAAATATGACGACTTCGGATAAAAAGTATAATTTTCAAGAATTTGTCTTACCGCGATTGCCGAACATATCAGCAACGATTGGACTACTCGTCTTGTAACTCCCATGTCGCTCAGTTGTTTTCCTGTCATTCCGTAAAAAACGATAAAAAAATCAGATCTCTCAGCACGAGGATACTATGTATTGCTCTATGCTCCGTACAACACTCGTTGATTAACACGATTGTCTTCCAGTGGTAACTGTATTAACCGGACTGTGATTGGTATATATAGTGGTCTGGTATCGTAGGTCGTGCTCTGGGTCAGCTCAGTCGACTGAATGGCGAGACTAGCCCGCGAGCCGTTTTTAAACGATTGCCGCTTCCCACAAATATGTCACAAGTAGGTGGGTTGGTTCGGCCGGCTGCGCCCCACATAGTTTCCCATATAATGAAGCAAGCCGTTACAACCAGGACACGACCGTGTGAATTTTGTAACAGCTACTCCATATAAGGAAACCACGTGGTATCTCGTGCGCGTGCAGGTCAGAGGTGCCATTGGATTGCGTGGTGTAGCTTCCGACGGAACTCGGCTTGGCCCGAGTCTTAATAGTGGGCTGTGTACTGCTGAAATACATGTTTAAACATGAGAAGTTTCGGAACTCGTAAAATATCCAAATGTAGGGTATGTTTTGTAGTAATGTGTGTAAACGTCTTTGATTTATGTGTCATATGTTTATGGAATTTTAACTGGACAGGAAATAAACTTTTAATACAGATTCATAAAAACGTGCCTTATTTTTAATTATATTCGTACGTCTACTTATGCCCATATCCAGGCAAAACTCGTATGGCATAACAACTGTGCTGTGATGCATCTATGTCAAGGGGAAGATTTTTGTGCATTAAGACATGATTTATATTCATGTATTTAATTTGTCACAGAATTGACTTGTTAATACGTTGTGAAGTAGGACTAAAACAACTGTTCTATTCTATTGATCGTGTAGATTATGTTTCTATTTTTTTTTTTTTTTTGAAAAGGAAATAGTCGGTGTTGGAAACCGGGCATATTTGCTATTTTCACGCGAATGAGGCCGAGAAGTGGCTCTATAAATGTATACAGTTCCACTTGTGAATCGGACTTACGCACGTGGGATACAGGAAATCCAACCCGTGAAACGTTCGGAAATGTCGTCCGGAAGCTTCATAGAGAAAATACGCCAGAATAAACCAAAGGCTATACATGGTTAAACAGAAATATTTGGGAGATCCGTACTTTCAAGAGTATACGATTCTATAAAATGCATATGCTAAATAAACACCCCTCCCCTCCATCCTACGATCAAATCTTTCCGCATTGACCTACTTTCACGCTTTAGGCTGTACTTAATTTTGATCTTACTAGCTTTTACCATCAAGAATGACTGTACACCACATTTACTGGTCCTTACGTCCTTACAGTATGTAGGTCTAGTGTTAATATCTTCATTCTTGTGATTTATAAAATTTAATCATGATCTACAATAAACAACTTTTCCCGACTTTTCTCCCTTGTTCGACTTACGAAACATACGAGTTACCAAGAAGAAAAACCGTTATCAGCTTTGTTTAACTTTGTAATATGTAGGTTTGAATCTTCCATCAGATAAATTTACATCAATAAAAATAAGCTACAAGGTTTTTTTCCAAACCACTGATAATTTCTTTTCACAAACTGTTCATGTAAACGTCAATGTTAAAAAAGAGGGGAAAAAATCTATGTATATATCAGTATGCAAAACACATTCTCTGAATATTTCTACCAACCACAGATTCCATAGGTAATTTTGGCATCCGGTTTGTCGCGTGCGACAGGTGGCATTTGTGCCCACTTCCTGTCGACCATTACGATTCGGAACTAGCTTAGTTCTGGCGATTTACACATACACGCACTGCTTACGCAAGTTAGGGGGCAAGCCTGCGTATGTCCCTATCCTATTGCAAGCCGACAATAGCCCGCGTGCTGTCCTATTATGCAAATAAATATTGTATAATAATAGGTTTAGATATTTGTAGAAGGATTTGTGTCTTAATGTTATGTGGTAAACATTTAATTCGGGGACAGGACTAACCGCTTCGAAAACCGTCTTCCGTTCAGTAACGGACATCTTGTGTAATATAAATGTAACTGACGACATGCACGTTTTGTTGGCTTTTACAACAGTAAATTAATTTTAGAAATGAAAAAGGACGGACGAGAGAAGGATATGCCGGTGGTGGCTTATATATTTAAAGCAACAATATGTCGTTAATTTACTGTCAAAAATGTGTGTTTGTGTTCTTGACCAATCGCAGCTGTGTTATATTGTTTATCTTTTGCTTAAGAAAGATATATAAAGATATATATCGATGGCGATAGTTAAAATGACATGTCACAGTCTTAATTTATCTCTGATCAGTCCAAAAATAACTTGTCCACCTACGGTTCTCTACATCATTATTCTAGCGCCCCACGTGCCCGGATTACTACGATATACCCCCTACACGCTCCAACTGATATTCTGGCGATGGTGCACGCTGTCAAGCATGCGGGGGTGCTCCCACTGAAAGAATATCAAGTGATTGAGGAACAAGATTTGAAAATGGTCCGAGGTTAGCACTTTTGGAATTGTCAGTTGTATCAGTAAGTGAGAACTTTGTCAGAACATGTTTGAGCTAAAAGTTTACTTTCCAAAGTGCCGTGGTTGATTCGGATTAAAAGACATGTCACCTTTACAGTTAAATCAACTATATGTAAGCTAGCTAATCACACATTCTAGATTTATACTGAACTAATTATACAGTACCATGGTTAATTACCATTGAATAACATGTTTGGTTTACAGTTTGATTAACTCTGTTAGATTACTAAAGACACACGTTTGAATTATATGACGTGGTTAATTCTATTAAATAATATATCTTGTTTATGGTTAAATTAACTCTGTTATCACTGGAAATTACATAATTACAGAATAACATTACACACTTCATTCGTGTGTAATGAAGATATGTGTACACAGTGAATTGAAGTCTCTGTACAATAGGACATAATACACAGCTGGCCCGGTTGTTCAAAACTGATTTAAGACTTAATACCAGATTTAACTTTAAGCCAAATCTTCAGTTGTGTACTTAGCCTTAAAAATTGTGTACCAGCATATTAAATATGAACTAAAACTGCTGCTGTGATACTTTCACTTTGGAGAACTGCGTTGACTGCCGAGTTTGCCTGGATTTTTAAATATAAAGTATGACTTGAAAACCAGCATTAGCGGACGCACTTTCAAAGAACTGGGTCCTGTACACTAGCCTCCAGCATAAATGGATGATGGATGCTTTGGATAGTTTCTGAATGGAAGGGGTGATAATGAGATAAGAGATAATAACGCACTTTGGTGCGGGTGCTTTTTACATCTGTACTTTTATAAATGAGGTGTATTAAAAAGTGGTTCAAAACTCTTACTTGTTAAACACAAACATATCAAACCATCATAGACAACATTTTGGTGAAGACAAGTAAAAACTCACCTATTTATTTTAAAATACAACAAAAGACATAAAGGCCACTCACCGTATTTCTTTATTTATTTGAATTGTGTTTTATGTCGTACTCAAGAATATTTCACTTATACGACGTCGGCCAGTATTATGGTGAAATGAAATCGAACAGAGCCCCGGGAAAACCCACGGCCATCCGCAGGTTGCTGTCAGACCATCTCAAGTAAGGCCAGAGAGGAAGTTACCATGAGCTGGACTTAAACGACCGCATTGCCAGGCACCGTAGCCACCTGTGAAAACCATAAATATACATGTATAGGCCCACTTTAGTTAATCCCCACATATAACGTAGAAATTTCCAGTTTCACGTAATCATTTAAGCAACTGTCAAGGCACTCTTTGTGTTTAATGATCCTCTACACCTTGGAATGAACACATTTTTGTCTGGAACCAAGAAGAACTAAAGATCAATTAAGAGACTGTTTATTTTATAAAGTCAGTTCAGTTTAGTTTGCTTTGTTATTTCATTGTTGCTTAACGCTAGAGCTAGAGCGTAGCCAAAGATTTCAAGTATTTAGGTATCCTTTTCCAAATTCACGATCCGGCATTGCACTTGATGTGAATATAGATCTATATCACGCTATATTTATACGCACAAAGCAGCTTTGACATGGGCTTGGTCAATTTTATGCTCTTTGACAATGAGTTCTGGAATTCTTTAAATACTCCATTTCCTGATCGTTTTCTGTGAAAGGGCGGAGATTTATTTCGGAGACAAGAGTCGTGTCCTAATAATTAGCCACAGACATTCTCGGAATGTTTAGAGACTATAAGCAAGTCTTTAAAAGGTAAAATGTATCAATATTTTCTGGTTGTTGGATTTAAGCCGCACCTTTCTTGACTAAGTCTAGAAAATGGACCCAGATGCTGTGGTTTGCCTAATAAACGCCTTTACCACGAGGCGATGGTAAACATGTACATTCTAACATCTGGTTTTACTTTAAACATCAGCGCCGGTCTTGATACTTTAAGCGATATCAGCAAGCAAGTCGCAGTAAGAAGCCATGCACGCGGGTATATACCGTTATACAATTAAAACTGAAGTCTGACTCCGAAACATGGATGTCATTCACTCGTCCCAGCACGTGTAGTTGCCCAAATTAGATATGATATTTAACCGGTCTTAATTTCTCGCAATTACAAATGTTGAGCTCACTTTCATATATAATTTAATTTGTTGAAAATTTGCTCATCTTTTAGGTCATCTTTGTCCCTCTTTCCCCCCGGGGACATCCTATCCCTGAGAGTACAGAAGTTTAATGGGATCTAAAGTTCACCAGGTTGGCGACTAAGAGAGAATATATCTGGAGTATGTCAGCGCATAGCGTCAGTCAGCGACCCCCTGAACTAGACAGACAAGAGGCCTGACAGCCCATTATCCCACCAGGGGACAAGCATAATGGGACGAACTAACAGTTTATTGTGATGACACGTGAACAGTGCCGCCGTTCAACACACCAACAGACCTACATATATAATTGAAACTGAATAAGGCTATTTGTATATATGTAGGACATATATACATATATATTTCAGGAGTATATGGACAGTATATCGCAGCAAACAGAAAAAAAGCCTCATTATGTTCATAAGAATATCGTCAAATTTGATTCATACGGATTTAACAGTGTATATAAGTGATATTTACTCTGTAAAAATCTGTTAAATCTGTTAAATTTAGCAGAGTCTTTTATATGATGTCTGTTGTCTGTTATTGCAGCAGATTATTTTGGTAAATAAGCACACATATTCCATTAATTCAACATAACAATTCTACAAGACTAATAAGATTTTATGTTGAATGTGACACAACACTGTGTTATAATAATAGAGTACATTCTAGCATCACTTACACAATAAATTTTGTGTAAAAAGTTAAATTTTACTTTTTGACGCTATTGTGGATGTATAGTTGTTGTATTCATTTGAACAAATACAGATCAATAATTAATATAAGCGGAATATTTTTACCATGTGGCGAAGTGTACTTCATAGCCACCTGTTACGTTATCCTGTGATATAAAACTCCTGCTTAACCATTTAAGACATTCATTTTGACAAAACCCACATGTCCAATTCCGAGTTCAGTAAGTATTTCTTGTAAAGCTATTTTTATTATTTAAAAGATTTAAAATTAAAATTTTTGTTCTTTGATCATAGAGGTGGAATTGTGATAGTCACAATAGAAAATGTTTGAAAGCTTATAACCTCGTCAAACTGACACAGAAGCCTACGCAAAGGCACACCTGTTTACTATGATGTATAGGTAATGCCTCTGGCAACAGTCCATTAACAGAATTGTCAGTCATAGAACTACAAACGAACTTGATTGGTTTGCCGTATTGTGACGTCACCCACCAGCATCTTACGCGACATAGCTGAACCTTGAATAACATGTTTACCCAAAATTAAAATTCCTTCTCTTTCTGTAGTTAATGGGATGTTCTTTCCACGGAAAAGAACTTCCCTCTCGCTTTTTTTAAAAGCCACTGTCAAAGCTTCACGTACTGAGGGTCTACACATGTACCAGGGAAAGAGGAAAGTACATGTAACTTATACTGGAATGGCCATATTTTTATTTTAATTTCCTTGTACATATGTAAATATGTTAGCACACACGCCTCTCCATTCACAAAAGGCCGACAATGTATATTTATATCGCAGACTGAAGACGCCATCTGGGATGTTTTTTTCGGTGTTTGAAAATGTTTTTTTCTTAAATCGACCGTGGCAGTCCATCCATTTCAGTAGTTTCAGTCGGAAGCTTTGAAAAATTTCAACAACATATTGAATTGAAAGTTGACAGTATTGACAGTATTTGTGTGTAGTGTAAATACTTTACCGCCAAGTGACACATATAGTATACAGAAGGTGCCCGTCGAGTGACACATATAGTACACCGAAGATGCCCCAACGTAGATAATACAACGCAGGCCGGTGTGGGAGGTTGCTAGCTAGCTAAATGTATTGTCTACACTAGCTCGTTATCTCAGCAGTGAAATTCAGTACACCTCTGTACTCCAGCGCCATCTCACTCAAAAATGTTTACATACTTAAAAACCAAAATCTCCTTTATTTTACCGATGAGTTCCCAAGAAAAAAGGCCATTGGATATCACGAGGGGGCTAACTTAAGCAAGCAAAATGTTTCGGGTTTAGACTATATGTACATGTGATGTATGCCTTTCCCACTAGGAGCTGTGCTCGAAACCAGTTTTTACTGTTCTTATTGACAAGGCTATAGTTTCTTATTTAAGGAGTGTAAATGTGTTTGTGGAGGGCGGGGGTGGGGGTGGGTGAGTGGGAGTGGAGGAGGGAGAAGAGGAGGCTGTCCCCTTTTTGCATATGCCTCGTTCCCTCAAACGATAAATACGACAGGGCTCGGTGAAATATTAATGATTAGCACGGATAACATAATCGAAATATACAAACATTGTATATAAAAATTAAACACAATTAAGAACCAGGTAACCGATCTCTGATTTCGGCACAAACATGTTTATTTTGTTTGTATTATGTAGGGGTTTCACGTGACTTTTATGTGACTTTTTAACTTGGCACTCGGTTTTCCATCTACGGTGTCTTGAATGTTACAGTCACAATGTACATGGACACACATGTGTGTAGAGTGCTGCCTCACTGGAACGCCATGCTAAAGATGCCCGACATAACCCCCACGCCCATTGTATGATTGTATCGTACCGACCAGTGCTGGATCTATTATCTATTATGAGCGACACGCAGGTAAGGATTAAATGGCCAACAGTAATAGGGAAACCGATTCGTGTCACGGTGAATATTAATTGTGGGAGAAAAAAGCAATAAGTTTTAGTGCATAATCATAATCTGTCTCCAGAACGAACGCAGGCTCCTTGCATTCGAGTGCATTACGCTGTAACTATTAATTATGACGGCTAGATGAAGACATCTCGTTCCGCGCTTAGCGTATCTCGACCCTCAACACGATGACGGTGACAATCGCGCGCGAATGGTGCCGTCCTCGTTCAGTGGGTCTCGACGGGCGATTTGCGGGACGAGATGTCAACAGTTGTCAACTCTGAATTCCAGAAGGATGTATAAGCCCTATACGAATTTTGTATTTGAATTTTAGGTTCCCTATATATATTAGACATCCATTCCACCATCATGCCGGAGTACAGTATTAACTGGGAGGGACAGATATTTTGGCGATGCATGTATCTTTATTGTAGCTATATTGAATTTAGCGCATGCATAGTTACATATGTGACAAAGAACTTTAACTGATAAGTGCCACGCCAAGGAAAAATACAACATTTGATAAACCTATCGGTATTAGTCTAAATCCATCCAATCACCAAGAAGCATGTCTTTTATCGCCGTACATGAATGAGTGGATTTCACTGAATGAGACTGCAGTATTATTCCCAGTATTTGCTTTGAACGACCACAGACTGGCTGAGTTGAAACCTTTCTGAAGCAAACTGTTGTCCTTGCTAAAACATGACAACCACGCTGAACAACAAACCACTATTATACACAGGAAAGAACGTCCGGGCCGTAAGGGTGAGATCCGCTTTCAACCGATATGAGGACCAGAATTAAAACTGTAAACTTCGCAGCATTAGTGCACATACTACTGTATAATTTGAAACTCACCACATAAGCGTAGAAATCAACCGATCGAGGTTGCGACAATGATTGAGACCCACCCGCTATAAGGAAATGTTAATACAGGTGGAATACTTTAGAAATCTAACGTTTTATCTTCAAGCAAACAAACATAAATGCATATATAGGTATAGCCTATATTACAGCGCAAAACTCTACTGGTTCACAGATTCTCAAAACCGTAGAAAAACAATTCTTCTATGAATTTCCATTTATTCAAATGCCACTAAGATACCTAATTTAACATCATACGTGGAAATTCAATCTTTCTCCGATCTTTAAAACATTTCTATGTGGGTATAACCACTTTAGTAAGGACTGGCGACGATTTGATTTCAGTGAAAATAGGGGGGGGCCTCCATGGCTCAGTTGGCTAGTGCGCTAGCGCGGCGTAATGACCCAGGCGCCTCTCATCAACGCGGTCGCTGTGAGTTTAAGTCCAACTCATCCTGCCTTTCTCTCCGGCCGTATGTGGGCAGGTCTGCCAGCAACCTGCGGATGGTCGTGGGTTTCCCCCGGGCTCTGCCCGGTTTCCTCCGTGAGCACGGCGGAAAACACCAATCAAATAAATAAATAAATCAAATTAACGAAAGTAATGTCATTGCCACCCATGGTACGCACCATGGGTGTAGAAATAACATGTCACAAACCGCATGTTTTGCAGAAACATGCATAAAATACAATTCTTCAGTAAAAACTGATTTTTTTTCTGGCATAGGCAAATCCGTACCGATGAATGTTATTCAAGGGAACAGCTATCATGAAATAGATATGAAAATATTGATGAAGCTTGAATAAAAAATTAGGGTCATTACTGTTAAACACGAACATATAACAAACCATTGGCAGAGTATGGAACTATGGTAGGGACATGCGAAAAACATTTGTTTGGAATCCAAAAAAGAACAATTCAATAAATAATTACAATTACAAAAAAAAAAAACTTTTCCAAGGCAGGTTAGGAAAATAAGGATTTTTCACTTACCATTGTCATAGTAAAGATGAAAAACAAAAATTCTTTTAGAAGGTGAAAAAAAAGAGAATTTTTCATCCCTAAGTTTATGTTTTTTTCTTGGTGTGGAGTGGGTTTTGGGAGAGAGATTATTTTATCATTCTATATCTACAGGTATAACATGAAAGTTATGAAATGCTGAAAAAAAATTTTGCATTTATCCATAAACCGTTTCTGTTTTAAATGCAAATAATCAAACAGGTAACATTTTGTGTAAAGGAATCAGAGTGCATTTCTGTAATTTCCCTTGGGACCTGGCCGCGGTTTGTCGCATAATTCGACGCCCCTAATGCCTGGCAGGCTTGTCTGTGAAGGGAATTGTATTGAATTACGGAATCTGGCAAAGATCCAGTCAAATCGTTCTAGACTTTCACTGATGATTCCTCATACCATATTCACCACCAGCCATTACTGAAAACAAACACGGACATTACTCCACTCTCGAGATTATTGATTCCAACAATTCTACGGAGGATATTACACGTAAATCTGCTCAAATAATATTTTTATAGCTGGAAAAGAACTAAAGTAGAAAAATTTAGCTGCTCGATGTTTTTACATACGAACGTTACAGAAGTGGAGAGGGAATGCACAAACTAGGCATTCTGTTGTTATTCCTGTTTGGTAATTAAATGTCTATAAATATTTCCAGTTGCGACCAGCAGATGTTGCCCTGTGGATTGGTCGTTGGTCTGCCGGTCGGTCAAGTTTTTTTGAAAATGTACTATTCACTTAACCATAGACCTGAGTGCAAGGCGACGTCGACATTTTGCTGTATTTCGAATCGGCTTTTTGTAGTATGTCGTATCGACGTTTTGCGGTATGTCGTATCGACTTTGTGGTGACCGGAGTGCCTGGTGCAATTCATTGGCATTAAAATACCCCAAGGTACTGACGAGCATTCCAACGAGTGACGTACCATCTGAACAATCAAATTCAAACTGTGGAGCACGTGACGTAAAGCTTCATGGGAATTCCTTCACGTGGAGGAAAGGAGACGGCCCAAGATATGAACCATCGACCGACCGACCGACCGACCAACCGACAGACAGAGCTGGTTAGTCATATACTTTGCAGAGCAGAGTCACATTAAAAATATGGGTTAATTTGCAATACTAGAAATTTACCCGCAAAATGTCGATGATGTTTTGTACTCAGGCCCTACTTAAAACACTGAAGTATATTGAAATATAGGATTTCAAAAAATTTGACTCATCGATCCATGTTGAAATATGGTTCTTGAAAAATTTGTCTCACCCGCCAATGTCAAAAGACAAGGAGTCAAAAATTCGACCGACAGACAGGCAGAGCGAATTATATACAGTTAAAATATTATCTCAGCTGAAAATGTTAAAACTGTCACACGCAAAGCTCAATTCATACTTAACCTGATAATTCGCATCAGACCATGCAATCAAGCCCATACATGCACCTTTACTGCTATGCCAATAATAAGCTGGTAATATGAAGTTGACTACGCATCTGGGAATGTTTGAACGTACCGATGCTCTTAAAACTCTGATGTACACGTCATATGGTGTAAATGAATGTTTAATGGTCGGGAGTTTGTGTTCTGTATGGGGGGTGTTTTGAAATACCATAACTGTACCACCTAGACCTGGTGTCAATATTGGAAGCGAATTAATGTCACCTGGGAGATGTGACTGTGGAGAATGCACAAATAAACACTGGACACAGACACATAGTTTGAACACACAGCTCATTCACACTAGGTACTCAAAGACAAACAAATCTACAAAATGTACATATTTTTCGTGCTACAAATGATGTCGATGTGTGGACACATCAGCAAATTGCATTCCATCACACTTTAAGCTTAACTTATGGCCGGATTAGTGTTTGCAAGTATCTGTGTGGTTCAGGACATGCTGCTTAGGTACATTAAGGTCACAAAACTGGATATTGAATTCCACAAAATTCACATATCCAAATGGTGTTAGTCTTGTATGTCAATATAACTTTCAGACTAATAAGCATTTCTGCCGTTGGGGAAACAATTTTTTTTAGAGTACTTCAGCTTTATAATTAATCGGCAATACAATACTAAAAAAGTAATCCGTTCATTTTAACAGAAAGCCTGTTGTCTGAGTGATGCTAGAATGTTATTACAACACAATATGGATTACACGTATATTCAACATATTACCTTGTTACTCTATAGTATCGTTAAGTCCAGTTAATAGGATATTAATCCTCCATAACAGCAGAATACATTCTAGCACCACTCAAACAGCAGACTTTCTCTGACATGTAACAGATTATTTTTTTTAGAGAATTTGTTGAAAAAACCAGACAGTTTTTTGTTTTCTAATAATTCATCATGCATCCTGAATTTGTGCTTCACGTTATCATTTACTCATGCAAGTGGTGTAAGTCTTGTTTTTCAATAAAACATTCAGATAGACAAGCACTTCTGGCTTTGGGGAAACAATCTGTCCTTATTTATGAAAAAAGAAGTAAAATTCTCTTTAAGAAGAATCAAGTTCAACTTTTCATATATCTCATACTTTCACAAGTGACGGCCGTTATGTACATGGGTATAGTAAACCCAGGGAGACCACTGCCCCGCCTGACACTCCTGTTGGATTCAAAGTTGGAAGAAAATCAAGGCGCATAGTCCTATTGATTTACATTAGTGAATCTATTAATAACAATAGATGCTACTCATACAGATAATGTCTCACGGCAAAATCTCATGTTTTTTCCAAACCTGTGCATATACTCTAGATTTGAATACCTAGGCTGTTAGTACCTGCACTATCACTCGCCCAGCCGAAAGAAAAAAAATACTAAAATTATTATTATAATTATTATTAAAATTATGTAAATCAATTACAAGTACTCAGTGTATCAAATTTCAATGAAAATAGACAGTAGCTGAATTTGGAGTAACGTGAAGAGGTCAACCAGTAAGTTTGATCCGGTGACCAGGATCTAGGCCTGGGAATCTCGGCTATCTCCGGAAGGCGCGGAAACCAGCGAACCGAGAAGCCGGTCAGTCAGTCTGGATGTTACAGAGAGCACTGAGTGCCGACATGGATTTGAAGCACAACAGTCGATTTTGTGGTCGGCACAGATTTAACCACAGATTAGTGACTTCCTTTAAATCTAAAAAAATATCCCAAGGTACACCTGGTAACCTGTATTTATATAAGCAAATTTATTTTTCATCACATTCCTGTCACGTAGGCTTTATTTGTCTGTAGAAAAATTTAAGATACAAGAATTTATTCTCTGAAACTGCCGCAACTACGTACATGTAAAGCAACTATCTGAATTATATTACACAATATGGGTGCACATGTCGGCATTTGGACAGGGCTGCCACGCGGAGACATCGTCATTATATAACCCAAATATTGTGTCAATGGAATCAATTGTACAAACAATCTAGGGTCGGACATGCACAGTGTGGGAGTGAAAAGCAAAAGTGATGTGTCCAGCGTCCTTGTACTATAGGCCGATGGCTGGTGTCATGTTGAGTGTCTTCAGTCTGATGCTTCAATAACAGCCCTTAGACAGGCGGCTTCTGAGTAACTCGCCAACAAGGGATGCGACCAAAACTGTTGTGTAGTGATGGCTGCGTCCAACCCATGCAAGATTCATAACTTCACCAAAAAGGTCAGTCAAATCAGCCTTCATAACTGCCAATATTTAAGTAGTTATGCTTCAAAAATTTGAAATAGGTAAAAGGCGATGGTTTCACATTTTCCAGTTACTGTTTCACAGGTTAAAAAGCACCAGCATATTTGCAGCATGAAGCGCATATACAGCTTTATTTTTCTCTGCTCAGGCCGATATCATCGTACTTTACAGGACAAATTATACCATCGTAGGCCTACTTTATGGAACAAATTATATCATCGTACTTTACAGGACGAATTAATTACAATGGCTATTTGCGAATAAATATCAAATTCTGCATGGCAAGTCTGGTAGGCACAATTAAGTCATCATATAACTACACTGTAAAAAAATAAACTATATACACAAACAATAAAATAATATCTATATATCCATATATACACACACTTGTATACACTATACAGTTCATACATAATAACAATGGATTAAGGTAAATATATAGGCGGGCATAAAAATACCAGAGTAATGTAATCCCGATGTCTGAATTGAAGGCTATAATTTCAATGCGGGTACCACGTATACGTTCAATAGCTCTGTCAGTGTTGGAGTATTTAAAAATTTACGTGCACTCAGCGCCATATCGTCCCAGTGAGACTTATATAAAACGGACGGATGTTTGGAGAAAATCAGAAGTCAAACCGAGCTACACGGACAGGAACTAACGTTTATAAACCCACTTTACTTAAGTACCGTATTCTCCAAATGACGACAATGGTGTTCAAGATAACACATGACTTGTCATTGTTTCAAGGTTCGTAAACGCCTATTTTGGGTACAGGTCGTACATGGTGTACTCAGAGTCAAGGTCCTTTATGCTCGAAAATGTAGAAGTACTGGCTCCAGTTTCACAAAGATGTACATGTACGACAATCCTTCATGTAGGACAATGGTACGGTAATGGTGACGTGCAAAATATCGCACGACAAATGTATGGTAAAAAACATGTCGTATACCGCTTTGTGAAACTGGATCTTGGTCCGTGCTCTTTGCCGGTAATGTAAGGTGGTTATATGGCCTTCTCGTAATCGCAGAAGCCCACTTTCACAAGAAGAGCTTTTTCACACAGCTTTCTTGGCAAATGAAATTGTCTTTTGGCGGTATTAAGCTACTAAACCTAGGCGAATTCCCGTTATGCGAAATCACAAATTTGAGAAGTTTTGAGAAGTATGGCACCGGTTTAGACCATGGCTATAAAAAAGTATTTCCCAGATGGCTCATCATGAATTGAGCTGCGATAAGTTCATTTCTTCGTAAATCAATTTTTCAAAACTACTGTTTTATGTCACGCCATCTTATGACTTTATGAATGCGACATCATTTCCCGAAAATAGTTGCGATGAATTAATGAAGCTTTGTAAAAGTGACTCCTATTATTTTGAAACTGAAGGCACTTTAAGAGTAAAATATATAGGCTACTGCTTGGTTAGAATCAAAGGGGTCTTATTTCTGTCGGACAGATTTAAAGGAATACACAATCGATGCTGATTGGCTGACAGAGGAGATTGGGTTTCCTGGGTTAAACCTTGCAGATTCGGTTGTGCTTGAATAAATCTGCCATACCTAAAAGTCAGCTTAGGCTAGGCAAAGCCGGGATATGCCTATCTCTCACACCAGCCAGTCGGAATCGATTCTGTGTCCCTTTAAGCTCATATCCTCCTAAATATCACATTAAACAGGTTACTTATTCCGGTATGGCATGTAGCTGCAAGAATGCAAGAAAATTCATCGGCAGAAAAAAAGAGAAAACATCACAGCAAGGAATATTAATATTGCACATGTAGCCTCTGAATAACCTCATTACAATTTCCTCTAAACACAGTTTGAGGGTACAACAAAGTGCTGATTCGGCATTGATCTAAATCATACAGGTACCAGAAATAAAGAAATGCCAAGAAAGACTCCATCTGTGGTGTAACAAAGGTCAAGTCACACATCATCAGGTCTGAAATAGGCCTAAAGGTCAAGTGAGATTATCTGTCCTGTAACAAAAGTCAAGTCACACATCATCAGGTGTGAAATAGGCTTAAAGGTCAAGCGAGATTATCTGTCCTGTAACAAACGTCAAGTCACACATCAAAGCGTCTGAAGCAAACGTTAGGCCAGCGTTCATCAGGCTTGAAACAACTGCGAGGCCCCTGTTATTAGATAATTTCAAAGATGTCTGCTACAAACGGTATACTCTTCTACTTGATCACAGCTGCATTCCACAGGTCTGCTAAACTTAACCGCACATATACATAACCGGAAGTATGATACAGGGGAAATCTTTGCATGGAATGTCGACAAAACTATGTCGCAAAACAGAACAAAAATCAATGGGTCTGAGCACTGTGCGCATGCTCTTCCTTGGAGTCCCCTAGTGGTGGAATGTTGTCACACATTCATGATCCTCCTCATCATCATTGTCTTGGTGCACAACCTCTTATACTGGACAAAATTGTGACGGTAGCTTCCTCACGTCATCTGCACTGGCAGGCACGAATTCAAGGGTATACTGAAAAAAATATATATATAGAGATTGGATGAAAAGATTCTGTAATCGTTAAATTAACTCAAACAAAACATTACTAGATAAGGACCAAATCTACTTTTGTCTGATGTACAATTTCTTCTATTTTACAAGAACGTGTAGTCTTGAAGCAATTTATCAGAAATAAAGAACCATATTTCTCAGCTTAGTTCTGATGTAATTTTTACTAGTTGATGACAGCTGAAACACCCAAGGACTGTAAACTGCTACTACTGGATTGAAATTTTGAGTAGGGATATAACTTGAACATGTCAGGGGAAGTAACTCTTACAACCATAGATATGTCGAGAACGAAAAATTGCAAGGTAGGCCTATTTACACAGTACAAACGCTGAAAGAGAGGTGTCCAAATGGTCATATTTATTATCTACCACTGAGCGGCTCTATAAGTCGATCGGCCTTTTGGTTGTTCAACTTTTTGACATCCAATCTTTTACCACTGGCCTCACACATTTTAACATGGGCCTCTGATCAGTTAACACTGGCCTCATACCTCTTACCATTGGAATCCTATCTTTTAACATGTAGCTCTCACTTATTGAGTGCAAGGTATGAAATCGTATATGTGGAATTTCCTCGGTATTGCAAATTCGCACTTATTTATTTATTGGAATGGTGTTTAGCGCCTCACTAAATTTTCTACTTGTATAACCAGTTTGTTTATGAGTAGAGGAAAACCGAAGTGCCCAGATTAGACCACCTTTCATCTTGAGCTTATTACCGAAGCTGTCGTGAGCTTATTGTGTCTATCGTCATGTTATTGCATGCACAGTCGTCATCTTCTTGCGCACACTGTCGTCAGCTTATTGCGTGCGCTGTCGTCACCTTAAAGTGTGGGCTGTTGATTGCCTATTGCGTGCTGTGTCGTGAACTTATTGCGTTCACTGGGGTGACCTTATTACTTTCATAAAACCTGGACTGAACTAACACATAGTGTGTCGTAGCATCTCAACCACTCTCCCACAAGCCCTTACTCCTATGATATAGTTATCTATTTATTTATTTGATAGTAGCATAACGCTATATAAAATAATTAATTAGTCACATTACAAATCGAAACTTACTACGGCTTCTGCGCATCCTCCACAACACATGAAAGTGAACGCGGTTGTCAAAATGAAATGTCGTTCAGAACAACGACGTAAATCGCCAATCATACATATAAATTAAATTCGTGTCAAACTGAGACCTTTGCAGTCCTTAAGAGAAGGTCGTGACGAATTCAGAACAACTACGATCAAAGCCAAGATTCAGTTCCGCCTCTAGATTCTAAATGATGAGGTTTGCAATGACCAGTCTCAACCAGTTGTTTGACCTTACCATCACATAGTCTCCTCAGCACTTCAGTGTTTGAGTCCTTAAGCTGCTCGAAGCTGGAGAGTCTAAGTAAATGTTTGTCGGTGGGGGAACTGCACATCGAGGAAATATCATAATCGTCGGGTCCGGGACCAATTGCAACCACAAACAGCTCCACACCGTGACGTTTGAGTCTGTGGGCCTCCTTCAGGGCCTCTCGTTGCTTATCCAAGGCACCAGTCACAAACACAACGGCTATTCGGGGAACATCGGCTCGACTGCTGACCAGAGCCGGAAAAGAATGGTGCCTGATCTTGTGGAGAAGGTGTGACATCTGAGGCACAACGGCGTGATCCAGCGCATTAGTGAAGTCTTCTTTGCTGAAGTTTCTGTTGGAGAATGTTTTGCCTCTATAACTGGGACAATCGTTGACCAACAGATCCACGCGGATTTTCTCAGAACCCACGTCTAAACTCTTCACAACATCTCTGACGAATTCTAGAACCAGTTTCGTTTCACCAGACCTCAAGTCATTGGATTCCAGTCCGAATATTAGATCCATTTTAGGCTGTCTGGAGCAAACTGTTGTGTAAATACAAGAATGAGAAACACTCTTCCGAAAACAAAAACTCAGTCATTACGAAAACGTGATTGTGTGAGATGGTTGCTTCAGCGTACAGCTTCGCTTCAGTGGCCGGATGTCGTTAATTTCGACTGCGGCTTTAAGTTAGGTGGTTTTCCAGATGCCAGAGAAGGGTAATTATAATTATAAGGGCTATTCTAAATCATGTTCTTACAATTGAATGTATACTTACATCTTTCCAGTTTCAGACTGAGATAAATTGAAATGTGAAGACATTAAATTTGAGACCAATTATTTTATATTTTTATATGTGTACTGTCAATATTTGTTAACTTACCCGCGGCATCTTTCTGTGGGGATGTTACTGGGTTCACTATACAAAAATAAAGTGTAACGAGTGAGTCAAGATGTGTGCTGATAAGTTGACCAATTGATGACAGAGCGATGACTGCACGTGATCTGGACGATATAATGTAGAGAAGCTGTAGCAGTCAACAACACAGTGGGAGCTCCGGGTCTATAATATGTAGATAACGTTCAAAACAAACCACCAAAACCACTAAGAAACTACATCAAGTAAGAAATAACGACGGACAGTTATCAATTATATCCAAAAGACCTTTCACTCATAATGAGGAATGTCATCTCTGAGGATGACAGTGGGTTTCCCCCGATTTCCTCCCACTGCAATGCTCACCGCTGTCATACAAGTGAAATATTCTTGAGTACTTTGTAAAACACCAATCAAATAAATACATAAATTAATCAAAAGACGCAGGGAATGCTGTGCATACATTTAATCAGTCTCCAATTCGTGTACCACAGCAGTATATTAGTTGGGGTTAATAAACACATTTATACCAGTTACGTTTTAGCGGCAACTATATTCACATATTCAACTGTGTGGTTTTATTCAACAACAATGCAGCCCCTAGGTCCATATTAAGCTGAAAGACACGGTGATAAACAGGACCCATTTGTTCGAAAATGTATTAGCAGTTAAGACCGGCATTAACTTTAGTCTGGACTAAAGTCCATTTGTTTTATATTAGGTAAAGACAGGTATTAAGTTTTAAGCCTGCCTTAAACTTTTAATACACTTTTGAACAAACGGTCCCAGAGCGCATGACTCTTGAGATTCTGTCTATATTTACTTTACAAGAAAATTCCACTCAGTGTATAATTTATGAAACTTTGTTTGATTGTTGAAATTGTTTGATGGAATATCTTTGAAACACTTCGTTTTGCAGTATGAGTTTGGGACGTGTGTTTAAAATTTAAATATCAATCAAATACCACTGAAAAGAGTATGCATTTCCTCGAAGGTGCATGCCATAAACAAAATTCTAATATGTACCTCAAGGTGATAAATTATAAATAATAAGTCAGCGCCAACATCCACTGTGGGCGACTTCATTTTGCCTAAGAACTAGTCCTGAAGTCTTCTGTGTTAGGAAGAAAATTGCCGTCGGAAACCGCCGAAGTGCAGTTCGTACATTTCCGGTAGAACTCTTCTTCCCAGAAGGTAGGAAACAGTAGGGGGCCTCCGTGGCTCAGTTGGTTAGCGCGCTGACGCAGCGTAATGACCCAGGAGTCTCTCACCAATGCGGTCGCTGTGAGTTCAAGTCCAGCTCATGCTGGCTTCCTCTCCGGCCGTAAGTGGGAAGGTCTGCCAGCAACCTGCGGATGGTCGTGGGTTTCCTCCGGCTCTTCCCGGTTTCCACCACCATAATGCTAAAAGCCGTAGTATAAGTGAAATATTCTTGAGTACGGCGTAAAACACCAATCAAATAAATAAATAAAATAGGAATCAGTACAGTTCGTTTTCCGCTTGACGATCGGGAAACCGGAATCTTGGACGTAGGTTACGAGTTTACACGAACAAGCCGGCAGTTTAACGACTCTCTTTGGCTGAGAGGCAACACACCACCAGCACAAATTACAGGGTGTTAAAGATGGAGGTGGCATGGACTCAGCGATTTATGCCAGCTTTGCAGTTTTCAGGCTTTACGTGTATGGCGAGGAAAAATCGCGAAATTATGCAGCTGGCACCACCAGATAGAAATAATGTGCTCTTTTCAGCACATAATGTCATGTTTTTAAGTTTTCTTCTCCTTTAAAATCGTCCACATATATCACACAGTCAGAATTTAGCAAATGCTACAAAGCCAAATGACCGGCCCCGATCAATAGCACAGTTGGTAGAGCGTCCAGCATCTGGAGCGGCAGATCCAGGGGCAGTCCTGGATCGAGTCACACCTAAGACCTTAAAAGAGAAGTTGTAACCTCCTCGCTAGGCGTTCAGCATGAAGGGGATCGTGCAACGACTGGTTGATCCGTATCAGTATAGTGGCTCGGGCGGTGTGGCTTACTTGCCTTCGGTAAGGCGTTTTTGTGAAGCAGCTCGAGATAAAAGAGAGGTGGAAATCCGTCCCGCAACATGGAGGCCCTCTAAGGATTCCTCCGTCGTCATATGACTGAAAACTTGTTAGGTACGACGTTAAACCACAAGCACTTACTCACTCACTTATAAGGCCCGATGGAGCAACCTTTTGTATATTGCTATCGGCTGCAGGAAAGGATAATATATATATATATATATATATATATATATATATATATATATATATATATATATATATATATATATATATATTTATCACGCGTGGAAAGTTCGTCAGTAACTTGCCAAGGGTTGGTAGTTTACCGCGAACATTCCAGTCCCCCCCCCCCAGCCCATAAACAAATTTCCAATTTAGTTTCCACATCCCCACTTTCCATTTGGTGTCATCCCCACTTTCCATTTGGTGCCTATGTTAAACAAAATGGGAGGCCACGGTTAAAAGTCAGAAGGAACACAGTTTGACCTACTGATTGACAGACCTAATAGCCTAAATAGCTAATAAATTTAGCGATCATTATACTTTTCCTCGATACTGCATTGTAGGATGCGGATGGGACTGAGCGCTCTTCACGCAGATTTATTTACCAATGGCCTTTCAGATGACCAGTCTTGTCATAAATGTAATTACAAATGTGAAAATTCTCATCATTTTCTTATTGAATGTCCCGCATATGCCGCTCAAAGGAAGCACATGTTCGACAGGTTTACTAAAACGATTTCTCCAAATGCTCACTTATCTATTTTCCTTCCGCATTGCTCAAAACATATCTCAAATATTTTACTTTTTGGATCAAATGACCTATCTCTTGAAGACAATAAAACCATATTCTGTTCTGTGCACAAATTCATTCAAGATACTCGAAGATTTATCCATCGTACTCACCAAGTAGTTCAAACAAGCTCCTTTTAAGGTACAAAGTGCTAAGACTGAAACCCATTCCTAAATCTGTTATATAATCGGTACTTAATGAAGTATATGAGTGTGTGCAGTATTGGATGCCTATGTGTATTGTAAATATTGTAAATATTTTATTCTTCACTATCAAGTTTTGATTATATAAATGTATGATGTATATAAGTTTGAGGAGACCCCCTAGTGACCCATGGGTTGTGGGATATCCTCAGTAAACAAATAAAGAATTAAATTACTTACCATCACATGTCTTGATGGCCAAGATGTCTTGTATGGACGTCAGAGCATCGTAGTTATCCAACATGAACACAAAGTTCTCATCCGGGTCACTCGCAATGTCTCGAAGCTCCATTTTATCCACATTACTCCCGATTCCAATGGCGAACAGGTGCACGCTCTCCTTATGCGCCAGGCGGGCTTGTTCTCTTGTGGCATCTACGTCCTGGGATTGCCCGTCAGTTAGTATTATACCGATATGGGCGACATCTCTGCGTGCTACCGACTTGGCGAATCCTTTTTCCCTCATGTACCGAATGGCTCCGGCAGTGTCCGTACCACCAGTTAGGTACGGCACACCGGGGATGGCACGCAATAAATCCCTCTGTCTCTCGTAGGTGTTCAGCATAATTACTGGATGAACTCTGTCGCTGAAGACGATAACACCTACTCTTGTACGTGTCGGCCCAATATCAAATACCTTAATAATGTGCTCCATGAAGAACTGTTGTTTTTCAAAGTCTGGATGCCAAATACTGCTGGAGGCGTCCACAAGGAAGAAAACTTCCGCTGGTTTGCCACCACAGTCTGGAAATATTAAAGTCAAGTTCACAGTGAATTCAATGAGTAAAGGCTTGACTCGCCGTACACATGTTATATTTATCTGAAGTGCTCGAAGAAAAATGCAGCGCGAAGATCCTAGGATGGTTAAAGACTGAAAACTTTTATAGTGCAATATTTAAAAAATATATCTATTAAAATATAGATCTCGCTGGCCCAAATAATACGACCGCTGACTCGATGGGATTATAAGGTCAGTGACCAGTGAGGTCGTGCTTCGAGCTGTCACTTCATCGGTTGAGGGTTTAAGTCAGGGGGGTTTGTTAGGTACATGCGAATGTCGAAGGTTTCCTCTATCCGTATAAACCTGACCACCTTTGTATACGATAACTGAAAAGTTCTGGCATAAACACCAACCAATCTAATATGTAAATAAAACAAATCTGTACCTGGGACAGGCTGATTTCAGGACAGACTCCATATTCACAGATACAAAAATGTTAATTACGACGTAAAACCCCAAGCATACATATTCATGAAAAAGTCGAATTAATTTACTGAAAGTGTTTTGCTGGTGAAATTCAAAGCTTATATCTCAATTACCTCAGTTTGATTGGCTGATTTTGTTTAATATCTGGCGTTCACAGCATGCATAAGTGATAGACAGATGCAAAATAGCTAAGGTGGCTGACGCTAGCCGTCTTGTGTCACAGAGTGCAGCAAAACGCAGTGCAAACTATCGTTTCATTAATCACAAAATACTCATGTTTGAAAGTGATGCCTTGGATTGCTGTTTAGATATCACATTCACATTGTAGATGGCATGGACGGATGGGAGGGCGGACAGAAGGACGGACCAACAGACGGATAGCAACATTCAAAAGTCTTTCTTCTACTTTGAATTCGCGGGGAGGGACAAGTTGTAAATCTCTTTGCCAAATGTTTCTTTTTAAATCGTCATGGCAATCAATCCACTGACTCAAATGTTTGTATTAAATGTATTGATGAGAACACTTACTTTGCGGGGGTTTTGGTGGTAAAACGATATCTGGCCCAGTGTCATCTTTGTTGGAGTCAGGATTGGCGAAATCCCGTTTTGGAGTGGCTGAAACGGAAACGTCCTGGATTCTTCATTTACTGTTATATATGCTGCATATATTATACACACCGCCAGCCCATAACATTTTATGCATGGCGGAACTAATCTTAAATACCAGACCACACTGCGTGTAATCTGTTCAGGAAATAAATCATGGCATATCGTATGTTGCTTTTACCACCGTCGTTCTGGTTTTTTGCCATGATCGTTCTGGCTTTTGTCAAACTGCATGCATATATAAACCATCTAAGAATACCGAGTGCGGCTGCACTGGATAGTTGTGTCATGTAGGCCTATATGTATTTTTTAGGTAGAATATGATACGGACACTATAAACAATTATTGAGATATATAATTGGCATGATGAACTAACTTTAGTAATATGCCTCTCATTATTTTCTTATCAAAGGGCAGTGATGCATCATTAATTAGCCTACATGTACTGTTCCGCGCGTGGGTGGTCCAGCACGTGGCCACCATAATGACCACCGTGAGGGGGCTGACTCCCCAACATCGTGGATGTCAGCTACCCTGGGTAACAATGAGGTTGTGTAACAGTCACGATGGCTAAACTATAAACCACAGGTCTGGTGGGTTGTCCAATATATTTACCCCGATAATCGAACGTTAATTGATAGCTAAAGTTATATATTTGACACAGAATGTGTTAAAAGCAAACAAGGCCTTTTTTCTCTTCAAATCAGGGTACATATATGCATTTAAATCTATTGAGCAACATTGAATCAGTCAAATGAATAAATCAGCGAACTGATTGCTCTGTGAGTGAATCGATCAAGAAATCAACGGATTAATGGATTAAACAGTATGTGGAGTAAATGAATTGAAAAACTAAATGAATAAATATAATTAAGGAAATAATTTGACACTTGTTTATGTGAATTTCAAGCTGGACATATTTTGTGCATAATTATCACAATATATATTTATTATGCCGCTATCGTCCCGGTATATATACAGATGAAGACACGTGGATTAATGCATTAATTTAAAAGCATACAATATAATGTCCGATTATCCCCAAAACGATGTCGGTACTGAAAAAAACCCATTAGATTCAAATGTTGAGTTATTTATTTTGCGGAGCTAGTATACATTAGTTAAAAAAGCTAATCAGTTCATTAGTGGGCTTAATACTTACATGTACGTTCACATATTCGAAGCGCCAGTTTATCCTTGATGCTGCTCAACCCGTTAAAATCGTCAACTTTGAAGAGGTAGCGACGGTCAGGATTACTGGCGATGCTCTCTAGTTCGTCCTGGTCCACCCCAGGCCCCACCCCAACCACGAACATCTCCACCCCACGGTATCTTGCCAGGGATGCCTCTACTGCCGTGGCCGTCGTGTTCTGTGAAAGTCCATCCGTGACAACCACTATGAAGTGACTAGCTGTGGCTCGGGACCCCCTGGCTTCCTGGAACATCTGGGTGTAGACGTAGCGTATCGCGTCGCCCGTGTAGGTGCCTCCGCCCAGGTATGGTACCCTCATAATGGCCCTATTCAGGGCGGCCCTCTCCGTGTGGTAGTTCAGATGGAACTGTAGTCTGACCTTGTGACTGAAGGTTACCAGCCCCACCCGGAACCCTCGTCCCCCCGACCTTATGGGTAGCTTGCTCATAACATCGCGCACAAACTCGAGCTGCAGGTCGAAATCTGAGTGCCAGATGCTGTTAGAGGAGTCGAGAACGAAGACGATGTCACCGGGACGACAGAGGCCTATAATTGTGGTGTAAACAATGTAATTAATGGAAAGTTTAGCTCATTTCATGGAACAACGTTATTTTTACAAGAAATTTGTTCCACCCAACCCAATCGAATCGTGCCTTCATAATTTTAAATTTTGACTTCTTCCTTTGATTCATTTCACTGATGTTTAGCATCGTGCAGAGAATTTTTAGCTATGGAAGCGTTTAGGATTTAAAGAGGTCAACCAGCTCCCTTCTTTAGGTATCTTGCAAACTCTCTAGCCTCCAGGAAGCCGTCGAAGCAGCGAGAGCTGGATTCGAATAGGTGACTTGACCATATATTTAAATTGCATCGAAAATTACTTGAAAGTATGTAGCTCCTAACTTTTTATTTTGCCTTCATTTTTTCGGTCGCAACGATAGTGCTGAAAAGTTGCCGATGTGACGTTAAGCCATAATCATTCATTCATTTTTTCGAGCAATACTTTATTGAGCAAACAGTGGTAGAAACACTGAGACCAAAAGTTTTCATGCTCTTTTTCTCCATGGCTGCTTGTCTTGACCAATCAAATGGAGACAGGAAGCCCGCGAAGCTTACAAACAATAATATTCTCTGTGGTACAAAAGGATTTTGAACTAGTCATTTCCCGTTCGAATTATTGCTGTCATCATGCGCTAAATGTATTTAGTTACCTGGTACCAACTGATACAATCGTCCCATGACTCCAGGTTTAAGGGGACACCATGGCTGATATTTTTTCTAAATGAAACGCATCCGTAAACGTTCGTCATGGTTTTAGCTTGTTTTAACCATGTACCTATAGGGTTAGTGACGCAAATAACCATTTCCTGTACGGTATGTGTGGCTTTTCGGGCTAAAATGCTAATATATAGTTTATGACTTATAACATATAGCGGATGTATATATGGTTCGATATGGGGCTATTAAATATCATGTGAGCTCAAAACATGTGTGCATATCCTCGTGTCGCTTTTTTCTGTTCTGTCTGAAGTGCTTGTACTGGTATGCAAATTTATGAGAATACAGTAAAACTTCTTTCTCCCGACGATAATAATACATGGTGCCCAAACCAACCCTATGTCTAAGTGATTTGGACTCAAAGATTAAATGTTTCCTCCCAACATAATGCTGGCCGCCGTCGTATAAGCGAAATATTCTTGAGTACGGCGTAAAACAACCAATCAAATAAATCAGTCAAATCAAAGATGAAATCGTGTCTGATTTATACATAGGCTGATTTGTTAACTCGAACACATGTGCTCTTCACCTTGTTTATTAGGTATATTTCTTGTATTAGCTATTTTATCGCCGTGGGGAGTATACATACCATGGTGGCGCTGGCCCGTGCTTGCCTGTAGAAGAAACAAGACACCATTGGAACAATATGTAAAGGGCTTTTTAGATCAGATATGAAAGTCATTCCTGTTAAATGGACTGAAGTTATCACATCGCGTAAGCTATTCGTGACAATAGACCAATATACAGCAACTGAAATTCATTTCGGTATCTAGGCATGGAAAAAGATATTTGTGTGTACCAACCGTTAACCATATATTCACAAAAATAATCTGTTAATTTTAACAGAAAATCTGTTTCTGATGAAGCTAGACTGTATTCTGTTATTGTAGCAGATTGTTCTGTTAAATATAACACTCATATTCTATTAAGTAAGCATAAAGATTCTGCTGAACATGACAATATTGTGTTATAATAACAGAATACATTCTAGCATCACTCATACATCAGACTTTCTGTTAAAATTAACAGATTAATTTTTTGAATGTAGTGGACGTTCTGGGTTGGATTAAAAGATTCAAAGATTAATCTCCAGCCCAATTTCCAAAAAAAACGTCCCACCCAAACCATCAAACAACTAAAATGTATATGAAGTAAGCAGTATGGCTGAATTCATTCAAAGAGAACTGTTACCAGTTTTTCAGTGCTGAGGTAAAGACAAAACGAATGTTGTAGGCCAATGTCACATAAACTGAAGGTATCACATGTTATGTAAGCCCCTTACGCGTAGACCACTCGCATTTGAAATTCATTCCCGTCACATAAACTGCAGTTATCACCTTTTATCAGTTACTTGGGTCAATGGATGTAGGTCAAAAGTAACTAAAATCCATTACTGTCAAACAGACTGCAGTATATCACCGCGTATCAGTTATTCGTGGCAAAATATATAGACCACAAACAACTGAAATTCATTCCCGACACACAGACTGCAGTATATCACCGCGTATCAGTTATTCATGGCAAAATATATAGACCACAAACAACTGAAATTCATTCCCGCCACACAGACTGCAGTATATCACCGCGTATCAGTTATTCATGTCAAAACATATAGACCACTAACAACTGAAATTCATTCCCGACACACAGACTGCAGTATATCACCGCGTATCAGTTATTCATGGCAAAATATATAGACCACAAACAACTGAAATTCATTCCCGCCACACAGACTGCAGTATATCACCGCGTATCAGTTATTCATGGCAAAATATATAGACCACAAACAACTGAAATTCATTCCCGACACACAGACTGCAGTATATCACCGCGTATCAGTTATTCATGTCAAAACATATAGACCACTAACAACTGAAATTCATTCCCGCCACACAGACTGCAGTATATCACCGCGTATCAGTTATTCGTGGCAAAATATATAGACCACAAACAACTGAAATTCATTCATGTGATACAAATAAGAATTATTTATATCGCTTAAATTGAGTTCTGTGTCACTTATAAATAAAATTAATAAATCAATATTATTAATAAATGAAACTCCCTCCTATATCATAGAGACAGAAGCTGTTTTTTTTTCACCTCATACATGTCACTCAATACACGCAGACCATTAAGCAGCTGAAACTCCGTCATGTTCCATAGACTCAAGCTATCACCTAATACATATTTCTCTTTTCACCTAGACCGCTAAGAGACTGACATTTATTCATGTGAGGCAAGCTTAATTATTTTTGAGTATCCTCGAGTTGACCGTACCACAGCCGGAAATGCACAACGCCATTTCGCCAATATAGTCGCCAGATCAAACCCAGGTTTGGTTAGGCTGTAGCATTAAGCCAGGAAGTTTGTCAGGCAAATGTCGATTGAGATACGGTGGCTAGACTTCCGGGGTCTTCAAGAGGTCCCCTTTTCTCGTGTAAAGGAAATATTCTGGACTAACGGCGTAACACAAACAACAAATAAACAAACAAACAAACAAAAATGAATGAATAAACAAATAAAATAAATAAATAAATAAATAAGTCATTCTAGGCATGTGTTATGTCATTACCCCAGGACAAGAGAACTGTTACAGTACAAGCTATACATTACCAGTCTACATTTAAATGAACCCTAACCTTGAGTGAAAAAACTAAACAGATTACTCACCACTATGATGACAATTAGCACCGCTAAAATCCCCCCAGTTTCTCTCATGTTGCGCTCTTTTTGATGGTTAGCAAAGTGATTGGGTATTCGGTATATCCGAATCTCTTATGTAACTCCTAATCCTGTGTGTATAAGGTTTTAACGCTGCTGGGTAGGGATAACTGTTGTTTAACTGAAGTGAAGAACACCTGTCGGTTTATATGTGTGATTGCGCATGATTAAGGTGGGTCATGCCTATCCAGTCACCACTCTATACACCACACACGCCTTCGATAACTCGGACGACCGTGGGAAACACGATCGGCAATTTCCGTACTCTCCCCGCCCATATATGGCTAAACTCGGAATGCTTTACACGTCTCGACACACATAAATACAAATATCGCGGAGATAAGAGAAAAAAATAACATTGACTGATACAACAGGAATGAGGTTAGCGGAACTTATTCAGCCACTGTTAACATGTAGATAGGGTAGGTTATCAAATCTGAATATGATCCCTGCTGGGTTGTGACTCGGTGTATGCACGCTCACCGACTGACATTTTTCTGGAAGCAGTAATACCTTGAATGAATCGGTATTATTGGCGTAAATGGTAACCTATCCTGGGAATGCAGCCAAGCGTTAGGCCTAGGTAAATTCCTATAACCAAGCACCTGTCAGCATGCGGTTATTTAGGCAACACACAGGCGTCGTAGTATTATAGTAGGTTTGAGGTATCTACGTGAATGAAAGAAGAGAACACACAGATCTCATATTCGATCACAAATGAAACGTATACACGTATTTCGTAACATCTGCCGTGTTAGTATAACGTTTGTACTTTAAATAGGGCTTTATACCTTTAGCTCAAGAAAAAAAGTGTTCATGGGTGCATAGTAACTTGGATTGAAACACATCGAAATCGGATTAAGTGAGGGACAGATAAGTCAGGAAATGCTATTGGTTGATTTCCTGAGTCACGCGGAAGGCGGACCGGAAGTCTGGCGTAGAAAATAGATATCACAACCGCCGTAAATAAACAATAGGCTGACCTCCGACCTGAAACGGGACAATATATTACCAGCGTAGTGTTGCAAGCATGATTCATGAGGGGAGCATAGGAGTGGAAAGAACGGCGATATAATTAACTGTGTAGGACAGCAGTATGTATTATATAGGCAATACACTATACACTTAAAGATGATTTTAGGTTTAAAATCAGTCGTTCAAGGTGTAAATGAATATTTTTCAATGACCATTTTCACTAACACAATTTGACGCTGTGGTGTTTTCTTCCGTGGAAAACGCTACTGTATGAAGTCATCCACGTAAGAAAAAGAAAATTGTTTTGGTAAAGCAGCCTCATACAGTTCAGCTGAAAAACGGATACATGGAGATTTCAACACCTTTCTTTGCTAATTACGTTTTTCTTATCTGAGTTACGGATTTTTCTGTATGAAGAACATCTAGAGAGCTCTACTGCCAGTGACTGAATTCAGATACTGATGGTTAATTATATATCTAGATTGAGTCACGGGTTTGTCACCAGAACTGAGCTTATCCAGTGCCTTTGTTTTAGCTGCAACATTTAAGCCGCTCCGTATGTCGCAAAGCCTGTCTCTGTCTGACACTGACGTCTAGTGGGATATTGCCGGAATAGTTGGAGTTTCGAGTTGGAACTCTTTTGTCATCAAAGTTAAAACAGTCATACTGTGTCATGTGAATGGTGAAAAATATTGTCAACCTTTGTTGACATTAATTTACTCATCACCTGTCTCACGCTTTTCAAGAGGCACAAATGACATATCTTTCCTCAAGTTCACAAACATTCAGATTTTCGATTTTCTCTGTCATTCCTCCACTGTAAATTTCTTTTAATGACGCTTTTTCAGGCGCCTATGTTATTGTGAATTTGATCAAAAAAGTTGCCTGACATTTTTGAGAGGTCACATGATACAGCTGGACTTCTACCTTCAACGATAAAAGAGTTCGAACTCGAAACTCCCCTATTCTGAACTAGCGCTTGTTTTTGATTGATGTTGTCAATGAGCCCCAACACCAGCCATTGAACGTGTCACCTGCGATATCCTCAAAATCTTCGTGGACTGAAAGTAGAATGTGTGTGAAAATACTCAACAACAACACCCTAAAATAACAACAACAAATACCGATACAGTAATGAATAAAATCAGAACAAAACAAATCCAAAATACGACAAATCGCAAATGATAATAAATTTTTCGACCTCAATGAAGTTTTGTTCTCACCCTGTTTACATGGCAGTATTTACTATTGATTGAATGTTGTAGATTACCGAATTAGCAATAAATAGAAATGAATACAAATGTAACAAGTTATACCCAGTTACCTTTCATCCACATTATACCGTTATTTAATATAGATTAACTGGCAAAAGGTACGGGTGTTACGAAGTGATGTTGTTGTTGTTGTCGTGGGTAGCCTACTTAGTTTACTTCGTAAATCGTTATCGAGACAGAAGATGGTGAATACTGTACAGTTGCAGTGCAAGGTATGAGTGAATACAGATATGTATACTAGAGGTAGTTATGCTAATACAGTAGATCAGTAAGAGTAAATGAGTAAGAGTTGTAGTAGAGCGAGTATGATGTGGCACTATCGCAAGTACTAATTTCAAGGAGCCGCCCGTAATTTTAGCAAACAGATGGGTTTTCATACTTAGAAGATGAATATTAATTTTGATGGACATTTTCAGTGGAGTGACAGATTTACCAAAAGAAAAGTGTCCTTGCTCTGCCCCTGTGCTTTTCTGGAGAGGCTCGTGAATCGATGTCGATGATTGGAAGAAAAGAATATGGTTTGGACACTCGTATCATAAAACTGAGCCCAGGAATTTGTAAAACGGAAGTTAATATTCCAGATACGAGGCATCTTACAGGATCGACAGCTTTAGACAGCATTGCCATAACAGAGCAAAAAGTATTGAATGGTACTTGCGGATGCAGTTCTGGCTTTTAAATTTCTGTATATCCCAAGTTATCACCTCATAAAAGATAACTGGCCTTGGCAGCTATTTTAGACCGGATCTCGGCTGCGAAACATTCCTTTAATCGGATATTCGGTTATAGCCACAATCTTAAGTACACCATCTTTAAAGCTTGTCTGTGGAACAGTGCAGGAAAATACAATATAATTAAAACCAAAACACATGGGACTATTTTGACAACGTTGTACATGCTGGTACATTATGAGCTTTCGGGCGCAATTGCTGCCATCAGCAGATAAAAAAAAAACAGTTTGGTTTTCTAACCAGCCACTTATACTTAACGAGGAAAGTTAACAACACAGTTCACAGTTTGAGTGAGTGACCGAGTTTGGGGTTTAACGTCATACTTAGCAATTTTTCAGTCTCATGAGGACAAAGGAATCCTTAGAGTGCATGTAATGTGTCTCCTTGTTACGGGACGGACTTCCACCGCTCTTTTACCGAAGGTAAGTATACTAATACGGGTCTACCAGTTGTTGCACTGTCCCCTTAATGCTGAAGGCCAAATGTAAACTCCTCATTTAAGGTATTAGGTGTGACCCTGGATCGACCGCCTCCTGACGCGGACGCTCTACCAACTGTGCTTTCGGGGCCGGTTCACACAGCCTTGGCAGGTGAGCAGTGGTAGGCTGGTAATTGAACCAAAGTGGTGTTTTTATTTGATGATTGTAGCATTTGCGGCCGAAAGTTCATAATATACCACCATGTGCAGTGTTGTCAAAATAGTCCTATGTGTTTTGGTGTTAGTTAAACCTCTCCATAGCGGAAGATATTCAAGACTAAAGGAAACATTACGGAGAAGATGTCACACGCACAGCAAGACGATTTAAAGCTCTAAACAAGAAGTTGATCAAAGCCAGGCTTGATATTGAATTCTTGAAAACCTGTATCGTGTTCAATCCAAATTTCGTCAAATTCCGGCTGTACAAGAAACAGGACCAACAAGACAAGACGCTACCAAGAATTCTATAGAGATCTGTTTTACAAAAGACTCAAGAGAAGAGAACTCGTCGAAATGCTTTAAGCAACTCTGATATCCTGGAATACAGTTTACGAGACTTCATATCCTACCTCAACAGGAACCTGCTAGGAATCGCGATCGAGAAAGTGAGTACCTCAATTGCCATTGATATCAAAGAAACACACCGAAGAAAAATTACTGCTCTAGAACTCTACGCAAATAGGCAAGGTAGTCCAAATTTGATAACCAAATTATCCAACCGCAAACTGACTGAAGCTGAACAGAGTGTATTAAACAAAGGCGTACGCCATGGATATTTCCTCACTACCTGAAAGAGACAGACGTTCAAGCAGAGTTTGAAACGCTTTTTAAAAGTTTAGATCCTCATGTATGTGATCCAACCAAGACACTTGGACAAAACTTATTTCCCTTTATGATGGATTTGGGAATTCTTTCTCATGGCACAAACAACGAGATCAATTTTTTTAATAAAGACGACCATGAAGTTCTGTAGTTTTTATGTGCGAAATCTATCTAAGGATGATTCCATTAATACTACCAAACCGGACAAAGGCAATGGTGTGGTAATCTTGGACAGCCGATTATTTGTCCAAAATGTTTGTCATAATTGAGGGTATCACCAAATTTCGAAAAACAAAAACAAAAAAAAAAGCAAACAAAAAAAACAAAAAAAACAAACAAAAAACAAACAAACCAACAAATCAAAACAACAACAACAAGGATATCAGGTTCACTGACCTTATAATCAAAGACAGTTTTTCTTTTGCCGCTTAGATAAGACAGCATCCTAAATTAATTGATGACCATTTTGTCACTTGTGATGTCACCAGACTAGTCATTCTTGACCAGGTTATACCAGACATAAAAACTAAATTTCATGGAATGAACCATTTAAAACTCAAGCTTGCCCTGACACTTGCAGCAACAAATGTCACCTTCAAATTTAAGAACAAGTGTTTTGAGCAAGTGGGCGGTGTTTCCGTGGCTTCTCCGCCCGCTGGCGTCTCCGCTTGCTGATGTCTTTAGGAAACATGTTGAAAACAAGTTTGTCCGAAATTACCCAGGGGGTAGACAAAACGCTTGCAAACGTTACGTGGACGACTTATTCTTAGTTTTTAGTGAAACAGCTGATGTCCAGCCTTTTCTGGATTATATTAACAACTGTCATACTCAGCTGAACTTCACCTTCGAATATAAAGTTAATGTGTCTGTCCCATTCTTTGATGAATTCATTTCTAGGACACCAGACAAAATCCACACAACAGTGTAACGGAAGCCTACTCACACAGGGTTCTTCACTAAATGGACCCCCAAATACAAAATTAATCTAATTTATACATTACTAAGCCGCGCTTGGAACATTTCCAGTTCTTATACCAATCTCACCGTTGAGGTCGAAAATATTAAAATTATGCTGTCCAAAAATATGTATCCACCCAGTGTAATAGATTCTCTCATCAAGTAATTCTTCAACAAAGAGCTTTTATGCCCGGTTAGCAAAGTATATGGCCCTGAAAAACACAAAATCTACACCAGATTCCCTTACTTAGGATGAGGGTCTACCAAACTTATTCGACAACTCTCCTCGCTACAAAAAAAGCTGCCTGCAGTATAATTTGTTGTGTTACATCAGACCTTTCCTATAGGCAGAAATTTCAAATTTCAGACAGAGAGAACGACGTTTTACGCATAAATGATATCTATAAAGTTAAGTGCGGTGATTGTCACATAAATTACACAGGATCGACGAAACGTCACACTGGTTTGCCGAACATCACATATTACGCCAAAATGCCAGATGTGGTTCACCATTCTTACAATCACAATCACAACCCAAATTCTCTGATATTTCAAATCATCCAACAACACTCTGAAGCTTGCCTACTTAGAATCCCTTATATTGCTAAACATAATCCAGATCTGAATGTTCAAATGAGCTCAATGTTCTTCCGTTGGTTTGATATTTAATTTTATTTAGTTCCTAGTCTTTATAACATCACCCTCTTTTTCTGTACTGTTTTAAGTGTGTTCAATTTGAAAGACAGCCTCTTGTCAGTTTACTTCAGTTAAGGTTTCATTCTAACTGTTCAAGCAAATGGTCACACGTAACCGGTGAAATATGGCTTCTTGTCAGTTTACCTCAGTTAGTGTTTCATTCTTACTGTTCAAGCAAATGGTCACACGCAACCGGCGAAATACGGCCTTTCATCAGTTTACGTCAGTAATGGTTTTATTCTAACTCTTCCAGCAAATGGTCACAAGTAACCGATGAAATATGGCTTCTTGTCAGGTTACCTCAGTTATTGGATTTCATTCTAACTGTTCAAGCGAATGATCACAAGTTCAGTTAGGGGTTTATTCTAACCGCTTAAGCAAATGGTCATATATAACCTGTGAAATACGGCCTCAGTTAGGGTTTTGATTTGATTCAACTGCAGGAAACAGTGCGGAAGTTGAACACTTATAGTAAGCATGCCACTAAAAACAAATTAAGGTATGTGATGTTTGTGGTATTGGACGTGGATCTTCGGGTTTGGTAACTGATGTGTTTATGCTCTGATTTTACTCTTTAACTATATTGTATTCCTGTGTAAACCAGTATTCAGCTAGTGGACTAAGCATCGCCTAGGCCTGGTCCCTTTTCATTGTTTTAATGTGATTGTATGTTAAATGTGATGACAACACAGCATTTTGAGCAATTCTAGACCTCTGATGTCTAATAAATTGCAAATAACATCACTACAATCTTTTTGTTTCCTGCCATGATGTCAGGGGACGTGTAAATTGCTACTATTTATGCATTTACATGAACAGTTAGAATGAACCCTGACTGAGGTTAAACTAAAAGGAGGCCGTATTTCACCGGTTACGTGTGACCATTAGCCACCTATCACACTGCTCTGGTTTTACTCTCCATGCTGTACGTCTTTAATTATATTTATAAAACTTAGTGATGTATGTGTGGTCAGAACTAAACACTAAATAGCCAGAACTAAATGGAAAAGTCGACAAATTTATTCAGTTCTGGACAGGAATGCGTGGAACTCCACTTGCCAATGGGATAAGATAATGTCAGAAAAAGTTTAGATCACGGGCGCCCATTTTCCATGGAATAATAGCAAAACACCAAACTCAACCACTGACACAAATGCTTCGTCAGATTCATGTTGATAAGAAACCCGATACGGAAATTGTCTTAAGTTTTGGCTTTATGGGCATTAAGAAAGTGTTGAGTGAAAAGCAGATTCGGGAACCTTCAATAGGTTGTCACTGAACAGCAAATGGGTGATCACCTTACCGAAAAGGGGGCTTCTGTGTAGGCTCTGTTAAATATAAATAAAAGGTTTGAAGGATACTCTCCATGAGCCCAGGAGCCTCTCACCAGTGTGATCGCTTTCAAGCCCAGCTCATGCTGGCTTCCTCTCCGATCTGACAGGTACCTGTTGATGGTCATGGGTTTTCTTCGGGCTCTGCCCAGTTTCCTGCCACCACAATGAAGTCTGCGGTTGTATAGGTGGAATATTCTTTATTTTCTTTGATTTCTTTTACTCTTCTGATCTAACTCTAGATTAACTGTCTTCGCTTGTGTGGTTATGCAGCTTTAATAATTGCTCTGCTTCCAACTGATAAGTAAATTTCCAGTTACTCGACAAACTTCCGGACAATCACCCTGGGGAGGGAAATCATTATTCCGTTCACGTTCACGTCGGGACATCAAACATTTGTTCATTTCTATACCTAATAGTCCTATACAAAACTAATTGAAAATCGGGTCTGGTACAGTTCTCCAGGTTGAAAGAGTTTTTCATTAATAACATTCTTGTGAATATGGGTGTTACTGTTTATCATTTTGGCAGATTTGGGCACTCACGGTCGTTTACCAATAACAGTGCATGCAATAATAGCTAAATCGTAACCTGCTTGTAGACAGGCCGGTCGTGAGTTGTTATGTATTTACAACTTGGTGTTTTATACCAGCCTTTTCACTTATACGACAACGATTCCGTCAGTGTTCTGAAATATTCGAAAATGACGATATCGATGAACATACTGGGATCGCGGGAACAGCTTAGGGCCCCCAATTTGGGCCTCCCCTCCCTGCAAAAAGTTATTTTGACAGCTATCAACCTTGACGTCACCACTCGGGACCGTTTCACAGAAAGTCCAAAGGTTAAGCTTAAACGGCTAACCGACTGGCCAGTTTGTCTAACCCGTTTCACATAAGGAATATTTCACTATCGGCTATAGCTTTTCATTCCAGATTTTGAAAGTTGGCCCAAAATCCCTAGCCAGATTCGCTTCGACCATCTGTTGTGAGAGTTATGGCCCTTTGTTAACACACTGTGTGAAAAACGAAACTGAAAAGAAATTATCAGCCTTTTCTGTTATTTATGTATATTAATTTAATATATTTATGTTTTGGACATAATTTAACAATTATCAACATTGATTTAGCCAAACAGACTGATGCAGAGCGAACATATAGCCAGCTATTGTAAGCTTGCTAGGCTTAGACATTTTTGATTTTGTGAAACGGACTAACCAGTTTTTTTTGTAACCTACTTATGGTAGACGGCTAAATGACACTTAGCCGACTAACAGCCTGTAGACGGCTACAGAAGTTTTGTGGAACGGGCTTCAGTAGGCAACTTCATTGAAGGCATTACGAAAAGTGTAATTTAAGGTCAATTTTAAACCCCAAGAAGAAAGCTGAGAATTTTTTTTGTACTGTTATGTTAATCCACATCATATACTTCGTATTAAGAAGAAAATCCCAAGCGTTTCAAGTATCCTTCAAGGCGACTGATCCAACCATAAAGCCTCAGTATTCAATAAATCAAAGTTTGGTAGCAATAAAACCATTCATGGCACAGGCTGCGAAGGTAATAAATCTTGGTTTCACAAATATCTGATTGGAATTTCTACTGATTGGAGTGTTACGAACATTAGAAGGGTTGTATGCGATGCACATGCCATTTTTTCACTCCACTCTTGTAGCTTAACGTACCTGATGTCTTGTCCACAGGATAATCAGACATTCTGCGAGATAGCAGAAGTTATAGACATTTGAGCTTTGTTCCTCGAATTACCAAGGGATTGGATATTGTAGTGAAATGAAATAATTTCACCTTGTGACATTCAGAAGGAGACCTGTGTTAAACAGACAGTTGTGAAACTACCCAGCGCCGCACATTAACTTTTGCAAATGTAGTAACATCTTACTTATGATAGTAAATGCTACTCCTCTTTTTAAACCAGCCAAGCCTTAACTATTCATTTTACAAATAACATGTTAGAACATACTAAATCCTTACATTCAATTAATTGACTCAGTAAAACTGGACTTGATACAGACAAGCGAATTACGGACGATAATTTTATTATTACGCAAAAGCGCAAAGAACGACTACATTTACCGAATCTGAATTTGACTATTAGTGAATTTATTTAATTGTTTCCTCTTGTCATACTCAAAATCTTTTTAAATTTACAACGTCTGTCATTTTTATGGATAGAGGCAACTTCATTTCCCAGAGAATCAAAGAGCTCTCTGCCCAAGTCCAGCTTTGAACCCGAACGTCATTTGTCTTTGCAACTGAAAGGCAAGGGCCTCTAAAAACGAGATAACAGCCAGCGACAGCCTCGCCAGAAAGCATGATTATGTAATGACGTTGGAAGAATGCTATTTTTGTTGCACACCGGTGTTCCCGTGAATCCCCACCGCAGCGATAGCTGACAGGTCGAAATAAGTTTATCTATAGGAAACAACCACTGATGTAACACCTTCTCGCCTTCAGAGAACACTCTGTACTCGTCCATGACGGGTAAATGTGTTACTTCTCATAAACTAATCGGGTCTAAGTGATTAAAATCTGCGCTTAAGTCATCACATAACAGTACCATGGTTTGTTCTCAACGCACTTGTGCACGTGTTCCGACATCAACCATGGCATTTCCGCAAAATATAACGACCGTTATGGCCATTAACTTAAATAAATGTTTCCTCGGCGCTAGCATCAAAAATACAAACGTAAATGAACCTATCGTGTAATATGTGTACTTGCGATCAGTTCCGGGTTCACACTGTATAGCAGGGGATAGTGCAACGACTGGTTGACCGCCAGTATAATGGCTCGGGCGGGGCGGCTTACTTGTGTTGGGGTAAGGCGTCTCAGTGAAGCAGCACTAGGTAAAAGAGCGGTGGAAATCCATGCACTCATCGTCACATGACTGAAAAATTGTTATGTACGACGTTAAACCCCAGGCACTCACTCACTCACTCACTCACTCACTCACTCATTCACACTGTATGATAACTTGACTATTAAAGAATTGTCCCATACTGTGTCCTAAAAATTGCCCCATATTCGTATGTATGGACATTCTGCCCGGATGTATGCCAATGACGTATGCTGTGTTTAAATTCTGGTCGTAGACCAGGTTGACTCAAATTCATCATTCACCTCAACAGAGAGGAGGACAAGCAACCGCGTGGATTAACGATACATATCTACAAGGAGAGTGGGGCACTTGATGCAAAGCTTCGTGATGTTGATAAGTTGTCCTAGACAACTACCCATCCATTCACATTGTAAAATTCCCTCGGTGCAGGAAACCCAGCTTTTGTTAGGGGTTCCATTATAAACTATCCAAAAAAAGAAACGAATAGGTGTTTTGTTTTATTTTAAAATGAAATAAATACATTTTGTCTTTATTTCATGAGCAAAATGTGTTTTAATATTGTTAATAGTCACAGTTAGCACACATTTTATTCCTCAAAACATTTCTTGGTTGAAAATGTTGAGTTTGGAGGCCGTTTTTGGAAGAAGTAAAAATACAGCACCACACTACATCATGTGCAGTCTTTCACGCCGAACTTACGCATGGAAAGCATGCAGTGTGTGACTATAAAACCGCAACTTCTGGCCGGAAATCGGCGTCTTTCAAGTGGTGTTTTCAAGCTGATTAAACATGCCACGTCTTGACACTGTGACAAGAAATATTGCCATTGGAAGACTTCAAGCTGGAGAGTCCCAGTCGTCCATTTCTAGGCGTCTACACGTCAGCCAGAGCACGATTTCACGGCTTGCTGCCCGCTACAACAATACTGGGACAACAAATGACCGTCGGCGTTCAGGTCGACCACGTGTCACTACAGCAGCCCAAAATCGCTACATAAGGGTCCTCCATTTGCGTGACCGTTGTGCTACAGCTGAAAGCACAGCAGCCAGCATACCGGGACTGAGGAGGATATCAGGTCAGACAGTGCGGAACAGGCTGAGGGAACATGGACTGAGAGCCAGGAGGCCCTATGTTGGGATCGTGCTGCGTCCTCACCATCGCGCCAATCGCCTCCGATGGTGTAACAACGTGACTGCATGGAATCTACGCAACTGGCGACGCATTTGGTTCAGTGATGAGTCCAGATTCCTATTGCAGAGACGTGATGGTAGAAACCGGGTTTACAGACGTGCTCACGAACGTTATGCCCCTAACTGCGTACGCCAAGTGGACAGATTTGGTGGAGGGAGTGTGATGATGTGGGCAGCAATATCGTATACTGGTCGTACAAATCTTGTCCACGTTCAGGGAAATCTTACGGCCGTACGCTACCGAGACACCATCCTGCAGCCACACCTCTTACCTGTCATTGACGTTCAGCGGGAGTTGTTCCAGCAGGACAACGCCAGACCGCACACGGCACGTGTCACAAGGGACTTCCTCGCCGAAAACAATGTAAATGTGCTACCCTGGCCGTCCCGTTCCCCGGATCTTAACCCAATTGAGCATCTGTGGGATGAACTTGATCGACGTCTACGCCAACGTCAACCTCAACCCCAAACGCTTCAAGAGCAAGTTGCATGTTTGCAGGAGGAGTGGCAGAACATTCCCCAGGCCTCTATCCAGCGTCTCATCCAGTCCATGACAAGGCGTGTCAGAACTGTTATTCGTGCCCGTGGTGGTCACAACAGATACTGACATTCCACTCAAGTGGGAGACTCATTGTGAGTGTCTTACCTCAAGTTGATGGCCTTGTTGTCTAGATATGGACCCTTCCTTAATCTGTGTAAAAAATATTTGCAGAATAGCAATTCTTATTTAGTTATGCATAATTGAAAAGACTGCATCACCTCCGCAAAAAACCGGGTTATGCGTTTCTTTTTTTGGATAGTATATTTTGATCATGCAATTTAATTCGTTCGTTTTAATCGGAAAGAAAGCAATGATTTACAAAAGGACGATATCTATGTTCAACCTGATTTTCATGTAAAGCTATAATTAAATCAATGAAATCGGTGTAAATGCAGAAACTTGTCTTTCAGATAGATGCGTCAAACTATTTCTTTTCATTGACCAGGTTATGCTGTCTGTTTCCAGCTGTAAGCCAGCCAAGGCACTCACACACATGAACGTATCATGGTATTACTCCGATACCAATTTGACAGAGTTAATAACTGCATGTTAATAGATCGATTGTGTAATTTTTCCGAGAGCAGTGGAAATCTGAATGTCTACTGGGACAATATTTGGTTTGTCAGATGACCAGCTATGGTTTAAACAACATGTATACGGCCTAAATTGCCACACGTTCGATCTTCCTTCAACTTAAATAAGCGTACCCGAAAATAGCCCTAATAATTACTTTTCACAACATATCAGCCATGTATTTCTACGAGTTACTGTTCATAATCGATAGTAAAGTTCCTATAATTTATTTTTCAAACTCCAGCATCATTTCATTGATATTTACTAAAAGGCAACATCCGTAGTATGAGGCATAATTTGGCTTTAGTTAAATCCGCTCTCATGTATTAGCTGTCACATGTTTGTACAGTTCGTGAGAAACTTGAATCTCCATGACTTTCCCAGTAAGCCTCAATATTTCAAACGACACATAACTCGTCCGGAAGTGACGAAAAGCCTACTGTGATGATGCATTCATTCGACGCGAGACATGATTCTAAGAAGTAGCATGCCGTACTCCACATACGTCCTGGTGTAGTTATATATTTCATGCCTGCATAAACCAGAGTTCTCTGAGCCCTTTGCCAGACTACACAAAAGTGCCTTAAGACTTAATACCAGATTAAACTTAAGGCCAACTTTTCGATTATGTACTTTGTCTAAAATTAGTGATGTAAAAGTATATTTAAGATAAACTAAATCTGCTGCTTTTACAGCTTGCCTTTGCACAACTGTATTAGCTGCTCAGTTTCGCGATATGTTTAAATATATGATTTACTACCGATATTACGTTATACACCTTTAAACAATTGGATCCTGGGACCTATGCGTTGTTTCCATATTATTTATTAACCGGCTCGAGTGTAATCCCAGTATACCTCTATAAAATTACGCTAGCTATAATGCGGTAATGTAAGTTTAATTGATGGAGTATTTTTATAACGATTGTCTGAAAGGCTGCTGATATATATGTTTATACTGGCTGCTGGTGTTTATATTGGGAGGCATCCAGTACCAAGTGGGAACCTAACTGCTATACACAAAAGGACCTCGTCAACAACGTCACTGACGTTTTCGAAGTCGGTCCCAGCATTCAGCAAACGCAGGTCGGCGTTGAGACGTTCAGTTTCACCTCAGTGTTCATACGGAGAAAGAGTCGGCAAAAGAAGCAGTGAAATCTGTGGCCTACTTGAAAGGAAACAGAAACACTGCTGACGCTCTGAGGACCGCCAGGTGGAAGATGTTCTCCGCTGATCAGTCCTCGTCACGGTGTTGTTAGAATCGCTGTGGTGATCACAGACGGAGAGGGAGACGACTCAGATGCTACCAAAAAAGAGGCCAATACTTTGGTCTCGTGCGTTCGCCGTCAGTGTAGGGGGTCGAAGTTGACACAGAAGAACTGAAATACTAGTATATTGCTAGAGGACAGTGAACGATTTCAATGTCAGCCATGGTCAAAGAAAACTAGACATGAGAACATGTGATGGTGAGTACACAAGGACAAGTCCATTAATTCAAAGGAATGCATTTATCAAAATATTTTCCTTTGAGTTATGCCATCTCTAGGAGAAATAAGACCAAGCAAAACACTGGGATATTAGCATTGCAAGATCAAGTAAACAATTTATACAACGGGAAGTGTCATTGAATTGCCGCGTATTTGTAACCTCCTACACTTTAAAAAATGATAACAGGATTGTCGTACTGCTACCGAACTGCGGTAAGGACATAGTTTTACAGGAGAATTAAAACATCATTCTGCTAATGCGCGGAAAATTAATTTGCCCCGACCTAACCAACCAATGGAAATGCTGATATTTGAATTTCAGTTCCTCATTGGCCACTATGTCGGGAGAAAGTGATTTCCGCGTAAACAGGATGATTTTTTTGGTTCTCTTTTTTTCGATGGTTAGAAAACAATATAAATTATAAAACTATGTCCCTTCCTCGGTTCCGTACATTGCAGATCAACATTGTTTGATTTTTGGGGCACATTGTCTTTTTCTGATAATCTTTCAGTCACAAAACAGACGATAGCCATTACCACTACCAAGGCAATACGCCCAGTAGTATCAATCCAACTCTAACTACTGCATCCAGCGCCTCAACCACAAGCTATATGCTGGTAACAAGTACAGTGATCAGTACAACCAATCCCTACGGGATTGCAGACCATATGTGGCACACTAACGCTACTGAAGGTAGGTCAACCCATGTCTGAGAGAAAAGCATCCTGCTGGTGCAACCTGCTATGTCGAAACACAGTACTTTAATTTTCAAAACAGTTAAAAACGGTAGTTTGGCTTCTATGTAATTTCATAAGTAAGGCATATTTTGTTTTCGGAGAAAGGGAATGTAGTAATTAAACATTGTGACAGGCTATCGCTGTGAAATCTGAATTCTGTGTGACTGATTCAAAATGGCTTCATTGCTTAGTTACGCATTTGTACGGCCTTTCTGGAAGGTCACTATCGGCTTGATTACGCCTATATATCAGCACAAATTTTGTCTTAGAATCTTATGTTTGAAGAATCGCAAATCAAATTGATTACTTTCAGTCTACAAAGAGAAGTCAGCAGAGGTGTTTTTTCTTCTCGACTCTTCTAGCAGCATTTTTCTAGAGGACTTTGAGAAACAGATCAAGTTTGTCCAGAATGTGGACAAACATCTTTGACACTGGACCAAAGAAAACGCGTGTTAGAGCCTCTACATTTAATCACCCCGTTGATTCGGTCTTTGACCTGGACTGCTAAACATCGAAGTCTGACTTATCTGTCGGTATCAACGAGATACCTTTCTTGACCGGTGTAACAGTTGGCGCAATCGGTGACATGCGCACTAGAGCAATGGCACCGGAAGTTATTCGACGTGACGCGGATCATATTGGTATTGCGCTTACGGACGAGCGATCACACGAACCTATACTAACAGCCAAACAAGCCCACGTAGTAAAAGAACAGGGAATTTATCTGTTTGCCATTTGTATAGAGGACCACGCAGACACACAAGAGTTAGATGATATCGCCAGTGAGCCTTCCAAAAGATTCGTCTTTCATATCAGCAACTACCAAGCCTGAGTCAATCAAAGAAATCCTGTCTTTGCGAGCATGTGATGATGTCCATTACAAGATGGCAAAATATAAGATATTACCCACAGTACACACTTTTTATACATGTATCACAACGTTTAGAGTGTATGTCATGTAATCTAGTTCCGGTAGGATTTCACCGGTTACGTGTGACAATCACGTGTGGCTACAACACTGTCGTCGCAGCTCTGGTATTAATCTCCAAGCAGTTGAAGAAGCAGTTTTTTTGGCACAAAAATGAGAGCTTTAAAGTTTCATGTAACTATATGCGTATGTATATCACTTGCTTTATTGAATCCATGTTTAACCGTTCTCCATTTTTACAGTCGATTCAACCCAAGAGGAACATACCGCTTTATGATGACATACCCACTGATGAGATGTTTGTGTACGATTCAGGGAGAAGGGGAGCCCCCAAAACAGCAGCCATTTCGACTTTCATCAACAATGAACGAAGTCGACCCCCACTGTCAGATACCGCTTTTAAATTCGTCGTTTTAGGTATTGACCTCTGCTCTCTCGTGACGTCAGGTAAGACCCTTTCTACCATGGCAACAGGTGGGGCACAAAAGGGAAACTTGCATTCATGTTGTAAAGAACTCAATATGGGTGCGTTTTTCCTAGAAAATGGAGGTCGCCCAAACGCTCGCCATTTGGCGCTGGTGTTTTTAGACGGAGGGCTTGAAGACCATGTTAAAACGAATGCTTTGTCAAAGAGAGCAAAATCTCGAGATATTGAGATCTTTGTTGTAGCTGTTGGCGATCACGTCAATCAACGTGACGTCAGAGCTCTAGCCAGCGAACCTGATGTCAAGTCATCTGGTATTTGTGACAATTTACACACAATTGTCATTATGCAGAAAACGAATCCAAAATGTTTTGTGCAAAGATGTCAGATTTGTGTTAGAAAATGGCATCGTCCATTAAATATGAATTAACTTTTGAGACGATCACTGAAGATTCTAGGAACAGATAATCGTTTTCGACAAAGCTGTGTCGGACTAGGCATCAGCTCTTGAGTTGTTAAGGGCATTCTGATGATAGCGTATTTCTGCTTTATTTTAATCTAATGCACAGAACACTACATGTGAGCAAAGACTCGTAGCAAAAATGTTTTTTGTTTTGTATTCTTGCAAAAACTGGTGGTGGAAAATGAAAGAACAATAAAATATTCAGGTATTTGTTGGAGGTTAAGTAACTGAGGGTTTAATCTGTCAAATTTCGAAATTATCTTTTGTCTAAGAAACTTGTAAACTTCTATTCTTATACTGTATGTTGTGTTTATACCTCGTACAGTACTTCCCGTGCTTCTTTTTTTGACAGAACATAAAGAACTCTGAAAATAGTGTATTTTGATGGAAGAGGGGAACACACTACTTTGCACTGTTCAACAGAATGTCTTGGTAAAATAGAATAATTTTCACAATATCTACATTTTGTATATTTGGCTTTTGTGACTTATTAATCTCGTTCAGTTTAATTTGAAAGGTTGGTCTTTATTCTTTAAAAACTCACATTTATAGCACTATATTTGTTTTAGCACTATGACTAAACAACAACCTGAATTAGCATGTTCTTGTCAGCCAGGCTGTCCAATAGCTGCATGGGTGTGTCATCTAATGATCTGGGGTAATGATCTTCATGTTTTTGGTTGAAGGTCAGTTACCTTCCACTAATATATGGCACACGCCTTGAGCTCGATCTTTAGGTAAACGGTATGTGTGTCAAATAGATGTGAAAACTAGACAGCTCCTTGTTAAACTGTGGTGGCTTCCTCTACTCTAGAAAATAATTTCCAGCGTGCAAATACAATATTCTGGAATATGGCGCCTTGAGTAATACATACAAGCGTCTTTGTCCTCTTTAGAACAGAGTGAGAGTGAGAATGGGACTGGCGTCCATGATGTGTTTGGATGGGTCGTCATTTTACGGTAATGCAACTCTTTTGTCATTCAAACGCTCAGTCACAGGACGCCTTGGACAAAGAAACCTCCATACTGTCCTGCCAACATTGTTTTCGAGCCTTGGTCGGGTTGGCTGGTGATATCGAGTTTCGGCAAGGTCACTTGCCTTCCCCCAATCTGGCACCCAAACTGATCTCGTTGAACGGGTGAAACTGTGTATTTCACACGTGGAAAAGGTCCTCAGTAACTTGTCAATATAGCTCACTCACTGCATTCCTACACCTCAGAGGCTGACCACCGTATTATGAGTGAAATGGTGTTAAATACGGCGTTAAGCATCAGTCAGTCAATCAAGTCATCAGTGTCAATCAGTTGTACCTTTATTGCGTGACGAGTTCAAACGACGAGGCTTGGGTCATTTCTAGACTTTCTAGATTCAACCACGTCTGTACTCCATACGTGGGACAGTTCGTCAGTAGGGTGCTAAAGGCCGATTGTTAATCACAAACATTCCGGTTTCCTCACCTTTAAAAACTGAAGGTGATAAATTCTTGAATAAACAACAATGAAAAAATAAAACAGGTAAACATAACATGACTGAGTGCTTGTTTAAGGATTATCTTCATTACCACCATCATCGCTTATACAGAGTAATAGATTTTAAAACACGATGACATTTATTTTACCCAACATGAATGTTGTGATTTGTAAAGTAAATGAGCACCAACAATTCACCCAGAATATTGACAGCGACATCCGGGAATGTCCATCAGTCACTATCTCACGTGCAAAGGAAACTTGAGTGACAGCATGGTTTACTGTAGGGGTTTCAGTTTCGGTCCTGAGTGTGTAAATGAAATATTAATGAGTATAGTCTTAAACTCCAACCAATCAGAACGCTAACCAATTCATTATCATAGAAAACTATTCTGTGGTGACTCATAATACAATTTTGGAAAATGTACCATACCACAAGAAATTTGTTCGTGATTAAACATGCCTGAGTCAAAAGAATGCGACTTTCAAGACTGGAACATGATTGTAAGAGATATACTGTTATGATTCTGAGGTCTTCAGAGCAACTTTTACGATCGTACCTCAGAACAGCATTTACGGTCGTACCTCAGAACAGCATTTACGGTCGTACCTTAGAACAGCATTGGGGCCTCCATGGCCGAAGTGGTTATCACGCCAGCGCAGCTAATGCTGGCTCCCTCTCCAGTCGTACGTGGGAAGGTATGTTAGTAACCTGCGCATGGTCATGTTTCCCCAGGGCTCTGCTCAGTTGCCTCTTACCATAACGCTGACCACCGTCATATATCTGTAAGGCGTAAACCACCTATCAGTCAAATTAAATCAAATCAAAACAGCATTCAAAGTCGTGCCTAAATAAATTATTTATGGGCGTACTTAAAAACAGCTTTTATGGTCACATCTCAACACTCTCAACATACATAGAACGATTCTGTATTTTCTTGCGGACAGAATAACGTTAGGTGAACATAGCCTACGCTGGTAGAAAAGATTGTAAATGTCGAAACTTATCACCACCAGGGAACGTTCTCGAACACATTTATAATATATTTAATTCAAAACGGAACCGTAAAGTCTGTAAGCTGATAATACAATAACTTCATTGTCTTTTCTGTACGCATTCGCACCTTATTTCTGATGTGAGCCTCGCTGCATTCACTGCACGGCGTGACTGTTATGCTTCTAAATTTAGAGCTCTTTGAAGAGAGCGTTTCCTGATTGCATACGATAGTCGGAAATAAAAACGTGGGAGAGTCGGCCTTGTGCGTCTGGAGCTACTTCCCAATAGCATGTCAATCTGTAGAGTAAGGTGTACACTGTGTACGACATAAGCCTAAGGGTAGGTAAGTTATTGGGGGTGGCGTTTCCGGATACGTATATGGACATTCTGGTTATAAACGGAAAATGTGCAACTGCCCTGACCCGGAAGATGAAGGTGTATTCCCACGAAAAACTAGAAATATCTACTATGATTTCTTTGAAACCAAATTTGCATGAGCCGGGAAGTATAGATGTATAAAAGCTGGTATGTTACAGCCATCTGATATTCAGGATTGAACTGAGCACACAGAGGGACAAAAGCAACTGATCGACGACATCCAAAGCAGAGGAAATGGCGCGCTTGACACGAATTTTCCTGCTGTTGGTAAGCGCTTTTAATACTCAGTGAAGGAGAAAAGCAACACTTTAATACGTGGTCTTCTCCCGTTTCAAATCAATGTTTTGCTCGGAGGGAGAGGAATCCGAAGCCCGTATAGTTCTATATCCAATTGATTTAAAAGGCCGTATATAGTTATTCCGATATATTAGCCGGATATCAGTAAAACCCATAGACTATATCATGAAAATCTTTCCAATAAATGAACTTATTTCTTTCTTTTTGTTTAACAGATTGTTATGTCCGCTTCAAGCTGTAAACCAGGTAAGTACTTCTGATATGTTCTATAATCTTGACACTGAATGAGCCAAAATATCCTACAAAGTACGGAAAGTAGACTACGGATATACTGAATATTGGGTTGTGAAATACTAGATGGTCAGGCATTCTTTAACCCCTTAAGATCTCATTTCTAAATCTTTGTAAATCAATTTTTCGTAACTTTTCTCCGAAATAACATGGTCTTCTGGCGCTATGACGTATACAACGTCTTTTGCGATAAAGTTGCAGAAATATGACCTTCAAGCATCTGTAAGCATAGCCCAAAGTGTGTAAATTAAAAGATCGAGAATTTTATTAATAGGCCATATGTATGTTGCATATCACAGCAGGGCGTTTGTGTGGAGAAAAGCCTGCTGATGTCGTGTTTATATTGGACGCATCTACTAGCATCTGGGAACCTAACTTCCATAAACAGCTGAACTTCGTCAGCAACGTCATTGACGTTTTCGATGTCGGTCCCAACATTCAGCAAACACAGGTCGGCGTTATGACGTTCAGCGACTACTCAGCAATACAGTTTCACCTCGGCGATCATATGGAGAAAGAGTCGGCAAAAGAAGATGTGAAATCAGCGACCTATCTGACTGGAGTAACAAACACATCTGACGCTCTGAGGACCGCCAGGGTGAAGATGTTTTCGGCTGATCACAGCCCTCGTCAAGGCATTGTTAGAATCGCCGTTGTTATCACAGATGGACAGTCACAAGATACTTATGCTACGAAAACAGAGGCCATGGCTTTGAAGTCTGCCGGTATCCAGGTGTTTGCCGTTGGTGTGGGGTTTGGTATTGATGAACGAGAACTGGAGGTGATTGCAAGTTCTCCATCCACGGAGTTTGTTTTTACTGTGGACGATTACGAGGCCTTAGATTCGATCGAAGACAAACTGGCTATTAGAACCTGTGAAGGTAAGTGGATGGAATCGCTTTTTGTGTACAGACTTACAGTGATATGCATTCAAGACATCTAGGATGACTTGTTTAGTCAGTGAATTGTGACAGTGTATCTTCAATTAACAGTAAGTCTTACAAGAACATAAAAAGACGCAGAAAAGTCTTCTGTATTGCTCTAGACAGTTTACAAAAGCGAGCTTAAATATAGGAAGTGATTAAGGATCAATCAAAACAACCTCTGTGGATGCTGTCTTCATGTAACTTCTTTGCCCTTATGTATAAGTATAGCACTTTTTAAGTGTGGTCATAAAATATGAAGTTATTCATGCAGTATTGTTAACAAAAATATTTTGCAACCTTGTAGTAACCGAACAGATGACTTCACCGACTACAGCAGCCAGTACTAGCCAGGCTACCACTACAACTGTCGCCAGTACTACTAAATCTACCACAACAACTATCGCCAGTACCACCACAGCTACCCGCACAGCAACCATTACTGACCAGCCTACCACTACAGGTCATGACAGTATCACCAACACCAGGCCAACAGCGAAGATTTCCACAGAGCCACAGGGAATCTTGGGAGATGAGGAGGACTTGTCTGTTAAGCAATACAACTTGACAAAGGGTAGGATACTATATATAATTACTGCGATGAATCACGTAAATACATAAAAACCATCCAGAAGTTCTTTCACCTGGAGCTGTGCAGTAGAAAAAGAGAAATCTTTACATACTTATTTTCTACTTTCAGTCTGCCAAGGAAAGCCAGCAGAAGTGTTTTTCCTTCTTGACTCTTCTAGCAGCATTCTCCTGGAGGACTTTGAGAAACAGACGAGCTTTGTCCAGAATGTGGTCAACATCTTTGACATCGGACCAAAGAAAACGCGTGTTGGAGCCTCTACCTTCAGTCATTCTGTATATCCAGTTTTTGACTTGGACAGCTATGTGTCGAAACTTGATTTATTAAACGCTATCAAAAACATACCTTACCTAGGTGGTGGAACAAGCACAGGAGAGGCTATACGTGACATGCGCACAAGAGCAATGGCACCGGAAGTTATTCGACGTGATGCAGCTCATATTGGTATAGTACTGACGGATGGACAATCGCGTGACCCTAAACTGACAGTCGAACAAGCCAAGCTGGCCAAAAATCAGGGGATTTATCTGTTTGCCATTGGTATCGGAGAAGATGTAGACATGCAAGAATTGGCTGACATGGCCAGTGAGCCTTCCAAGAGATTTGTCTTCCATGTCAACAACTACGACGCTTTAGAGTCCATCAAAGAAATTTTGGCCATTCGAACTTGTGAAGGTATGTATTGTTAAGCAAATAAAGCCTGTTTCAAAGATTACACAGCAATAAGAAAGTTGGAGACTATAGTGAACTTTTTCACTTTTAGTTGGATGTCAGTGTTATAGGCAGAAACAAAAATGTCAAGTTCTGTTTTATAGAATTGGGTGATACGAAAATGGTAAGACTTCCAATCATAGACTGGCCTCCTTGCATGTCAATTTGTCACCGGTTAAATTTTTTCTTTTGTAGTACATCCGTCTGACGAGAAGAAACGCACCGGTGTGTGCCCAGAAGAGCCCACTGATGTGATGTTTGTGTACGATTCGGGGAAAATGGGCACCCAGAAAGCTGCCAGCATTTTACCTCTTATAGACAATGTTGTAAGTCGACTTCCTATGTCAGAAACGGCGTTTCAATTTGGACTTCTGGCAAACACCTGTCCATCTGATAATCTCCGAGTTCCTGTGACATCAGACAGGAAAACTTTAAACACGGCGACACAGGGAACAGTAAGTCGGGACTTGTCTTCTTTACTCCAAGAACTGAGGATGGGTGCGTTTCCGCCAGAAAATGGGGGTCGTACAAACGTGCGCCAGATGGCACTGGTGTTATTAGACAGTGAGCTTGAAGACCATGATGGAATCATTAATCAGGCAAAGAGGAGCAAGTCTCGAGGTATTGAGATTTTGGTTGTTGGAATTGGTGATGATGTCAGTTTACGTGACGTCAGAGCTCTCGTCAGCGGACCACTTTCAAGTCATTATGTACACGTACCAAGTTACAAAGAATTATTATCCTTTAGCGATGACATTCAAAGTATGTTGTGCGATGATGATCAATTTGTTTTAGAGGATGGCCCTGTGTACTAGATCTGAATTGATATTTTTCAGTATTTTTATGCATTATAAGGCCACATTGGTAGTTCTCGAGGCGGCTTATCTGCATACAGCAGTGTCTCTCTCCGTCCTCCTGTAGGGTATAGACAGAAGAAATCTTCATTGATCTCATATTTCTCAGTTTTAAATGTGTAAAATTGTGAAAGATAATTAAATGTTTTAGATTATAAGTAATGTCCGCGCTTATTCGATGAAGACTTTTAAACTGCTGAGATGTCCGTCCGATCACGACATAGAGGCCCTTAGCAGACAAAATTATCACTGGGAGGCACTTCGGCGGTGAGGTCACAACCGAGAGGCCCTTCCCCAATTTTTTTCCCAGTTTTCACAGGGAATGGCCATGGATTATTTGAATTGCTGGAGAAGGGCTGTGATTTACTAGAAACAACCCAATTACCATATCCATTAACATAACAACTGGTTTATCAGCAAGAACTTCTTGAAAATACTCAAATTCCAGTGAGATATATAAATACATAGATACATAAGTACATACATAAACTCCTATTATAGAAAGAAATGACGTCGGTGACAGAAGCCAGTAATATGAAACAACTAGAAAATGGTATAACGGCGGTTGGGAATATGAATTTGTCCTAGTCTTCTTCATTTCCCTAAAATGTATAAGCGTTCGGCAAAATTTTATAAATACATTAATATATTTTTTACTAACTTTTACTAACGACGGTGTGACTTTCTAAAAATTACTATGTGAGTTTTTTGATGTTTTTGTGCGATTCGAGGAAATGGGAGCTCGGGAAAACAGTCGTCATTTTGCCTCTGATAGGAGATATTGTAGGAATACTTTCAGCGGTGTTAAAATTTTACCTATAACAGGCTTCTGTTAAAACTTTTCATCTTACGATCCCAGGTTCGGGCGTTTGCTTAAATGCCTCTTTTGCTTCCTTTTGCAGAAGCTTGATTGTTACTTGTGAATAATTTTTATTTCTTTATAAAAACATAAACATTTCATTGTATTACTTTGTAGAATATCTAATTTATTGTGACGCTTTTACCATCTGTATGCTGTTTTTAACCATATTTGTATTTTCATATTTGAGTTTTGGGACCTATTAAAACCTATTGTATAAAAGCCTATTTTTCAAATCCAAAATAACAATTGGTTAATTGCCTTATTACTATGCTTGCGGGGTGAGTAACTGATGATCTTCACACGTCAGTGGTAAATGGGAGCCTCTAATTGGCAGTAATTCATTTATTTATTGATTTGATTGGTGTTTTACGCCGTACTCAAGAATATTTCACTGATAAGAAGGATTGTGGTGGGAGGAAATCTATTAGAGAACGGAGAAACCTACGACCATCCTCGCGTTGAAGGCAGACTTTCCCACCTACGACCGGATAATTGGCGGTAATACAGTACTGTATATTTTAGGAGTATAACTGACGGCCACTGTGATATAGTACAATATATTTTACGAGTAACTATTACAAGGCATGGTGCAGTATGTTTTGCCGGTTACTATGTATGTGTGTATGCTTGAGATTTAACGTCGTACATGGCAATTTTTCACTCATATAACGACGAGGAATCATTAGGTGTGTATATATATACTGTCTTCTTGAGGTACGGCAAATCCATGCCGCCGAAGTGCTGCCGCTGCTGCAGTATTATGCCCAAGACACCAGACGTGACACCCCGCCAACTCACATTATACTGACACTGGGCCAATCAGTTCTGATTCCTTGCTCTAACCTATCAGTGCTGAGCGCCAAGCAAGAACTGTCATTTTTAAAGTCTTTGGTATGACCCGACTCCCGACTTTACGAGTGACTGACGGCCTCTATATGTATATGTAGGCTACACGAGAGTGGTACAGTACAATATGTTTGACATAACTGACTGCAAACTACACGACAGTAAATCAGAAGAATACGACAAGGTACATTTACATTCTATGATTTTTTTGGTCATGATGAGAGTACCATACAGCAGTAACATGAGGCAACGTGAGTTATTTGTTATTGTGAGTGTGCACGCGACAGTCACATGAACGTAGGACTGTATGACGTGATAGTGCGCACTACATTTATATAGGTCATCATGAGTAATGAGTCAATGTGTGCCTGCACACAGCTGTGACACATCATGTCATAAGACATGACTAAATGTGAGCGTGCACACGGCAGTTATATAAGCCCCTATGGCAATTTGAGTTTTTAAGAACGCGCACTCGGAGTGTATATATTAGAACATGTATTATGAATTAAAATAAACCTGCACGCGACACTTCCTTAGCACAACATGAGTTATGAGTTATTCTGGACGCGCACAATCACAAATATATAAATGTATGACTTGGGTTTTTCACCATACTTAAAAATGTATGTGTCTACTTGTGGAAGGGCGAATCCATGCTGCTGAATGTTGCTGAATGCTGCTGAACACCGAATCGGTCTATAGTTATACAGGAAAACATTACTGATTTGCCAGTATCGTCACAAAGCTGTAACAAGACATGGAAACGAGCCGTGGACGAGTAGTTAAGGTGCATACCTTTTAATTACTATAACACACGGAGTGCATGTTCGAGCCCTGTTTTGTAAAGGAATTCCTTCGCTCCCACTATTCGTGGAGCCTTGATGACATTAAGCGGTCGACAACGCTCGTGTGGCCATTTGCGCCGTGTGTAACGTTCTCTGGAGTGAACTTGACCAATATGGTGAGCATTGGGGAAAGTTCGTCAGTAATTTGTCGAAGGTCAGTTCGGTTTCTTTCACATGTAAAACTGAACGCCGCCGTGCATGAATCCATTGCATCATTCAATCCAATGTAAATCCACAGAATAACAGGCAGATACCAAACACAATTAATTCTAAAATGTTACCAGACTAATGCTATACCTAAAATGATCGTCGACCTGTTGTTTGCACAAGCAACTAACATCACACGGGTCTTGCACTCTATACGCACTTTCACATATTTTCGTCTATCCTGTACCTAAACAATGCAGACCATGGTAGGATGTTTTGGGTGTCTGGCAGGCCAGTCGACGAGAGTAAGCACTCGAGGCTTTAACCACTGTGAATTCTGTAAACGTTGCTGTAGACACACAATGGATTTATAGTAGAAATGAAACAAGTTTAGAAATACCTAATAACAGTTATAGATGAGCGTGATATGTTTTCAGTTGAACTTACATTATAGTCTATTTCTTTTAGCGAGTCGCCTATATTCACCTGTCTGTAAAACCAGATATACTCCCTACCAAAGTAGGTTACTGTGAATTCAGTAAACGTTGCTGTAGACACACAATGGATTTATAGTAGAAATGAAACAAGTTTAGAAATACCTAATAACAGTTATAGATGGGCGTCATTTTCAGTTTACGTGAACTTACATTATAGGCTATTTCGTTTAGCGAATCGCCTATATTCACCTGTCTTTACAATCAGTCATACTCCCTACCAAAGTTGCCCTTAGTCAGCGACACGTAACAACACAAGCTCTATACACTGATATGTTGAATTTCCACATTATTACAAAGAAAAAGTAGTTTGAATACTTTTTCTAATTCATAATGTTAAACTCAAAGAGTTTAGTTTCGACGCTAAAACCCATTGTCCCTTATAACGTCACAATTGTTCAAAAGCAAGTTGGTCAATGAGCGTAGAGAGCAATTTGTTTTACAATGGCGACACCAACCAGCGGTTCAGACAAACTCCATGCAGTAACACAGCATACACTATTGTCTCTGCAAATAGACTACATCGCTTTAATTTCCTAGCACTCATCTCCAAATCTATATTGCCGTGAGATCATATACTACAAGAGATAAAATAAAATTCATGTATTAAGGTTATAATGAACTAAAACGTGTAAACAATATCCAATAAGAGCGTGTCAGTAACAGGGCTTACAGTTAATTCGCTAGCAGTTTAGGTAAATGGTGTCGCCCTCCGTCCAGACATGTTGAACTCTGCTCAATATCCAGCATGCCACTTGTTTTTGAATAATTGTGACGTCACCCGAACCAATGGGTTCTTGTCCTTCAAACCAAGCTCATGTACTTTAGCATCATGAATTAGAAAAAGTGTCCTAACTCCATTTTCCTTGCATGTTTAACTGAGTTACAGAGAGCTCAATATAAGCGACTCGCTAAAAGAAATAGACTATAGTACGGCAGTGGTGACGCACGAATGTAGCTCTGGGTAAGTAAGATATATGAGGACAATCCAAACCCAAATTCCAATTAAACAAAGGAGATTTGCGGTAGGAAGAACAAAGATATGGTGTAAAACATGAAATAGATGTTTCTTAGTAAGGCTGTTGTTTGGTTGTATACACATAAATGTTGATCTCACTGAAATGTTGAACATAGTGACATAAATTCAGCCATTTCTGTACTTCTGGAGTATTTTTAATAAACGTTCTGTGAACACTTGAACACTCGCCACTCAAATGCATTGACAAAGTAGAAACTGGTGACTACTTTTGTAGTTCTCTTTAACACTTACATTTTTTGCCTTATTCGCATGCGTCTTTCTTGGAATTGGTGTTCTTGTCTATGATTTTGGAAAGTCTGGGCCCGCTTTCATATAACACATTTAGCTAAGTAAGCCCTTAGTACCATGGCAATTTCACTAGTTGCCGATGCCAAGTTATTCACATCTTGCAAACACGATTTGAACTGCCATTAAACAGGTTGGAATCAGACGCATGTCAACTTAATAGGCCTAAAAGTCTACACCAAATACAATTGCCCTTCTACAATGGTTCGACCGTTTGCCTTCAGACGTATTCTACCATATACACAACCATTCAAACCATAATTGGAGATTGGAGACAATTGGAGATTATGCGACGTGTCATTTGAATATTTTTCAGCTAAAAATAACTCTATAAATGTTTATTCAGCTCTGGCTGTAGGCATCGTCGATATCTTTATTTTGTGGCAAAAATGAATATTAACTTTTCATTTGTTAGCATCACTTTTTGTGGGTAAATACTTTGAAGAATGCCTGGTAGAATTTATCAAGGTCCTAAATTTAGACGTCTGTGAAGGGGGCGTTTCCTGAACTCTGAGTGTAGTCGGAAAAACGAAGCTTGGGAGAGACGGCCATGTGCGTCTTCAGCCACTTCCCACGATCTGCCGCTCTTATGGTGTGAAGTGCTTAAGCCCAATAAGGATAGTCACATGACGAGGGCGTGTTTTCTATATCCTTGTATGGATATTCTGGCCATATATAGAGAGTGTACCGGTGGCCTAACCACCAAAGTGTCGTTTTTTTCCCCCACGGACGGGAGAGGTAGGAATGTGTGGTATCAATCCTGCTTCCGAATATCAGCACAATCCGGAAATCTGATCGCGTATAAATTCTTGCCCGAGGCGCAGGACAGATATTCTTTGCACACCAAGCAAACTCAGCAGATCAAAGACAGAGAAAATGGGACGACTGATTCTGAGCTTTATAATGTTGGTAAGTTCGCATACTTATTTTGCCATTCTAAATAACCCATGGAAATTTGGATATAAAGATGCCTTTTTTCTGAGACAAATCCCAGTTGTTAAAGTAACTTTTAAGGTCATTGGCGACGTATTACAACATTGTCCTCTTGTTACGCTTCTATTACAGACACTTTTTAATAATGCCTCTGTTAAAATCTAAACGTAGACAGTGCCTAACTATAATGTCCTTTCTGGTTTTACAGGTCATGCTGACCGTGGCGAACAGTAAGCCAGGTATGTTATTAAGATAAATTACATACCCTGCTTGTTATTGTCTGTGCTTCAGTGTTGTTGTTGTTGTGTAGCATGCACTCACTCACCACACGTTCTAACCAACAACAATGTCCATCGCTCCACTGTTTTAAACATTTAAACCATGTATCAAAATGTTGGCAGCTAATATGCATACGTTGCCATGGTACTAAGGTATTTATCAAAGCAGATATTTGTATTTTTATCAAAAAATACTTATCAAAGCAGGTATTTTTATTTTCACGTCATATCTTGGACAAAAAATGTAAGCCTTTTTAGGTCCATCGAGGCACACGCTCAAGAAACTCTGTCGGCGTGGAGCCACCAATTATCTCACCAGGCTATATTCGACACAAAATGAAATGCTTCATGAATTGTTATTGATTTGACATTTTCAAGATTTTCACACCAGAAGCAAATCGATTTGTTTGTACCCCTTCTGTTACCTTGTACATATAAAATGCAGGAAAGCCGTTTTCTATGCATAATGAATGTTCTTTTGTATTTGTTTAGCGTCTAAAAAAATAGAGAAAAGAATGATACATGAGTTAACACATCAAGTCTACCTTGTATATTACAGCTGGTAATTTGTGTGGAGGAAAGGCTGCTGATGTCGTGTTTATATTGGACGCATCCAGTAGCATCTGGGAACCTAACTTCCATAAACAGTTGGACTTCGTCAGCAACGTCATTGACGTTTTCGATGTCGGTCCCAGGGTTCAGCAAACACAGGTCGGCGTTGTGACGTTCAGCGACTACTCAGCAATACAGTTTCACCTCGGCGATCATATGGAGAAAGAGTCGGCAAAAGAAGATGTGAAATCAGTGGCCTATCTGACTGGAGGGACAAACACGTCTGATGCTCTGAGAACAGCCCGGGTGAAGATGTTCTCCTCGGATCACAGTCCTCGTCAAGACATTGTTAGAATCGCCGTTGTTATAACAGATGGACAGTCAGAAGATACTATCGCTACTTACAATGAGGCCATGGCTTTGAAGTCTGCCGGTATCCAGGTGTTTGCCGTCGGTGTGGGGTTCGGGATTGATGAAAGAGAACTGGAGGTGATTGCAAGTTCTCCATCCACGGAGTTTGTTTTTACAGTGGACGATTACGAGGCCTTGAACTCGATCAAAGACAAACTGGCCATCAGAACATGTGAAGGTAAGTGTATTTCAGTGACATCATTTCTATGGAGAGGATTGGAGCCGACCTGAACAGTGGGATGGTTCTAAGCATATGAACGTGTACAGAGGACTGTAAAGATACGGCCTACGGCAATACACGCATTGAACGCTTAGATTAAACACTGAAGTGTTAAAGACTTCTATCGTGCAAGGTGTTGGCCTAAATGTCCATAGTTCTTGATTGTTCTCGAAATGCGAAGAAAGGTTTTCTACAATACGTCCCTAACAATTTTGACCCTGGATCCTAAGTCTCCCATATACAGCCCAGATTTATTTGGGCATAGACTTGTAACGTTTGGATTGTTAGCATCAGATCAAAGTACTTTCTGTAGCGGCTACTTTTATATAAATTTCATGCGCGTTTTCTTAAAGTCCTTTGCAATCTGAGCTCTATACCTATATCTCAATATTTACATTCTGAATGATATTTTGGCTGTAAAATATATCCCTCACTTTTCAGTCACTAGAAAGATGACTACACCAACAACAACCTCCGAGCCTACTACAACGACCGAGCCTACTACAACCACCGAACCTGCTACAACCACAGAGTCTACTACGACCACCGAACCTGCTACAATAACCCAACGCAGTACAACCACCGAGCCCACTACTACCGCCCAGCCCGCTACAACCACCGAACGCACTACAACCACCGAACGCACTACAACCACCAAGCCTACTACAACCATCAAGCCTACTACAACCACTCAACCCAATCCGCACGGAATATTAGGTGATCAACCAGGCCATCAAGACCCTAGTAAAGGTACGTTTATTTCAGATTACCATACACCTTTGTATCAGTGGCTAAAGGCAATAAACCAAATGCTACTTTAGTTGGTAACTAATTTTAATTTGTAATTGGCCATTTCAAGAAAGATATTCAAAAGTCATAAACCAATGTTAGACTTATCTGGATATATAAATTGTCATAATGATATCATGGACATATGACTTTAATCTTTAATTTTCTTATTTTCTACTTTCAGTCTGCCAGGAAAGCCAGCCGAGGTGTTTTTCCTTCTTGACTCTTCTAGCAGCATTCTCCTGGAGGATTTTGAGAAACAGACGAGCTTTGTCCAGAATGTGGTCAACATCTTTGACATCGGACCAAAGAAAACGCGTGTTGGAGCCTCTACCTTTAGTCATTCTGTATATCCAGTTTTTGACTTGGACAGCTATGTGTCGAAACTTGATTTATTAAACGCTATCAAAAACATACCTTACCTAGGTGGTGGAACAAGCACAGGAGAGGCTATACGTGATATGCGCACAAGAGCAATGGCACCGGAAGTTATTCGACAGGAAATTGCTCATATTGCTATTATCTTGACGGTATGGACAATCGCGTGACCCTGAACTGACAGTCGAACAAGCCAAGTTGGCCAAAAAGCAAGGAATTTATCTGTTTGCCATCGGTATCGGAGAAGATGTAGATATGCAGGAATTGAATGACATGGCCAGTGAGCCTTCCAAGAGATTTGTCTTCCATGTCAGCAATTACGACGCCTTGGAGTCCATCAAAGAAATTCTGGCCATTCGAGCTTGTGAAGGTATGTATTGTCAGGTTATAAAATGGGATTATCTCCTACACTTCTCTTTGCTGCGATGAGCAGCTTTATTTGATGAAGTCATTGTTATTGTTGTTAGTTTTGTCCTTTATCCTGTAATGTTTGTCTGAAATGCGCACTTTTTGAACGCATATCGGTGAATTATATTTTTCTACAAATTTCATCTCGATTGGAATTGATGCGTATTGCACCAACGCTACAGATATTCACAATTCCGGGGAAAAGCGTTTTTAATGTTACCAGAATACGGTTTGAAGACGTTTCCTTACAGTTAGAAATAGATATACTTATATTTGTTTAAGTGGTAAATTTGTACACATTCAATATTTACAGTTCAACCGTCTGACGAGAAGAAACGCATTGGAATGTGCCCAGAAGAGCCCACTGATGTGATGTTTGTGTACGATTCGGGGAAAATGGGAGCACAGAAAACAGCCGCCATCTTACCTCTTATAGACAATGTTGTAAGTCGGCTTCCTATGTCGGAAGCGGCGTTTAAGTTTGGGCTTCTTGCAAACACGTGTCCATCTGACATTCTCCGTGTTCCTGTGACATCAGACAGGAAAACCTTAAGCACGGTGACAGAGGGAACAGAAAGACGGGACTTGTCTTCTTTATTGCAAGAACTGAGGATGGGTGCGTTTTCATCAGAAAATGGGGGTCGTACAGACGCTCGCCAGGTGGCGCTAGTGTTTTTAGACGGTGAGCTTGAAAACTTGGACAAAATTATTACTCAGGCAAAGAGAACAAAATCACGAGGAATTGAGGTTTTCGTCGTGGGTATTGGCGGTGACGTGAGTCTACGTGACGTCAGAGCTCTCGTGAGCGGGCCACTCTCAAGCCATTATATCCACTCGCCAAGCTATGAACAGCTATTATTCTACAGTGGAAAAGTCCAAAATATGTTGTGTGAAGATTTGTCGTAGAAAATAGGCGAGTGCATTCTACTTGAGATGACCTTAGTTATACATGTAGATTGATTCTGCTGTATATCAAAGCAGATGTACTGGTCGAAGGCCTTCTCTGTACTAGATTTTCGGTGATCTCTTTATATTTATATGAGTGTAGGTTGTATTTATTTATAGGCGAGAACGCAAGTTTAATGTAATGGGTTTGTTGATAGTGAGAGATCAGGTGTGTATCTGTTTATAGCTGTATGTTTGACTGTTTCTTTTTGTTCAATGTGATGTTTTTAAGTAAAACGATGTTGGTCGGTTTTGATCCCCACGTTTACACTCGTTTGAAAGTTTGAAATTTATTCCTTTGTGTTATGCCTATAAAAGCACGCGAGATGAATATATTTACATAATATTTTAAATCGTTAAACAGCTCCCTTATGGCAAGGAATGATGTTTATTGTGTTTATTATACTGGTAGCGTATGATTGAATGTATATAATAAAGTGAATTGGAATAATCTAACGGTTTTGTTTGATTTTTCTCCTCTCTAATGAACCACAGTGGCTTATGGGATTGATAACTATAAGCATAACTACCGTGTCGTGGGATTCCCATGGGCTGTGCTCCCCTTTTTCTCACATCATAATTCTGGCCGCTGTCGCAGAGGTGATGTGTTTAGAGTGGTTAAGACATTCAACAAGATACGAGTACGAACTGTGCGTGTGAACCAGACCAACTCGTTACGATGGATAACTTTTAAGCTACTCCAAGAGTTGTGTCTTCCAATAAATTAGACCAATACTGTAATTTCATGAAGTCACTGGTGATACATATTAAGAATGATGCACAACATAAGGCTGTTTACATGTTTACAGCATGGGCTGAGCTGGAAATCTGCAGCACGAACGCTGCATCGTTATCGCACAGAGTCATATGCATAAAATACATGGAGTTGAAAGATTTTCTCGGCTTAACTGCCACAATTTGCTAGTAAAATTCGATACTTACGATAGACTAATGCTTCATTAGTACGTCGTTTTTCACTCTTATTTCACACCTAAACACATGAAACCGCCAAATATTGACTCGTAAATGTATTACGTATTAAATATCGTTCAACTCGTAAAAACGAGCAGAAGGTACGACCTAGATTTGCCTGACATCATACACAGATAACGATGACGTCACTCGTTACTCACAGGTCGTTCACCAGTATCTTATCCTCTCTATTCCTGAGTACGGCGTAAAACTTAACGAGGTAAATAAATAAATATAGAAATGACGACAACAAAATGACGTCTCCCTTGACATGCCACGTCCACATTTTACAGTAAGGTGGAATATACAGCGTAAAAAAACAATTCAACAGAATTAGATTTATGATTAGAATTATGCTTTTGGGGTGGGATGGTTGTAAAATATTGCAAAAATAATTTGTCAGTTGTTTTTTATCTAAGCACAAATTTTGCAATATTAAATGCACAGTGATATGCACAGGTAACAAAATACCGTATATGCATTCATTTGATTGGTGTTTGACAAGAATTTCTAATTCAGGGGACAGGAATTATGTCTTGTGAGTGTAAGTCGACCTGCATACGGTACAATAATATAACTCCCCATGTGTTGTGACCAGCAGCTGGTCTGCATACTGTACACTGGTAAAGCTCACTACGTCATGTGATGTAGTGTATACTGGTAAAACTCAGCCTATGCTTTAATAGAAGACCACTTGTAAGTATTTATTATGCGTGTTTGTGGGAAGCATTAGAAACCCCCGACTTCAGACCGCAACCGAATTTGGTAATTCATTAGTCAGGGGTTTGCGTCGTACTTTCTTCCGTCAGTCACTCTGGATACACTAATACACTACAGCTGTAATGAAATCTCACCATGGAATGTGAACAGATGAACACCCAGTTGGATCTAGGCATCAAAATAGGCGTTAGCATACAAAACGCAAACCACAATGGACGTTCCAGGTCAATTCTTGCATGCCAGACCAATTTCCAGATCAACGTTCAACACAAACCACCAGAAAACTAAGAAAATATAAGAAGTACGAAATTATAGGACGGATACGTGTAAAAAGTAGCAGTCAACTGTTTATTAATAACGATAGTTCCGACCAAATAATAATTTGGTCCTTCACACGACGTCTTTCCTGCATTATACTGTATGAATTTATTTCATTTATTTGGTGTTTTACGTTGTGCTAAATAATATTTCGGTTATACAGGTGTGGAAATGAGTGGCGCTTATTTGGTTAAGACTTTTGTCTGGAACTGTTGAGATGTCCATCTTCTATGAGGTCACGACGCAGAGGACTTTAACAGACAAAATTATCACTGGGAGACAATTTGGCGGTGAGGTCACAACCGAGAGGCCCTTCCCCATTTTTTTTTGTTTTCACAGGGAATGGCCATGGATTATTGGAATTGCTGGAGAAAGCTGTGATTTACTGGAAAAAAACCCAATTACCATTTCCATTAACCTAACAACTGCTTTATCCGCCAACAATTCTTGAAAATACTCCACTTCCATTGCAATACATAAATACATAGATACATAGGTACATATATAAACCCCTAATATAGAAAGAAATGACGTCGGTGACAGAAGCCAGTAATAGGACACAACTAGAAAATAGTATGACGGCGGCTGGGAATTTGAACTTATCCTAGTCTTGTTCATTTCCCTAAAATGTTTAAGGGTTCTGCAAAATTTTATAAATACATTTTTGTACAGTTTTATAAGCGACAGCTTTCATGACTTTCTAAAAATTGTTAAGTGAGTTCTTTAAAGTTTTTGTGCGATTCGAGGAAATTGGGAGGCTGGAAAAATGGATCGTCATCTTACTTGTGATAGAAAATATTGTAAGATTACCTTCAATGTCGAAAACGGTGTAAAAATTTGACCTATAACAGGCTTCTGTTGTAACTTTTCTTCCTACGATCCCAGATTCAGATGTTTGCATAAATGCCGCTTTTGCTTCCTTTTGAAGAAACTTGATTTTTACTTGTGGATAATTTTTATTTCTTTGGAAGAAAAAATAGTAAACATTTCATTGTATTACTTTGTAGAATATCTATTTTATTGTGATGTTTTAACCAAAAGTGTGTTGTTTTTACCGTAGTTGTATTTTTCATATTTGACTTTTGGGACCTATTAAAACCTATTGTACAAAAGCCTGTTTTTCAAATCCAAAATAACATTTGGTTAATTGTTTAATTACTATGCTTGCGGTGTGAGTATGGTCTCACACGTCAGTGGTAAACGGGAGCCTCTAACTGGCAGTAATTTATTTATTTATTGATTTGATTGGTATTGTACCACAGTACTCAAGAATATTTCACTGATAAGAAGGATTATGGTGGGAGGAACTGGGGAAAACCCACGATCATCGTCGCGTTGAGTGATAGACTTTCTCACCTACAGCCGGATAATGGACAGTAATACAGTACTATATATTTTAGGTGTATAACTGACGGCCACTGTGCCACATGGCGACTACACGACAATGAAATAGTACAATATAAGTTTTACGAGTAATTATTACAAGGCATGGTGCAGTATGCTTTACGAGTAACTATGTATGTAAGTATGCTTGAGATTTAATGTCGTACATTACAATTTTTCACTCATATAACGACGAGGAGAATCATTAGGTGTGTTTTCACAGGGAATGCCATGGAAGATATATATGCTATCTTCTTGAGGCACGGCGAATCCATGCCGCCGAAGTGCTGCCGCTGCTGCAGTATTATGCCCAAGGACACCAGACGTGGACACCCCGCCAACTCACATTATACTGACACCGGGCCATTCAGTTCTGATTCCTTGCTCTAACCTATCAGTGCTGAGCTGCCAAGCAAGAACTATCATTTTAAAGTCTTTGGTATGACCCGACTCCGACTTTACGAGTGACTGACGGCCCCTATATGTATATGTAGGCTCGCACGAGAGTGGTACAGTACAATATGTTTGACATAACTGACTGCAAACTACACGACAGTAAATCAGAGAATACGACAGGTACATTTACATTCTATGATTTTTTTTGGTCAATATGAGAGTACCATACAGCAGTAACATGAGGCAACGTGAGTTATTTGTTATTGTGAGTGTGCACGCGACAGTCACATGCACGTAGGACTGTATGCCGTGTGTGTTAGCGTGATAGTGCGCACTACATTTATGTAGGTCATCATGAGTAATGAGTCAATGTGTGCCTGCACACAGCTGTGACACATCATGTCATAAGACATGAGTAAAATGTGAGCGTGCACACGGCAGTTATATAGGCCCCTATGGCAATTTGAGTTTTTAAGAACGCACATTCGGAGTGTATTATTAGAACATGTATTATGAGTTAAAATAAACCTGCACGCGACACTTCCATAGCACAACATGAGTTATGAGTTATTCTGGACGGGCGCATAATAAAGATATAAACGTATACTTCGGGTTTACATCTTACTTAACAATTTATGTGTCCTTCTTGTGACATGGCGATTAAATGCTGCTAAAATGGAGCATCGATTGAAGTATCATGCCGAAGGCACCAGACCATGATACCCCACCCAGACATATTATACTGACACGGTGCAACTCAGTGAAGGATCAAGCCCAGTCCTAAAAAGGAAATTCCTTCGCTGCCACTGTCCCGTGGAGCCTTGATGACATTAAGCGGTCGACAACGCTCGTGTGGCCGATTTCGCCGGGTGTAACGTTCTGTGGAGAGAATTTGACCAATATGGTGAGCACATGGGAAATTTGGTCAGTAATTTGCCGAAGGTCATTCCGGTTTTTTCACATGTAAAACTGAACACCGTCCTTTAAGATATAATCATTCATTCACTGTAAATCCACAGAATAACTGGCAGATACAAAAAAAGTAACTCTAATATGTTACCAAACTAATGCGATACCTAAAATGATCGTCGACCTGTTGTTTGCACAGACAACTAACATCACAAGAGTCTTGCACTCTATACGCACTTTCACAGATTTTCGTCTATCCTCTACCTAAACAATGCAGACCATGGTATGATGCTTTGGTGTCTGGCAGGCTAGTCGACGAGGCACTCGAGGCTTTAACCACTGTAAACGTTGCTGTGGATTTATAGTGAAAAGAAAATAGTTATAGATGGGCGTCATCCCTTTTCAGTTTACGTGAATGTACATTATAGGCTATTTCTTTTAGGAATCGCCTATATTCAGCTGTCTGTAAAACCAGTTATACTCGCTACCAAAATTCGCTTTAGTCAGCGACACGTACCATTCACAAGCTCTACACACTGATACGTTGAACGTCCACATTAATAACAAGTTTAGAAATACCTAATAACAGTTATAGATGAGCGTCATTTTCAGTTTACGTGAACTTACATTATAGGCTATTTCTTTTAGGGAATCGCCTATATTCAGCTGTCTGTACAATCAGTCATACTCCCTACCAAAGTTGCCCTTAGTCAGCGACACGTAACAACACAAGCTCTATACACTGATATGTTGAATTTCCACATTATACACAGAAAACGCAGTTTGAATACTTTTTCTAATTCATAATGTTAAACTCCAAGAGTTTAGTTTCGACACCAAAAACTCATTGTCCCCTATAACGTCATCATTGTTCAATAGCAAGTTGAATGCTGGTCAGTGAGCGTGGAGAGCAATTTGTTTTACAATGGCTAAACCAACACGAGTTAGAAGAAACTCCATGCAGTAACACAGCATACACTATTGTCTCTGCAAACAGACTACATCGCTTTATTAATTAATAATTCATTTATTAAGGTTATAGTAAACTAATACGAAAAACCAATATCAAATATGGCAATGTCAGTAATATGGCTTACAGTTAAGTCGATAGCGGCTTAGGTAACTGGTGTCGCCCTCCCTCCAGGCATGTTGAACTCTGCTCAATATAAAGCATGCCACTTGTTTTTGAATAAATTGTGACCGTCACCGAACCAATGGGTTCTTGTCGCTGAAACCAAGCTCCTGTACTTTAGCATTATGAATTAGAAAAAGTGTTCTAACTTCATTTTTCTTTGCAAGAATATGAGCTTCCAGTATGTCCACATGTACAATTCTGTTGTTACGTGTCACTGACTAATGGAAAATGTTGGTAGCTATAGTTTAACTGAATTTACAGAGAGCTGATTATAGGCGATTGGATAAGAAATAGACTATTGTACGGCAGTGGTGCAGCACGAAAGTAGCTCTGGGTCAGTAAGATATATGAGGACAACCAAACCCAAACTCCAATTGAACGAAGGAGATATGCAGCAGGAAGTACAAAGATATGGTGTAAAACATGAAATAGATGTTTTCTAGTAAGGCTGTTGTTTGTTTGTATACACATAAAATGTTATGATGTATAATCCAGGATGCTGAACCAAGCCATTCCATTGGTCAAGCGAAACTAAACTCAACTATGAAACAGAGTGACATAAATTCAGCCATTTCTGTACTTCTGGAGTATTTTTAACAAATGTTCTGTGAACACTTGAACACTCGCCACTCAGATGCAATGACAAAGTAAAAACTGGTGACTGCTTCTCTAGTTATCTTTGACGCTAATATTCTTTGCCTTATTCGCATGTGTCTTGTTTGGAATTGGTATTCTTGACTATGACTTTGAAAAGTCAGGACCCGCTTTCATATAACACATTTAGCTCAGAAAACCCCTATATACACAACCATTCAAACCATAATTGGAGATTATGCGATGTGTCATTTGCATATTTTTCAGCTAAAAACAACTCCCAAATGTTTATTCAGCTCTGGATGTCGGCATCGTCGATATTTTTATTTTGTGGTAAAAATGCATATAAACTCTTCATTTGTTAGCATCACTTTTTGAGAGTAAATACTTTGAAGAATGCCTGGTAGAATTTATCAAGGTCCTAAATTTAGACGTCTGTGAAGGGGACGTTTCCTGAACTCTGAGTGTAGTCGGAAATACGAAGCTTGGGAGAGACGGTCATGTGCGTCTTCAGCCACTTCCCACGATCTGCCTCTCTTATGGTGTGAAGTGCGTAATCCCAATAAGGATAGTCACATGACGAGGGCGTGTTTTCTATATCCTTGTATGGATATTCTGGCCATATATAGAGAGTGCACCGGTGGCCTAACCACCAAAGTGTCGTTTTTTTTTCCCACGAACGGGAGAGGTAGGAATGTGTGGTATCAATCCTGCTTCCGAATATCAGCACAATCCGGAAATCTGATCGCGTATAAATTCTTGCCGAGGCGCAGGACAGATATTCTTTGCACACCAAGCAAACTCAGCAGATCAAAGACAGAGAAAATGGGACGACTAATTCTGAGCTTTATAATGTTGTAAGTTCGCATACTTATTTTGCCATTCTATATAACCCATGGAAATTTGGATAAGAAGATGCCTTTTTTCTGAGACAAATCCAGTTGTTAAAGTAACCTTTAAGGTCATTGGCGACGTATTACAACATTGTCCTCGTGTTACGCTTCTATTACAGACACTTTTTAATAATGCCTCTGTTAAAATCTAAACGTAGACAGTGCCTAACTTTAATGTCCTTTCTGCTTTTACAGGTCATGCTGACCGTGGCGAACAGTAAGCCAGGTATGTTATTAAGATAAATTACATACCCTGCTTGTTATTGTCTGTGCTTCAGTGTTGTTGTTGTTGTGTAGCATGCACTCACTCACCACATGTTCTAACCAACAACAATGTCATCGCTCCACATCACAGATATCGAAGAGTTCTGTACAGCACCGAAGACTTTTATACCTTCGTTCTCATTGTTTTAAATATTTAACCATGTATCAAAATGTTGGTCGCTAATATGCATACGTTGCTAATAGAATCTTATCAAAGCAGATATTTGCAATTCACATCATATCTTGGACAAAAAATTTAAGCCTTTTTAGGTCCATTGAGGCACACGCTCAAGAAACTCTGTCGGCGTGGAGCCACAATTATCTCACCAGGCTATATTCGGCACATAATGAAATACTTCATGAATTGTTATTGATTTGACATTTTCAAGTATATGGCAGTATTTTTGCAAAGCATTGCCTTTCATACCAGAAGCAAATGGATTTGTCTGTACCCCGTCTGTTACCTTGTACATATAAAATGCAGGAAAGCCGTTTTCGATGCATATTGAATGTTTTTTGTATCTGTTTAGCGTCTAAAAAAATGGAGAAAGGATAATACACGAATTAACACATCAAGTCTACCTTGTATATTACAGCTGGAAATTTGTGTGGAGGAAAGGCTGCTGATGTCGTGTTTATATTGGACGCATCCAGTAGCATCTGGGAACCTAACTTCCATAAACAGTGGACTTCGTCAGCAACGTCATTGACGTTTTCGATGTCGGTCCCAGGGTTCAGCAAACACAGGTCGGCGTTGTGACGTTCAGCGACTACTCGTCGGTACAGTTTCACCTCGGCGATCATATCGAGAAAGAGTCGGCAAAAGAAGATGTGAAATCAGTGGCCTATCTGACTGGAGAGACAAACACGTCTGATGCTCTGAGAACAGCCCGGGTGAAGATGTTCTCCTCGGATCACAGTCCTCGTCAAGACATTGTTAGAATCGCCGTTGTTATAACAGATGGACAGTCAGAAGATACTATCGCTACTTACAATGAGGCCATGGCTTTGAAGTCTGCCGGTATCCAGGTGTTTGCCGTCGGTGTGGGGTTCGGCATTGATGAAAGAGAACAGAGAACTGGAGGTGATTGCAAGTTCTCCATCCACAGAGTTTGTTTTTACAGTGGACGATTACGAGGCCTTGAACTCGATCAAAGACAAACTGGCCATCAGAACATGTGAAGGTAAGTGTATTTCAGTGACATCATTCTATGGAGAGGAAGGGAGCCGACCTGAACAGTGGGATGGTTCTAAGCATATGAACGTGTACAGAGGACTGTAAAGATACGGCCTACAGCAATACACGCATTGAACGCTTAGATTAAACACTGAAGTGTTAAGGACTTCTATCGTGCAAGGTGTTGGCCTAAATGTCCATAGTTCTTGATTGTTCTCGAAATGCGAAGAAAGGTTTTCTACAATACGTCCCTACCAATTTTGACCCTGGATCCTAAGTCTCTCATATAGAGCCCACATTTATTTGGGCATAGACTTGTAACGTTTGGATTGTTAGCATCAAATCAAAGTACTTTCTGTAGCGGCTACTTTTATATAAATTTCATGCGCGTTTTCTAAAATCCTTTGTAATCTGACCTCTATACCTATATCTCAATATTTACATTCTGATTGATATTTTGGCTGTAAATATATCCCTCACTTTTCAGTCACTAGAAAGATGACTACACCAACAACAACCTCCGAGCCTACTACAACGACCGAGCCTACTACAACCACCGAACCTGCTACAACCACAGAGTCTACTACGACCACCGAACCTGCTACAATAACCCAACGCAGTACAACCACCGAGCCCACTACTACCGCCGAGCCCACTACAACCACCGAACCCACTACAACCACCGAACGCACTACAACCACCAAGCCTACTACAACCATCAAGCCTACTACAACCACTCAACCCAATCCGCACGGAATATTGGGTGATCAACCAGGCCATCAAGACCCTAGTAAAGGTACGTTTAGTTCAGATTACCATATACCTTTGTATCAGTGGCTAAAGGCAATAAACAAAATGCTACTTTAGTTGGTAACTAATTTTAATTTGTAATTGGCCATTTCAAGAAAGATATTCAAAAGTCATAAACCAATGTTAGACTTATCTGGACATATAATTGTCATAATGATAGCATGGATATATGACTTTAATCTTTAATTTTCTTATTTTCTACTTTCAGTCTGCCAAGGAAAGCCAGCAGAGGTGTTTTTCCTTCTTGACTCTTCTAGCAGCATTCTCCTGGAGGACTTTGAGAAACAGACGAGCTTTGTTCAGAATGTGGTCAACATCTTTGACATCGGACCAAAGAAAACGCGTGTTGGAGCCTCTACCTTTAGTCATTCTGTATATCCAGTTTTTGACTTGGACAGCTATGTGTCGAAACTTGATTTATTAAACGCTATCAAAAACATACCTTACCTAGGTGGTGGAACAAGCACAGGAGAGGCTATACGTGACATGCGCACAAGAGCAATGGCACCGGAAGTTATTCGACAGGAAATTGCTCATATTGCTATTGTCTTGACGGATGGACAATCGCGTGACCCTGAACTGACAGTCGAACAAGCCAAGCTGGCCAAAAATCAGGGGATTTATCTGTTTGCCATCGGTATCGGAGAAGATGTAGATATGCAGGAATTGACTGACATCGCCAGTGAGCCTTCCAAGAGATTTGTCTTCCATGTCAGCAATTACGACGCCTTGGAGTCCATCAAAGAAATTTTGGCCATTCGAACTTGTGAAGGTATGTATTGTCAGGTTATAAAATGCGATTATCTCCTACACTTCTCTTTGCTGCGATGAGCAGCTTTATTAGATGACGTCGTTGTATTTGTTGTTAGTTTTGTCCTTATCCTCTAATGTATGTCTGAAATGCGCACTTTTTGAACGCATATCGGTGAATTTTATTTTTCTACAAATTTCATCTCGATGGAATTGATGCGTACTGTAGCATAGCTAGAGATATTCACAATTCCGGAGAAAAGCGTTTTTAATATTACCAGAATACGGTTTGAAGACGTTTCCTTACTGTTAGAAATAAATATGCCTATATTTTACTGTGGTAATTTTTTATACATTCAATATTTACAGTTCAACCTTCTGACGAGAAGAAACGCATTGGAATGTGCCCAAAAGAGCCACTGATGTGATGTTTGTGTACGATTCGGGAAAATGGGAGCACAGAAAACAGCCGCCATCTTACCTCTTATAGACAATGTTGTAAGTCGGCTTCCTATGTCGGGAGCGGCGTTTAAGTTTGGGCTTCTTGCAAACACGTGTCCATCTGACAATCTCCGTGTTCCTGTGACATCAGACAGGAAAACCTTAACCACGGTGACAGAGGGAACAGAAAGACGGGACTTGTCTTCTTTGTTCCAAGAACTGAGGATGGGTGCGTTTTCATCAGAAAATGGGGGTCGTACAGACGCTCGCCAGGTGGCGCTAGTGTTTTTAGACGGTGAGCTTGAAGACCTTGAAAAAATTATTACTCAGGCAAAGAGAACAAAATCACGAGGAATTGAGGTGTTCGTCGTGGGTATTGGCGGTGACGTGAGTCTACGTGACGTCAGATCTCTCGTCAGCGGGCCACTCTCAAGCCATTATATCCACGCGCCAAGCTATGAACAGCTATTATTCTACAGTGGAAAAAGTCCAAATATGTTGTGTGAAGATTAGTCGTAGAAAATAGGCGAGTGCATTCTACTTGAGATGACCTTAGAGTTATACATGTAGATTGGTCCTGCTGTTTATCAAAGCAGATGTACTGGTCGAAGGCCTTCTCTGTACTAGAGTTTAAGATTTTCACTGATCTCTTTATATATATATGAGGTGTAAGTTTTATTTATTTATAGACGAGAACGCAAGTTTAATGTAATGGATTTGTTGATAGTGAGAGAATCAGATGTGTAACTGTTTATAGCTGTATGTTTGACTGTTTCTTTTTGTTCAATGTGATGTTTTAAGTAAAACGATTTTGATCGGTTTTGATCCCATTTTACACCCTAAAGTTTGAAATTTTTTCATTTGTTTTGGGAAAGTATGCCTATAAATGCACGCGAGATGAATATCCCTACATAATATTTTAAATCGTTTAAACAGCTCCCTTATGGCAAGGAATGATGTTTATTGTGTTTATTTTTATGGTAGTATATCATAGATTGTATATAATAAAGTGAATTGGAATAATCTAACGGTTTTGATTAATTTATCTCCTCTCTAATGAACCATAGGAACTTGATTTATATCAATAAGCATAGCTATCGTGTCGTTGGATTCCCATGGGCTGTGCTCCCCTTTTCTCACATCAGAATTCTGGCCGGCGTCGCAGATTTGAGGTATTAGAGAGGTTAGGTACTGAACAAGGTACGAGTACGAATTGTGCGCGTGAGTCGTTACGATGGAAAACTGTTAATGGTGATACATATTAAGAATGACGCACAACAGAAGGCTGTTTACATGTTTACAGCATGGGCTGAGCTGGAAAACTGCAGTACGAAGCCTATGTCGTTATCGCCGTGTGTAATATGCATAAATTCATGGAATTTCATTTTCTCGTCTTATTTTCGACATTTTTGCAAGTAAAATTCGATACTTACTATAGACTAATGCTTCATTAGTAGGTCGCACGACGTTAAACCTCAAGCACTCACTTATTACTAGGTCGTTTTCACTTTCACACCGCAGACACATAAAAACCCCCAAATAATAACTCGTAAATGTATTAGTAACTATCGTTCAACTTGTAAAATACGAGCAGACTGTGCGACCTATATTTGCCACTCCTGACGTCATACACAGATAACGATGATGTCAATCGTTACTGGTAGGTCGTTCACGGGTATCTTAACCTCTGTATTCTTAAGTATGGCGTAAAATTTGGGGTGTATTCAAGATAAAAAACATTTACTTACACGAAAGCGACGAGGTTACTGATGTAGGTGGAGGTATTCGAAATCCCTGCCTTTAGGAAGTACCTTACAAATTTCCCGACTTAGGGCCGCAGCCGAACCTGATAATTCATTATTCAGGAGTGGGCTTCGTACTTTCTTCAGTTAGTCAATCTGGATACACTAAAATGTAGTCCGTAAAGCTGTTCTAAACTAAAGTGCGGGAAAAAAAGGCAGTCCACAGAGTACAGGTGTTTTGAAATGTCACCATGGAATGTGAACAGATGACGTCTACAGGTTGTCTATAGTCAGGGGTCGACTACGTCATTGGTCATGATCTTGTGAACTTCCAGTGAGATCTAGGCTTGAAAACAGACGATAGCATACAAAACGCAAAGCACAATGGACGTTCCATATCAATCTTTGCATGCGAGACCAATGTTCAAATCAACGTTCAACACAAACCACCAAAAAACTAAGAAAGTATATGAAGTACGAAATTATAGGACGGCTTCATGTAAAAAGTAGCAGTAAACCGTTTACTAATAACAATAACTCCCGACTGAATGTTAATTTGGTCCCTCATATGGTACACGACAGCTTTCCTACATTATACCTTATTAATATATTTGATTTATTTGGTGTTTTACGTTGTACTAAAGAATATTTCGGTTATACCGGGGTAGCCATTGAAATGACTGGAGACAATTTCTGAACCTCACCTAATGCCTCGAAGTCTCCTGAAGTGACGATTGCAACAGGAAGCACAGCATTTTGTAACCATGGTAACCACAAGAAAGGTGAGTAGTCTCCTTGGCAACAAGTTTTAAGGTTTTCTTTTTTAACGCAAAAAACGCACATAATTCTGAAAGGAGCAACATACAAGTAAAGGAATGTATAGTACATCCTCAAAATGTATGCTATCAGTGTCTCTTCTTTCTTCAACTTTGGGACGATTCATCCATCTGCATGAATCGTCCATGTAACTTGTAGCTCACCATATTGCAAGTAGTGAACAGAAGACAGTGTGCAGTGGTAAAGCACATGAGACGCTCTTGATAAAAGGCAGTCTGCATATAGTGTAGTGGGGGGGGGGGCCCTCCATGGGCTTCGATTTAACCCTTTGTTTTTATTAGTGGTTTATCCCAAACAAAGTAATATTTTACTGATGTAACGAAGAGAAAGATCTACAGATGGGGAAAACCAGACAGATCCCAGAGAAACCACTGCGCCGAACCATGTACCTGCCAAACCTCCTGACTAAGCACCTCAGCCGACCCTATGCGTACTGCATGTATTTACACGTCCGTAACTGTCTAGAGATTTTCTGGTAGTAGCCATCAGTCCATGCGACCACAAATGTCGAGTACCCGTTGCTTGCAACATACGCAATAGTCCATTTCAGTAAATATTGACTGGGATGGATGTCATCTATGCTGTCTTCGACATAGCGATCCACTGAGTCAGCACATTACAAATATAACGTTAAGGCTGTCGTAAAACGATGGGACATCGTCATGATTTAATGTGTTCTTCTTGTAAAAGCACCTATGAGGTCCTGTGGACGGCTTATTGGCACAAAGGAAACGATGAACAATTGCAAGTGAGATGGGGGCGGGGGTTCGTGAAAACTATCATTGTCACAAATTCATTACCGGTAGGTGACGTCACTCAGGTATTTGGGTTCACCAGGTTTTCTACATCAAGCAAATCTTGTAACACATTAAACTAGTGCGTAAATGTACTCTACCCATTTGAATAAAAATACCATCCACAATATTATTTCGCTTATACGTAATCACTTGGCTGTACACATGTACATTGTTATTGAAATCCTGCATTGTTATTCAAGTATAGTTAGAGTGATTTGTTTCCCCTTGAACTGGACATCCTACAGGTATACGGGATTTCAGTATATAATATCGTGTCAGTATATAACAAATACAAAGGCATATGTTCGATTTCTCATAAATGTTTTATTGTCACACACTGCGATTTAGAAATAAATACATCACACTGTCTTAATTGGGGTTTTGGGGATAATTCAAACCAAGTCATTTATCAGCTTATGATATCGTTTTATGTATATACAAATACGTCACATGCATGCACAACCATATGTTTTGTCAAATATTTCTTTTAAGCGACGTGAGGCACATAGAACACACACTCTGGAAGGTTTGAGTTGTATTCAAGTGTTCCCCAATCCTGTTATATACAGAAAGAAGAAGGCCCACCCTCCTGAGGCGAGATGTCCTCATCGGGCTTACAGGGCGTAGGACCTAGGTTTGCAACCAAAGTATACATTATGAGAACATGGGCATATGTTTATACACTATACGTGTGTATATTTATGTTAATATTTTGAGATCATTTGTCACTTCGAGTAGCATATACTGGGAGATCAATAATCAAAAATCTTTGGTACATCATCGATTAGAGATCATAATCAAGGGACACTATCAAAGCGTTGGAGCTCTACAGGAAAAGACAACCTTATGTAGGGCAAATGTCGCAACGGCTTTGATAATACATCAGTAACTGTCATTCCTCTATATGCGCTAAGCACAGAGACCTTTTGCCGTATTTCCTAGAGTCGCTTCATGATGAGGGTGGTTTTAATAATAGAGACCGGCATTTCTGAGTAAACTAGGAATACAGATCTGTTGACCTAACTGCTGCCGTACTGCAAGAAGCTTGGAATAGTCTGGTACCCGGATGACATGTGACCTAGCTGGAGCTGAGCAAAGGGAGTTAACTTCACTGTTCACGTAACTATTGCCAACAGCAACGACGAAAATCTCAATGCCTTGTCGTCGAGCAAGATACGCTTCCTTCACCGTGTCCTTTGGTTGGTCGAGTTTGTCGTCCACGAAAAGGACGGCTATTTTTTCACTGGGGTCTTGCATGTAAAACCTTTCAGTGCGCAGACGGTGAATGAGAGCAGCCAAGTTGGCGTATTGGATGGCGTTCAGTTGCTTCCGGAAGGCATCGACGTGAGAAGAGAGTGCAATGTCTCCACTGTTTGCCACGCAAACGTCTTGTAACAGGCCAACCTTGAGGCGAAGCATGGACAATTCTAGGTCCCGGATCACGTTGTCAATCAGAGTGATGATACTCCGAGAGGCATAAGGTGAAGAGCGGCGTGAGTCGATGGTGAACATCAGATCGGCATTTCCCCGAGTACACTCTGTCAAGCAAAGGCAAAACATAAAAATATATAAACTTTCGAGATTGAATTAAAAAAAAACAACAACCTGAAACGTTAGGCCACTGTGCAACAGGACGCGTAAGCTGCTTTTTAAGTACTTGCATGAACAGCTTGAATACAAAAGGCCGGATTTCATCGGTTACGTGTGACCATTTGCCACCTTACACTATCATGGATGCTGTGGTTTTACTCACGATGCTGTGGTCTTTTATATTATATTTCTGTACAAACCGTTTTTCGCGCCATATATTACTGAACAGCTGCTGTTGAAATCGTCATTATCCGTACTTTCAAATAAAGTGACTAGATTTATTATCTACTTACTCGGCTCATCTTTAATCAAAACCGGTTCAGGTGTTGGAGTCACTTCCACTGTAAAAAGAAACAAAATTTATGGTCAGCCATGACAAAACTCCTTCAGAATTGCACAATTCATGATACAATATATATGAGTTTACCTTAAAATGTTTTCATGAATCTTTATGATTCCTAGTCATTGATACTGCCGATCCTTTAGTATGTAACGTAAGTCTGAGGGGCAGGTATTTTCTCCCGCCGACCTTTTGTCATAAAATGCCCACCACCCCCCCTCCCCACTCAATTCAGTAAAAAGTTTTTTAATATGGCGTTAAATCCCACATAAATAAATAAATAAATAAATAAATAAATAAATAAATACATTAATCTATTTCAAGGTCAACATATTGTGAAATATTTTGAAAAACAACTTAAGGGATCCAGGACCAAAAGGAATGGCGTGTTTTAAAAACGGAGCGGGTATTACCTTCACAAGCCTTCTGGGCCAGAATATGCTTTAAGGTATCCAAGGCGTCGTAGCTGTTCACGGTGTATACGTAGTTACTGTCTGGATTACTGGCTATGGCTTTCAATTCATCCTCGTTGACAGCCTTTCCAACTCCGATGGCAAACATGTAGATACCGGAGTTCTGTGCGAGTAGGGCTTGCTCAGCAGTCTTCTGTTGCTCTCTGGACTCACCGTCCGTGATTACCACGGCGATGTGGGCGACGCCAGGACGGGTGTACCCTGGGGCGAAAGCGCGGTTTAACATGTCTTCTATGGCGTCTCCGGTGAATGTTAGCCCACCCTGGTACTTAACGGCGTCCACTGCGCGGAACAGCTGGTCTTTGCTTGTGTACTGATCGAAGTTAATCATGGGATGGACGGTGTCGCTGAACGTGGACAGTCCCACTCTGGTTTTGTTCGGTCCTACATCGAAGGTCCGGATAACATTCTTGACAAACTCTAGCTGCTTCTTGAAGTCAACAGTCCAGATGCTCGTGGATGAGTCCAAGATGAAGAAGACATCAGCCGGTTTTCCTCCGCACACTAAAGACGATACAACACCCAGTCAGCAATTGCCATGTATAAAACATTGTCAGTGTTCAAATCATACGTATTATTCCTTCAATTTATGAACAATGCTTAAAGGCTTTTGATGTTTCTAGACTTCGTCAAGGATTAACTCTTACAAACACTCCTCTCACGATGAGTATTTGTAGCCCATACTAAAATGGACTTTTTCCCGTTCTTATAAATTCTGTTTTGAAGGGGAATCAGTTTACAGGAACCTTGCAGTCAAAAACCCTGTACATCTGTTTACAAGGCGTGATGAAGTAGTCTAGTACTTGGAAGATGCAGGTAAACCTTCTCATTATATAACTGACGTATAACAGAATTATATTCTTACATGGAACGATTTCTCCTTCGTCTCCTTGTGGGCGTTCTGTCGTTGTTGTTGCCATCGTCGTCGTCGTTGTTGTTGGTAGTTGTGTCGTGGAAGTGGTTGTGCTCTCCGTTGTTGTGGAAGTCGTTGTTGTTGGGGTCGGTGTTGTTGTGGTTGTTGTTGTGCTGGTAGTGGTTGGCGTCGTGATGGGCATTGTTGTGGTTGTTGAGGTGGTGGTTGTTGTCTCTTCAATATCTGCAGTTACGTAGAGCATATATGATAATTCTGGACAAGGTATTTTAGCAATGCATGTATATTAATAAATAAGGAGTTAGGAGGGTCCGTGCTGGTAGAGATGTTTAGACTTCCTTATATTTACACCCCTGAGTTTGGTTCAAGGGGATTGCCAGTTATATGATAAGGTATGGCCGGACGAGTTACAGACATCAATGAATCAATCAATGAAGTAAAGAATTAAGTAAGTCGCAAAAGTGCATGTAGATGATCTCTCTTTTCATTATTTATATAAAAAAAATTATAAATCTGCTATAAGCTATTCATAGTTGAAAAAGGAAACAATTTAGTGGTGCGCAACAAGAAACAAGAACGTTTAACATAACCGTTACCTAATGTGAGTAAAATTCCTTACCTTCGCATGTCTGGGTGGCAAGATTGGATATAATTGAGTTCAGTGCCCTGTAGTTGCCAACTCTGTACATGAACTTGGAAGACGGAGAGGAGGCAATTCCGGCCAACTCGTCGATGGACACCTGGTTACCAACGCCAATGGCGAAGATTTGGATCCCCGCCTCTCTCGCTAGCTCCGCCTCCTTCAGAGTCTCTTTGGAATTCTTGGATTTCCCGTCGGTGATAACCACGGCGACATGGTCTACATTAGATCTGGCACCGTAGTGCTCTTTGAACATCGTTGTGTGCACCTTACGGATGGCGGCCGCAGTGTTCGTACCACCCGTGAGGTAGCCTATCCTGGATATCGCGTCCTTCATCGCCTTTTTCTCTCCGTATTGGTTCAGGTAGAATTTAACATGGACCTTGTCGCTGAAAGTGACGATGCCTACCCGACTCTCGTCATCATTGTAGCCGACGTTGAACTCTTCCACCACATCCTTCACGAACTCCAGCTGCCTGTCGTAGTCTGGACGCCATATACTGCTGGAAGAGTCGAGGACGAAGACGAAATCCGCGTGCTTCACGTAACACCTTTGTTCTGGGACACGAAATGAGAACATTTTATCATTTATTTATTTTTTTTATTTAACTGACTGGTGTTTTACGCCGTACTCAAGAAAAATATCACTTATTCTACGCCGGCCAGCATTATGGTGTGCGACCGCAGAGGAAGCCAGCATGAGCTGGACTTGAAAAGAAAATATTTGTACTACGTGTGTATAAACTAAAACGAGACTAATCAACTATACACAGCAACAATTAGGAATTGCCTGGACCGACATTTCCTTGACGGGTTATGGCTCCCATTGAAAGATAGGATCGCTTTTCGCAAATTCATATTTGACTTAAATATACAGTGTTAACAGAAAAAGAATGACTTACGAGGCTTAGCTTGAACTGTGGCAAACAGCACCTATAAACAAAACATTAAAGAAAATCTGCTGAGGAATTTCCGCGTATTAAATACATGTTTTTCAACAGCAACTAAACAATGTACGCTCATCCCGTAATGACTGATCCAATTTAAAACACGCAGCGAACGATTTAAGTTAATTAAACATATCACTCCGCTCCAGTCTCCAACCCATGTTCTCGCGACAATATGGTTGCAATATTGCCAAACTGTCTTTAAGCCATAATCACTCATTTATTCATTCGTTTCAGTTTCTACTTTAATTCTAGGTGAACAAATTTAGTAGAGGCATGTGTTAGAAAACACTTTTCAGTCTAACCTAAAGCAAAGCATAGTTAATGAAGCGAAATACTCACCAAAACCATCCACATCACTCTCGGCAACGCCATCGTCGTTCAGTTTTCGAAAATCAAAAATACTCAGAGATGAGTTCTTTCCCTCTTGCTCTACGACGTGAGCTTGGAGATCCCAGAGGAGATGTATGACATCCACAGTACATCTCTCTCCCGCTTTTATACCTTTATAAACCATCTGACTCATGTTAGGGATTGTTTCCGAGTGTCAAACTTAACTCCTGGCCACAGACATAGTTGTAGATTTATTTCGGAAGTTGTAGTAGCAGCGCTTCACGATTGTGGGCGCAAAGCCCCTCCTACTATCACGTGATCAGTTCCTGTATCTAATGCAAGGACCAGTTTCGAGGTACTTCTGCGAGGGACAATTGTATGAATGAGTCCTCCCCCAACTTCCGTACTGTATCAATTGCCGTCACCACAGTTATGCCCAGGCTCCTTGCTCTCGGAAATTGTGATGGCGGCAAGAGACTGAGCGATGAGATGTACTCTCTGCTCCCACTCCACAGCTGTTTGACCCCAATACATCAATGAAATTTGTCCAGGGCCCTAAAGTGAAAATATGCGACAAGTGTAGCAAGCGTATATTTACTACTGCATGTTGCCCATTTGTCTTTAATTATATACTACGTTCCAAAAGCGTTGATTTGTTTATGTGTGTATATACGTTACTCACGGGTCACAGCCAGTGCAACGCCTATAGTCGGCGAGCCCTGTCACTCCCCCATGATCAAGCAGAACGTAAATATAGCGCACAGAGGTTTTAATTCGTGTACAACTAATAAACTTTGTCACCAAACATACTGGGTATTCTTGAGTACGGCTTAAAACACCAATGTAATAAATAAAAAAAAAATACTGGATTGATTAAAAAAAAAAATACACGACTCCAAAACACAAGATGCTTATCCAGATGCCCTTGTTCACTCCTTGAAAATGACTCTCGGGATAGTTGTGTATGGGTATATTTCACTCGCAAATATAAATTTCATTTTCCAAATACTGTATCTATGTATATCATCGAAGTTTACATGCATTGTGAAAAATATTTCACTGTTACAAGTGCGATAAGGAGCAGGAATTAGCCATCGAGGTTGCAAGTTATTATTTTGTGAAACAATAGCTTGTGCATGTTGTGCATGTATGGCTTATATTGTTTCTGGTTACATGAGTAATATAAATAATTCTCCGAGAGAACATTTTAGCCATTGGCCATTGATGTCAAGTATTTATAACCAGCTCAGATGTTTATTTAATCAATTATTTGATTTATTTCTTTGTGTTGATTTCCAGCATTATGATGGAAACTGTCAAAACTTGGGCGTAACCCTCGACTATCCGCAGTTTCCTGGAAAACCTTCCATAGAGGAAACTTCCGGAGAGGGAGCCATCGTGAGCTGGATTTGAACTCAGGGCGATCGCATATTGGTTCGGAGCTCCTGGGCCATTCTTCTGTCCTAGCACGCTAATATCTAGAAACGCTGCCCCTACATACCCCCCTCCCCGCCCCAATCACCCAACCCCGATGGTTTGCGTCTTCCGCATTGCATTAACTCAGTTATAGCGAATATGGTAGTTTTGTTCTAACCAAAAAATCTGGCTCTCGGGATATAATTTGGCTAATATACCATGTGAGATGACATGCAGAGATGATCAAATATACATCTGTTAATGAGAAAGCGGCTAACTGTACGATATATATATGAATCGAGCTTCCTGACAGTTTATAGAGATATACAACTCACCAATGCGGTCGCTGTGAGTTCAAGTCCAGCTCATGCTGGCTTCCTCTCCGGCCGTACGTGGGAAGGTCTACCAGCAACCTGCGGATGGTCGCCGGGTTTCCCCCTGGCTCTGCCCGGTTTCCTCCCACCATAATGCTGGCCGCCGTCGTATAAGTGAAATATTCCTGAGTACGGCGTAAAACACCAATCAAATAAATAAATAAAAAAGATATACACCTTCAAAGAAAGCAAATATCCTTGAAGGAAAAGTCTTCTAAAAATCACTAAATAGACCACTTCAAACTATGCACAAATATAGTTTCATTTATTTTTTTCAGATTTTTTTGAAAAGAGTCAAAGGCGTTCAAACTTTTGAATTCTAAGGTGGACTTTATAGACCATACTATCAGAGGTTAGGAACTGATAGTTAGGGCTGACGTCACAGGAAGTTTATCCCACTCTAATCACGACACTGAATGTTGGGATAACTCTTTTTACCTGTGAGTAAAAGACTGAAATAATGTTCCCAAAAATTCCTTCCTTCTGCTGACCATAAGGAAAAAAGGTGATGTGACCTCATAGTTCCTAGACACCGTCAGTATGGCACATAAAGCCCAACATAGTATTCAAATATTTGAATGCCTTTTAACACTCTTTAAAAAAACTCTTTAAAAAATAAACGAAAGTATTTTTACGCATAGTTTTCAGTTGTCTATATTGAACCTTACTTCATATTTTAGTTTTCTTTTACTTTAACGATTAAATGATCAGAAAATCTGTGCATACATTATGCCATGATGAATCGGTGTATTAAATAGGCGTGGTTCTAGAAAATATTGTTTTGTTTGCCAACATTCTAAAGAACGAATATATTTGTACGTGGATGTTTGACGGCTAGTAAACTTTCCTTTAGGGCCAGTTGAAAGACATGGACTTCTTTTTTCTTTGGTGGTGGTGATGGAGGGGGGGGGGGGGGGATTACTCTCCTGACTCAACAGGCCAGGGTCAAGGGGTCGCCTAGGTCGCGGAAGCTCTCGTCCTGTAGAAAGCCGGAGATGCTAAAATTAGCCTCAAATAATTTTCAGGTTCTGAAGCAATGGAACTATATACTACAGAAATTAATCCACGATAAACAGTTCTGTTAACTAAAAGGACGGAAAAAGGACCATTTCGGCCGAGCGTCATGCAGTTTTTGGGTGCTTAAGTAGTGGAACTGCATAATATTCCGGGGATAATGCCGAGGGTCCATTGGCCGCCTACGTCCTTAGCCGACCGGGGACGAGTTTTAGGCGATTTTTCTTAAGTTAACTAAAATAATGATAGGAATTAAACCAGGATAAACTATATTCTTTCGGCGAAGCATCATGAGTTGCTAAAGCAGCGGTAGATTATTAATGTACCCGCCATAATAAAGGGTGGAGGGGCCCTGACACTGTTGTAATAATATTCATTCTAGTTGTTTTGGGTTACATAAATGTCTGGTGAGTACCTGGTAAGTCAGACAGCTGATCCAGGTTTGCTAAGCTATTCTGCTGACTTTATTTTCCGAATAAGAAAAAAAATTACCATTATTTCAGGGGTTGGTGATGGGAGCTGAGATACGAAGCATTCGGGTTTGTGCTAGGAGGAATCCAGTTGTATAAAACCACCTTACTTCGACAGCCAGGCTTACCTGAGTAACAGTTAGCCTACTGCCTGATAAGGCTTTCTACAACCTTAATAATAAATCAGTGGTGAATGCTTAAGTTATGAGCTGAACTGAATTAAAATATGCCGAAAACCGCAGTCCACGCATGTGAACATTTTTGTTTGCATTCTTAAGATTCTACAAGTTATGCGCAGAGTTATGAAAAATGTTATTTAATCAGTCAGGATGATAATAAAGATACAGAAATATACCAACCACGCATGTATCGGTGTAGCAGGATGTTTGGGATGACCACTTTCAGGAAGGAAGCGGATTCCCATATCCGTTTCCCTAGAGACAAAGCAGACATATACATGTATGCGGTCACCTGGCGGTGTGGGCGTGTGAGGTTTTTTATTTAATGGAACATTCTCGACTTAGATAAATATTTCAAACACTATAGTTGGTATAGTCAAAAAATGTTTACCCCCTCCTACATTCTATACCTCCTCCCGGCCCACCCCCACTGCCCCATAAATAAAATTTTACCAGTCTTCCAGAAGAAGAAAAGCGAGCCTATATACATGTACATATATATATATATAGCCTATACCGTCATACAACTTTGATTGGATGCATTCGGTTGACCTGTGGAGTATGGAGAATATACTATGATGATGGCGATAAAAGCCTTGGATTCTGCTTCTGATTAAGTACTTGAAGCACTATACATGTATATATATATATTAAGGGTTTTTTCCCGGGGCTTCATTTGGCCGTAAGCAGGTTCACTTAATACCCAGAAAAACCTGGGACAGTGCGCAGAACCGGGACCGTCGTCTCATAGTAAAATATCCTTGAGTTCAACGTTAAGTACCAAATAGATAGAAACGATGAAATTCAGATAATTAATATTCCGGAGTAAATATTCAAAAGCTTGATCTGATAGACTACGAAATGAACGTGCACACGGTGTTTACCAAAATCACACAATATTTGAAGCAGATATATTGCACAGAATCAAATGAGGAATGGATATCCCGTAGTACATTAAACATGCAAACTTATACACGGTAGGCTGGTTTTCAAACTTCATCTGAGGTTCCACAAGGTGAACCTGCAGACTACGCCCAGTTGTTTAAAAGTGTATTAGCAGCTAAGCGCCGTATCAGTTAACTTTTCCACCCGTTACTGCACGTAAAAACGAAGTGTGGCAGACGAAAGAAAGCTATGACGGACGGACAAACTGACATGCCCAGTGTCGGACAAGAAGATTCATCTAAAGATATAGCTATAGTATAAATTTTCTACAGGTAAATTGTTTACATACATAATTTACCTGCTTGCTTCCACGGCCAACACAGTGGATATAAAGCATAATGGCAAGGAATGACATTTGTGGGCGAGCACAACCTGTGGTATACAGTGGTATAACTTATCAATTTGTAGTAGCATGGCTCGTCAATTTGTGGTTGTACAGCCCATGTACCAGGATGCAGTTGTATAGGTCATCAATTTTTAGTGACACAGCTCATCAATTTGCAGCGACATTACTCGTCGATTAGTAGTGGTACAGTTCAACAATTTGTGGCGGTGCAGTTCACAAATTTACAGAGAAATTGCTCATCAATTTGTGGGGGTGCAATTCATCAATTTGTGGTGGTCCAGTTCACCACTTTGCAAAGAAATTGCTCATCAATTTGAGGTGGTGCAGTTCAGCAATTTGCGGGGACATTCTTAATCAATTTATGGAGGTGCAGTTCAGCAATTTTCGGGGACATTCTTAATCAATTTGTGGAGGTGCAATTCACCAGTTTGCGGGGACATTCTTAATCAATTTGTGGAGGTGCAATTCACCAGTTTGCGGGGACATTCTTAATCAATTTGTGGAGGTGCAATTCACCAGTTTGCGGGGACATTCTTAATTAATCTGCGGTGGTGCAGTTCACCAATTTGTAGTGACACTGTTAATCAATTTGTAGTGACACAGTTTACAAATTTGAAGTGACTTGCTCATCAATTTGTAATGGCATAGCTCATCAGCTGTAGTAGTATATAGCTCATCGACTTGCTGAGGTGGATAGCTCATAAAGTCGTAGCGGTATAGCAATCAATTTATAGTACATGTAGGACAACTCATCAATTTGTACAGTGGTATCCCTCATCAACTTTAACCTCTTGAGCATAACCTGATTGAGGATTAATACAGAATTAAAGTAGACATAACGGGGGATTACATTTGGGACATGTATAGCAGATTCATTTGAAACGCTAAATCAGTTATAGTGGTATAGCTCATAAATTTTAATGTCTCGAGCATGTCGCAATTGAGGGCTCATTAATGCCTAGTAGCTCACACGCGATTCAAGATGTCCTTAATACTTGGTCACCGTATATAGACCGCGTAGACCGTAGTGTGGTGATGATAAAATAAACCGGACAAGATCAGCGTGTTTAACATACGCGTTTTGTGCATGTTACAAGAAGCTTTAATTATTTATATCATGTATGCTTTCCACGGCATTAGGTTCTGCTGCAAGCTGTACATGGTACACTCAAAAAATGAATCTGTTAGGTTTCACAGAAAATCTGTTGTCTGAGTGATGCCAGAATGTATTCTGTTATTGCAGCAGATTATTCTGTTCAATATAACACACATATTCTATTAATTCAACACAAAGGTTCTATTGGACTAACATGATATTATGTTGAATATGTAATGGTATTATCTCATAATACCAGAATACATTCTAACATCACCCAGACAACAGACTTTTTTTAGTATAATTTTTGAGTGTACATAGGAGCAATTCTGTGACAGGCATACAATGCTAACAGTGGAGACACCTCCCCCGGAGACAAACACGGAATATAAATTTTTTCAGTTATATGTATATCTGTGGATTTCCAATATAGAGGGCTGAAGCCTACGTGAATTAATGATTTGAAATGAACCAGTTAGCGTATTAAGAAAAGAATAAATGACAAAATATCATCGCCGGGTGTAAATAAAACACCAAGCGATACATCAATGAGTAAATAAATAAATTAGCATACAGTATAAATTTTCATTTCTATTACGCATAAACATAGGCCAAAATTCTCACAGGTCAAATACAGCTATGCTTACTCGTCCAAGGACGCACACATTTACTTGGCGCTATGGGTATCCGGGTGTCGTCGCTTCGAACGTTCTCCGGAAGGCGACCCCCGTGTTAAAGAGTACACGGTGATATTAACTACATGTGGTGTTCTGAGGAGCTTATCCCTGTCCACTGAGTTTATACGTCACAGTTTCCTCGTCCAGGATGTACGAGGGCGAGGGCTCTTGAATGTTCATATTGTATCTTTGATCTGAAACACGACCGGTAATTGCTTCGGTCATTCTACTGCAGACAGAGAGTTGCACAGGTAGCCTGCATATGCACTAATGCTGCACCAGGTAACCTTAGATCAACGATACAAATAAACTCGCTGCATCCTTAATTGGCGCCAATATACAGTCTGCTGAAATTAATAGATTTCTTTCTGTACTGAAATTATTTTCTTAAGTGTTGATACAACATGCATGTCTAATGGATTAGGCCTATATTGTTTTCCCGGTTACATTAAACATAAAAATCGTCAGCAGTGCTAAGAAAGATGTTACGTATTTATATGTGCATGCAGTCTAGTGGTTATAAAGAAAACCCCAGAGCGACAATATTGTCACAAATTTAAATGTTGACTTATCACAGGAAAGCTTCTTATGCAACGGGTACTGCAACATAATTATGATTTTTAACTAATACTAGTACATTCGAAATTACTTTATCCACCCATCCATTACTACCCAACCGCCCTCACTCGCTCTTTCTCATAGAGAATAAATAAAAGTATAATAAAATCGTACTTACATAGTGTTTATTGAAATGGTTCGCATATGACCTAGGTCTATATTAATCACAGCCGAAAAGCACGAGGCTCGGGTTCAAAAGCAGTCTTTGAGAGGAAATTGTAGATTTTATTAATATATGCTGATTAAAGAGTTCCGCGGGAGGAGACAAATGACCAGGCTATGCCTAAACAAGCCTACTTGCATCTCACAGGCTCCAGGTGTCAAGTGCGTCTACTGATGGCAGTGATGTAAAGCGAAAGGCAGAGGGCGACGCATGTGCTGTAAGGAGTAGGGGGCCTATGGGCAACCTCTTGAGCTTGAGCAGCCATGATAATGGCGGTTGACCCTGGTATCCAAACATTTCTCAACCTTTTGGTCACTGGTCTGTAGGTTATACATGCGCAACTCTCGCAAGGTTTGCCTCCGAAATGTGAAGGAGCACTGATTAGATAATACTGCCACAGGGACATTTTAGGTTGTTGATACACTATTATCTGGCATCTAAATTGAAATATATCAGAATTTTGTTTGTTTTGCAAAGAACTGAAAACTTTTTGCTTAGTGTTATCACCCACCTCCTGGAGGTTATTACGGTAACAAAATGTAATGACTTCACTTCCAGCAAGCACAGCTAAAAAAAAAAGGTCATTCTACATACTGATAGGTTTTCCTATATGTTGTAGAGAAAAGTGCAAGCTGCGCGTGTAGGTATGGCATGGTTACCAAGCAAAAGTTAGGGGATATATATTTTTGAGGTTGAAGTTGACAAATTTACTACATAAATACTAAGGAAAATCAATGCGCTGGTGTAACATATAGCCTACACGTTCAACAGTAACATTCCAGGCGTTTTGCGCGATTATCATGAAGGTTAATATGTTGGCCTATGTGTTAGATCAGGTGAGGTAACATTGGTCCAGGTACGTCACAGAGTGTGGCATTATGCCTCTGTCTTTCATTTTGTTGTGTCTAGAGTGGTCCTTCTTAGTCCACTAAGATATATACGCTATCAAACGTTTGGATGCGATTTTGTGTATTTATATTTTTTATAACGTTTTACGAGCAGGAATAAACCAACAGTTCACATAATTTATACATTATATAGGACTATCAATATATCTCGGACGGACCACCAGTGTCCTCGAGGGGGCGCTTTACGCAACAACAACAACTGCAACTAAGCCAAAGCACATGGAGTGACATAGAGTTCATGTGTTCAGCTGCTGTCAGAAAATGCGAAAGTTGTTGAGAAAGCGAATGCCAACCCAGCACCTTCTTGTTGTGTCGGTTGTTGGTGTTTTAGGTGGTATCTACATTTGGAAACCGTTCTTTGATCAGCTGCGCGAGAAACAGGCCGCCGAAAGCAAGATTGATAACCTTGAGAAAGCATCCCTCACCAACACTCCAACAAGCCAGTCCTAACACCAAGACAAGTCCAAAGTCGAAGAAATATTGGATAGTCAAGTGCCTACATACTGTAAAAGCAAGTTTTTAGAGCCGGTGTTATCAGATTCATGATCGAATCAAATACTAATAAGGCGCTAAATAGTTACACAGACATTAATCAAAAGGGTATCTCTCAACTGTTGTCAGGGAAAGGAAAGGAAAGGAAGACAGAAAGAAAATGGTTGACGGCAAAGTGTTGGGTGCTATCTTGGTCTCAGTGATTAGTGCTGCAAGCTTCATGCTCTATGGCCGTGACTATCTCCAAAGTCGTCAAATGCGCATACAGGAAAAGGAAGCAATGAGGTTGATACAGCTTAGGGCGGAGAAAGAGCATAAAGCAAACCAAACTGATGACTTTGACTACAAAAAGAATTCTCCTCACAAGTGACTTGTTGGTTTTTCTGAACCTGTTTTCATTGAATTAAGCAAATCATGAGAATCCATGAGTTGAATCAATTGATTCTTAATATTTATTTTTTGTTGCGCAGAGTAAACACAGCCTAATCTTGTGTTAATGATTTCCATGCAATCATATGTGAATATGCATTTTACAAAAGTACTGGTTAGTGACGTTTAACGATGATAACTAAAAATACCTTTCTGAAAAGTGTGTAATGACAATGCAAGAAAAGGCATGTTTATTTGTAATCAGTAATACCAGAAGTCCATTACTGAGAAGTGTGCCCATTTCCTATAGTCTCCATGCCACTCTTCCATCTCCAACACATTGTGATGTATCTGCACAGCCATTTACTTTTTTCTCTCTATTGTGCAGCAAACGTTTGAGGAACAGCTGATGCTTGGTGGGAAAAACAGTTCCAAATGTGTTCGTGTTGAAATAGACGTAAAAGACATTACGACAACAGAGGTTTGTCACAGGACCACAATGTCTTTGATAGTAATTGTTTTAGAGTTGCATGGAAATATAAACATGGTCAATGGGTTCTTAACTGCATAGCAACAATGATCAGAGATATTACAGTTCATTTAAGAGCCATTTACATTAGATTTCCCCCGATTCAGTTCACAATTTCAACCCAAGCGGTTGGCATATTTCTCTATCAGTTGGCGTGAGCTTTTACAGATGATGTAACAAGTGTAATGTGCCGTGGAGACTAGCTATAGGGAAGTTGCATACCTCTAGGTAATGGACTTGGGTAATACTAATGACCTTAAAATTTGGTTAATATAGTGGAACTATTTCATGGACAATGATTATGACTTTTACAATTATAGTCATTAAGTATTAAGTACTGCAATCCTTTGGCCTTTTCACATGTTTGCAAGGTGTGTATTGATGCATGTTCTGAAGGCATTATTCTTTTTTGATAAAACTACTTTTTGTGAAGCCCTGAAACTGACCAATCCATTTAATGTAGTTTTGTCTCCAAAATCAAATTAAAAATGTGCATAAATTGCACTGAAAGTTGATCTTTCATCAGGAGAAAGGATCAGTAATTAGGGTAACATGTTTTTGGAGTGAGTATATGAGTTTCCAGTTGAAAAATTTCCACTTTCCCCGCTGCTGTAGAAGGGGAGGTAATCTGAAGAGTTATGTACCTTGGTCCCATGAATCATTCTCTTTTATAAATAAAAGTTGTTCATTTATCACACCTTGAATTTCCATTTAACTGTGCATAATATGCAGCATTAGTTTTCAAGCATATCTGCAAGATTTGAGTGGCCTCCTTGGTCTAGTGGTTAGGAATCACCAGGGTCCTTTCACCAGTGCGATCGCCGAGTTCAGGTCTAGCTGAGCGGGTCTGCTTGATTTTTCTCGGGTCTGATGCACCAGTCAGGTGACCACCTGCCATGAAACAAGTAATGTTAAGCGGCAGATTTGGCATGTGCCATCCGCTCAAGTTTTACATTACTTTCCGTAAAAAGCGATTTTGCCACGGCGAAGTGAGAAGGAGCGCACACCGGTTAGCTAGCCTGTGGCATATCAAGCATGCTGGCCGTCTTTTCTCCAGTTGTACATGTACTTGAGAAGGACTGGCAGTAACCTTCAGATGGTTGTGGTTTTGCCCGTTCTGGCCATCGTCATATAAGTCAAATATTCTTGAGTACAGCATAAACCTTCAATCAATAAATAAACATCTTTAAGATTTCTATTTGACATTCAATGCAGGTTATGATCCTGAAGTATTATCCTTGGTCCATACAGTTCACCTAGTTGTCTGGGTTGTGGTTAATTGGATGCTTCTTGCTATTGATATAAACTAAAACTGCATGTTTGTTATTGCGTGGCTAAAATCAAATGCCTTTAAGATCTTATAAAATGGTCATCTGACCACACATCAGTGAGTGAGTGGTTCAAGTGTCTTCCTTTAAACAGGATACAGAATTGACATCGAATGCTTGACAGTCGAGTTGATCTCTGCAGCCTCAATCATATTTGAATAAATCTGCCATACCTACAATTCAGCTTAGTCTTGGCATGACCCAGGCTTGCCAATCTCTCACACCAGCCAATCAGAAATGACCATATTCCTTTAAAGCAGAGCCGGGTTGTGGACAAAATCGTTACTGTGACTGGGTGTCCTGTGGGCTGTCTTGGACATGCCATTCCATTGAGGCAGCATGAGAAATGTCAGAACGATCGCTATGAGACTGACACGGGTACAGTACATTTAAATCAGTCCCACTGCAGTTATGGTAGGAGACTCATGGTTCAAGATTTAAATCTGTCACATCTATGCATACATTTGGGTATTTCTTGTTTACAGTGTCAGTTAGTACTTTAGATATTATTGTTACCAGACTTCCATTTTGCATTGCTCCGTTTCCTCCAGACATAAAACTGACAGTCATTTGTGTAAGTGTAAATGAAAAATTCGTGAGTATCTGAAGTCTTTTGTTCTAAACTTCACCAGATGGCCCATAATAAGGCATATTTGTTAAAAGCTTGATGATTCAAGAAAATTCATGAAGCTTTTTTTTAGTTGTATTTTAATTGCTTTTACGACTCGATATGTACTGTAGTTTTTCCATCTTTTCACATGTTTGCAAGGTGTTTATTCAAGCATATTCTGAAGGTATTATTTTGTGTTGACTGGTAAAATTATATTTTTCCTGGAAATGGCCCATTCAACCAATGTAGTTTGTCACCAAAAACAAATTATAAATATCCACAAATTGTACTCAAAGTTGCTGTTTCACATGTGAAATGGTTCAGGAGTTAGGGTTTAAGATATGTACAGGTATAAGGTTGACCTTGGGCTGTAACCGTGGTAAGATTAGGTCTCACTCTGTGTAAATCAATACTAAACATGAAAACACCAGTCTAAATATCCATTCGTAATAATTTATTACCATGCATGCTAAGTGCTCAACAGATTCTCTTCACTGTCACACAAATTCAGTGAATGAAAAAGAAAGTCTTTTGATCACGACTGACATGTTGTCTGATCCACACTCAAATACAGGTCTTCAGATACAGCTGTTCCAAGATCTCCATCTGGTGACATAATGTTTAAAAATAAGGAATCTGCAAGAAAAGAAAAAAGGTCGTGTTTTGATCCAGCTACAAACTGTGGACTTCCATAAGTCTGAACTTAATTTTTGTAGCAGTGTATCTCCTAAACTGTTGCTTTCTCTGATGAGAATGATTACACTTTATTTAACAATAGTGCACATAAGGCACAAAAAAGGTCAATTTTATGTTTCTTCACAAATATAACTACATTTCTTCATTAATATCTTTCAGATGCCCATATTCGCCTATCAGTGTTTCCAGGTCAGATGACTTTTATTACACTGAATGGAAGTTTTATCCATAATTCAGTGTGACACTGACTGTGCGTGTGTCTTTACAGTCCCTGTATGAATTTTACTGTGGTCATGTTAACTTACTGAAGTTGGCTATTTCCATCTAGCATAGAAACCAAATCGTAAACTTGAACAGCCTACATCTGAATTGGTACCTAGGTGTATGTCACTTCAGCATAACCCTGCATAGCAATTATACATGTATGATATCCTTATCTGAAGCCGTTTGACTTTAATCACACTGTTCATATGGACAGAAACTTTATGGGCAAACAGGCATCAAGACAACATACTGTGTAACATGAATCCCACTGACATATGGCACGAGGACAGGGTGAGAATAAATTATAATACATACTGTAAAAATGCCACACCAACAACAACCACATCCCCACAATTTCTTTTCCCTCACCATGAAATAAGGTTACTGAGCCTTGGTGGAAGAACAACTTTGAGAAGGGGCATAACTCTGCATAACACTGAGTCAAGATTGCTTAAAATTCCAAACAAGATTCATGTGTATGTCCTCCTATCACAGTTGTTGATGCAACAGGAACATTTGTGGTGATTTATCTGTTCACTTTGTGGTAAAGTGGCAACAGCAACATAGAACACAGATATATCCAAATAACCTGCTGATCTGTCACGCTATACTTCATCATTATCTGAACATGTATATATTGTGGTAATGCAAATCTGTACAAACATGTATCTGTGACGACAGCTGTCCAGTTTTGGAACAATATGATAATCCTCAATCCCTGTCTTATCTTCACACCACTCCCCTTGCCCACAACCACCACTGCTGATTTACATACTTATTTTATAGAGGTTTACAAACCAAGGCCTGATCAAAGACAAAAGTTTGGACGGCTGTACCAGATGTTCTAGTTCTAAGCTGGTTTCACAAGAGAATTTGATAAGTCTGTTAGAGGCAATATAAAACAGAATGGTTACAAAGACAAGCCTAAGAAGCCTTTCATACAAACCAAGGTAGAAAACCTAGAATTTTGGACAAGACATCATTTTCTTATGGGCTTTACATTTTCCTTATAAGGGTGCTCAAATTTTGTATGTGGTTCTTAAATTGGCCCTGATCAGGCCCTGCAAACCCTCGTACATTTGAAGAACTGATACACCTTACAACAGTGATTGCATACTTACTATGATAAATTGTCTAGCTTAATCCTGTATCATTCTAACTTTTCCTCAGTGAACTTTCCACCATAGAAGGGCAGATTGGCCACAACAACTTTCCAGTCTGTCAGATACAGGAAAACACCTGTTGCACTTGCTCCGAAAAATCCTGCTGTTGAAAGCCTAAAACAAAGATAGATTTGGTAATAAACTGTAAAGAGTGAACCACATCAGAGTTCCAGGAGTGTGTAGTCATAAAGGGTTAAAAAGTGACACATGTAATCAATAACCTTGCATAACCCTGTGTCCTGAAATACCAATGAATAAAACTTTCTGTGACTTGTGAATAGTTTATATTACTTATCTGTTTTATTGTATTTTGGGGGTAGGATGTATTAACGTGAGAACTATGTAAACCAGGTCAACCTCTCTGCAAATAGTTCTCCATTAGAAACAAATTCAGGGTAAATTAACACCAGATGGAGAAACAGAGAGCCAGTTAAGAATAAAAACACAAGTTCTTGAGATATGGTCCTTGTTTTCCAGTGAAATCAATAAAATAAACTCTGTCAGTATGAAATTAAAAATGACTGGCTATCAGTACAATAGGAATTAAGAAAATCTATTTTCTTTTTTTAATTGATACACTCATTATTATGCATGAACATGTTAAATTACATTGTTGAACCTGGCAGCAGATTCTAGCGAAGGGACACAGAATAGCTAACTTGTCAGTATGAACATGAGTATCTCTTTAACATGGATCCCTGTGCAACAACCAAACTTCCAAAGGGTGGTAAGTTCATCTACACAGCGCAGTCTTGTTCCATAAGCTTACCTTGAACACCTCTGTACTTCTCATGTTCCTCAATATACTAATGCTGTCCATCAGATAATGTGTCTGTCAATAATCCACGTTGGATGTGTTCAACGTAAATTTACAGAACAAGAAAGGGGTACATGTATGTAACCACCGGGAGTCAGCTCTTGAGATTTATTTATCTATTTACTTATCTGATTGGTGTTTTATGCCGAACTCAAGAATATTTCACTTATACAACTGCAGCCAGCATTATGGTGGGAGGAAACCGGGCAAAGCCTGGGAGAAACACAAGATCATCTGCAGGTTGCTGGAAGTTTGTATGTGCACCTTTCAATTCTGCCCAGACAACTGCACTCTGTGTGAAGCAGAAATACCAGTGAAGCCCTACACACATACCCCACCCCCAGCCTCACCTTGTTTTCCACATCGTTGCTGTGACTGACTAGAAATGATAATATCACCACCCTCTCACCTGAAAACGTAACTGGCCACCATGTTGTTACCTTCACAATTCATGTCACAGTACACGCTTACCTTGTTGCCTTTACTGATGGCACATACAGTACAGAGAATGGAAGTTGACTTGTGCAAGTAGACAACATGGTAGCAATATTTTTTTCCGCTGAGCAAGTGGGAGATATTTCATTCCTATGTAGTTACAGCGGTGATATGGGTACAAAATGATTTGTAAGCAAGCTTTGAGTAAATCTGAGGCCGCACTAGGGGTAATTTTATGTGTGCGGGGGCTAATTTCCACCCTTGAAACATGTAGCATTTGCGGCGAAGGCATGTAACCCTCGGAGCAGTTCAGGCTAAGGCATACATTTCTGAAGATGCAGAGAAATTAAGGGGACTCGCTGAATAAAAAAAAATAACACACGACACACAACATAATGGAAGGTAAGTTAAGACTTCAGGCGATGCAGACAGAACGGTATATCATTTTCAAAACAACAACAACATGTGCCCCTCCACATGTAGGCTATCAATTTCCTTGACAACAGTGACAGGCTTTCACTTACCAATTTTGGGCCATTTGCACATGTCTTGGCCCAATAAATCTAGAAATTAAACTCATATTTGGTCTTTCAGATAATCCCTTCTCAAAACTTCGGTGAATTCAAACTCGACTTTCCCTGACGTTCGACTGGGCAGCCAAGGGCAAACTACGACCAGGACACATCAACCGATAAATTTATTTGGTATACAGGTCTTTACAATCACCACAACAAACGAAATCGGACTTTTTCATTACCCTTGTTCTTGCACGAACGAACACTGTGAATTTACATCTATCGCCCCCATCAGTAATTAAGGTCTTCGCTGGCTGTATACTTTTTTTCATATTTTTTGTGAATTTTCACATTTTTTGTGGGCACGCCCCGTACTCTATAAAGCATGTCCTATACGTGTAGGCACAATCACACAGTTCACATGGGGACAGCGATAATCGCGCATGGTTTGCAAACTGTTGATTCTGAATAGGTTAAAACCGTTTTATTTATTTATTTGATTGGTGTTTTACGCCGTGCTCAAGAATATTTCACTTATACGACGGCGGTCAGCATTATGTAGGTGGAAACCTGGCAGGTTTTAAAACCGTTTTCGATGTAATATTATATACGCATGAAACATGTAATCATGTAAGACACATGTAACATATGATTGTAACATGTAATCAGAAAACAGATTGTATATTACAATCATCTTCAACCCATATAGGCCTACTAATTGTTAGACAAGGAGCTCATATTTGGACGAAACTCGGACAGAGAAGAGACGCTCATGCAGTATGCCTATTTGCCGAGAAAAATTAATATTTCTTTTACCGAAGATTGGAATCGATGCAGTAGAGTGGGGTTTTGAATTTTTTTCTTACTTAAACGAGCAAATAATTATAACCGAATCAATTAGACGTTGTATGAGTTATGAGTTATTCGTTAGCATACAATTAAGGTGTAATTCATTAGGCCAGACAAACGAAAGTTTTTGGTCCACCTCCTTAGTTATAATCGTACCTTGTCATCATCAAGTTCAAGCTATATGCAGGACTATAGGTTTTCTTTTCCTTGGAAGTGCTGACAGGGATAGAGATGTTTTCTTTCTTTCCCTTTTTTTGGCATTGACATACGTGGGTCCCTGCAATTTTTTTGTTACAAATTTCTGATTGCACTGACCATCCAACCCCCCCACCCACCCACCCCACCACACACACACACCCTCGATCCTTATTGCCAGGTACCATTTACGATCCGAAGAACAGTATGGTCGAAGTGGGGATAATTTAAAACATTCCGCCCGAGGCAGGGAATGAATCAACTCATCGTCACGGCTGTTATATCTTAAGCATTGCATAATACTGAGATATCGCCATACCATTGCGATGTTAGCCTACTTATGCAATGTTCGAAACGAAGTTCAATTCCAAGTAAATCATCAAACAAATTCCTTATACATTGTTATTGAAGGCTTAATGATTATATTTTTTTGCGGAAATATTTCATTGATATATTTATCATAAATTAAATAAGTAAATTTTTGAGATACAAATAATGTGACTTTCAAATTTGATCACATTAGTGACGACTGTACAATAGCCTTGGTCACAGATAGCCATCGCAGTTAAAAGCTTTGAGTTGTACCAATCAATATATAGGCTACAGTTGACAGCTGCTGAAGGGAAGCGAATTGGTTTACAAGAGGTTGGAATTTCCCAGGGGATTGCGCTTAAAGAAATTACAAGGAACGTTTACATAAGGCGACGTTAAACCTTGTAGCAGCGATTAAAGTCAACGCACGTGATTTCAGTAAGGAGTGCGAAGGACAGAGACAAATTCATGCCTTGCTGAAGGATCGAAATAGCACATGATACGTATATAGCGCTAGATGATCAAATTTTAGTGTGTATGTATGTGTGCTTATGGTTTAACGTCCCATTTAAAACTGCTTCCGTCATATATTGGTAGAGCCATTTGGTGTGTGTACATATATTGTGTCTTGCTGTGGCAGGCGGGTCCATGAAGCCAAAGTTCTGCCGCCACTGAAGTATAATGCCGAAGACACCAGACATGACACCCTACCCGGTAACATTATACTGACACCAGGCCAACCAATCCTGTTTCCTAGCTCTAACCTTTCAGTAACATTTTAAAAGTCTTTGATTTGACGGGGGGGGGGGGGGGGTCTCGATTTTGAGGTGGACGCTCTAACCATTAGGCCACCGAAGCGATCCAAATTTAGTTTTTGATTGTTTGTGATGATGTACATGTACTCGTATATAGCAAGTGTACATCGCTGAAGAATCAGATTTGCACAATAGCCTTAGAACCTGGTTTATCAGGCTGATCACGGATATAATTTATTTATTTATTTGATTGGTGTTTTACACCGTACTTAAGAATATTTCACTTATACGACGGCGGCCAGCATTATGGTGGGAAAACCCACGACCATCCGCAGGTTGGATCAGAGATATAAGGCTTAGAGCTAACATTTGCGTGGGTTTGTGATAACGTACAATGAGAAACTCTTACACAGGGCTATATATTTATTTATTTATTTATTTATTTGATTGGTGTTTTACGGCGGCCAGCATTATGGTGGGAGGAAACCGGGCAGATCCCGACGGAAACCCACGGCCATTCACAGGTTTCTGACAGACGTTCCCACTTACGGCGGGAGAGAAAGTCAGCATGAGCTTGTTTTTCTCATAATATGTGCCTCCAAACAGGTTCCAAGGCCCTGGCTGCATGTTACACTGTCATGCATATGTTCACCAACATAAAATAATTAAGCAGTGTATGCAGTTGGCCCAATGATCCCGGAACCCCCACCAATGCGGTCGCTGTGAGTTTAAGTACTGCCCACACTGACTTCCTTTCTGGCCGTAATTGGGAAGGTCTGCCAGCCGTCGGTTTTCCCCGAGCTCTGTCTGGTTTCCTCTCACCATAATGCTTGTCGCCGTCGTATATAAGTGAAATATTCTTGAATACGACGCAAAACACCTATCAAATAAATAAAAAAATTAAATAAATAATAGATCTATGCAGTTGTTAAAACAGTTTCCAAAGAACTTCATATCAGACTACCTAAATGGTCCCTGAGAGCAGTGCAGACTAGGCCTGGATCTTGAAAATTACCTGCCCGAGTGAAGCGCCCGAGTGAAGTGAAGCGCCACCTTGTTTCTTTGACGTATAACTGTGTGTGTCCTATTTCGAAGCCTTGAATATAAGCGTACTATATATGGTTACACCAAAGTAATACTTGTTTGTTTCACTGATCTGGATCTATTTGTTTCAGTATTGGAAATTATATACCCCACTTTTTTTGCCGCGGCTTATATCACGGCTTTTCTCAAACTTCTTTATTTCTTCTCAAACTTTTGGACAATTTTATTATAACGTAACTGCTGTGTATATCAATAATTTCAATAGAACGGTTAATAAAATAAATTTATTTGTCAATATAAAATTATTTATTTAATCAGTGCTTCACGGGGTATACTCAAATTTTTTTTCTTACATGTATGACGGCGGCTTGGTGTAAGAATGTGGGAATCCCGAGACAGCAGGCTCTGTTATATCACGTAATGACAGTCACAGCTCATAGCATTTGATTTCATTGGAAAATACTGCCATGCTCAAGAATTTTTTACTTAATAAATCACGGCGTTCAGGTTTATGGGCCAAGGAAACCGGAGTGAACAGTGTAAACCGCCAACCTTTGCCTGATTTAAAGCCGCAACCAAAACAGCGAGAGCTGGATTCGAACACACGACTTCATCTGCCACGGACGTGATAGCCCCCAGAGCGTCTTAACCGTTTGAAGACTGAAGGCACCAGCTAGGACTCCGCACCCGCAAGAAAGCTGACACCAAATTAGGTTATCCACTTTTCTTAATTATAGGCGTACACTGTGCCAAGATTGTTCTTCTTAATTTGTTTATGTATAATATTTATTTGTTTATTTGATCGATCTTTTACGCCATACTCAAGAATATTTCATTTATTCAACAGCGGCTATATAGCATCATGGTGGGAGAAAGCTGGGCAGAACACAAGGGAAGGTACGTACCATCCACAGGTTGCTGATACTGTACGAGTCAAAAATATCCATGCCTATATGTGTCTGTTTGTATGAATATGTACGCGCGGAAACTATCAAAAACAGTCACCTGAAGTTCTGAATCCCTAAGGGCAATCACAGTGCATGATACGTGCCTGTACGAGTAAAACTGGATCCTTTATAGCCCTTTGTAAGAATTTCTCACTGTACTTTACAACAGTCACATGCACGCAAATGTTAGCTCTGAGCCTTATATCCCAGCCCGATAAACCAGGGTTTCAAGGCTATCGGGCAAATCTTATTCTTCAGCGATGTACACCTCGCTATATACGAGTACATGTACATTATCACAGATTTTCATATACTAAATTTGGATAGCTTCGGTGACCTAATGGTTGGAGCGTCAGCCTCGAAATCGAGCAACCCCGCCATCAAACCCGCTTCGGGTCAAACGAAAGTCTTTAAAAATGTTACTTGCTACTGCCTCGCTGTACGTTAGTGTAACGTGACTGGGTAGGGTGTAGCGTCTGGTGTCTTCGGCATGATACGTCAATAGTGGCAGCATTTTGGCTTCATGGACTCGCCTGCCACAAGAATTGTTCTTCTGAATTTGTTTATGTATAATATTTATTTGTTTATTTGATCGATGTTTTAAGTCGTATTCAAGAATATTTCATTTATTCAACAGCGGCTATAACATTATGGTGGGAGAAAGCTGGGCAAAACATGAGGGAAGCCCCATACCTTCCGCAGGTTGCTGGAACCACCTACCCACGTACGGCCGGAATGTTGATCCGAAAGCCTTAGATACATATACAGCATGACCTGAAACGGGATTGGTATATGCATGCATATTATGTATTTGGAGATTCTGGCTTCGGTTAGCAAAAATAATTACAGTATTAATTAACCGTTATGCAATCAAAGAGCTGTAACCTTTGAAAAGTGCATTTGATCCTTCTTAGGCCAATATAAGCTATCATTAGGCTGTGAGGTTTTTTTTACCGGTTATTGCGATGGTACTATTTGTGTGATCCTATCTCACTCTAATAATGTCGATTGAAAAACCACCATTCAGGGGTTAATGTCATGTAGTATGCAAACGCAGTATGATGATCGTTCTTCTAGAGCTGCTCGATGCAAGGAGCAAAAACGCCGTTAATGAAAGTTTATCTTTCTATCAGACGCAGATTTATCAGAGCAGTGTTGAGGAGCGTGCTTTCTCTAATAAGGTCCTTTCTAAGTAAAATCCTCTTTACCGCCTTGGCAAGAGTAGGGCAAAGATGATAATGTAGAGTTCGAAGAATTTATAGACCGATTACATGTAACGACAAAAACCGGATTCGTTACTGTGTTTCGGGTTTACAGTTGTAAACACGGGTACTGGAATGCATATGTTTCTAGCTCGCTGCATAAACATATTTATGGCAAAATCAATACTGCCAATGTTAAAAAAAAGCCCTTATAGGCACAAAAATAATCACCTCTATTCACCAACATACGATGACTGATTAATTAGTTGCTAAATGGGGATTTCGTGATAGAGGCCAATTTTTTGTTCATGTGGAGGTGGGATTACGCGTGAAAGGCGAAAGAGGGTTTCGCCAGTGCGGTTTCGAGATGCCCCTTTAACATGGCAACACGATTGATTGCATCACACCAAGCTTCCATTGTCGATTTTGGAAACTCTCTCCAATCAGTTTTAGCCGTATAACATTACAGATGCCTTGTGTAATCGTAGAAATTATCGACTGGTGTTAGATGCGTGTATCATGCAGTTCCCCATTGAGAAGAAAGACTTATACTTTGTTAATTGATTGGACATTTTTCTCTTTTCTAAACGCTTTTTCATCAAGTTTTGGTAAACATACATATTCACATTTATAAAAGCTTTAGGTGTCTTGTGGCATGAATTTATGTATTTATTCAATTGGTGTTTTACGTCATACTCAAGAATATTTCACTCATACAACGGTGGCCAGAATCATGATGGGAGGAAACTAGGCAGATCCCGCCTGAGACCCACCATCATCCGCGCGTTGCTGGTGTCGATAAATGTGGCATTCTACTCTATGTAGTACCGATGTGCTATGCAATGAGTCATGAAATATTAACCCTCAAACAAACAAACAAGCAAATTATTTTTTGAGATGTTTGAGAATTTTAGGAACGAAAAGATGAATTTGAGCGTAAGACTGAACAGATGAAGTTGGACGAATAATTGGAAATGCTGTTCACACTTAGGAAACAATATTCCTGCGAGTGTAATTTATATCTGCATAATACTGTTATAGTAATAACTACTTTTGAGGGGCTCCCTGTGTTTTACAATACTATAAAGAAACACTTTTGAAAAACTCCTCAGGCTTCCAGACACAATGCACAATGCTATTATAAGAACCACTGAATTTAATTAGAACAGGTTTTAGGACACTGTCTTATAAAACTATTAGAACCACCTTTGAAGAACTGTCCAGGTTTTAGGGCAATGTCTTATAAAATTATTAGAACCACTTCTGAAGAACTGTCCAGGTTTTAGGACAATGTCTTATAAAATTATTAGAACCACTTCTGAAGAACTGTCCGGGTTTTAGGACAATGCCTTATGAAATTATTAGAGCCACTCTTGAAGAACTGTCCAGGCTTGGGGCAATGTCTAAAAAAATTAACTTTTAAAGAACATCCGGGCCATTAGGGCAATGGCCAATAAAATTATTAGTCACTTTTGAAAAACTCTCCAGGTGTGAGAACTGCGCAACACTATTGCAAGACCCATCTTTTAACAACTACTGAGACTTTAGGGCACTTTCAAGTACGCCTAGCTTCTCGCAAAGTAAGCGACAGGCCTGACAAACATGTATAGTCATCACCACAGAGTACTGATATTACCGAAGATAATGCGACCATTTTCACCTGCCAGAAAATCAAATTAAGCCAATCATGTAACGCGGTCGTGAATATGGCATGTAAACTTGCTGTCAGGAGCATTGAATTACTTGTGGAATAAACTGGCTGTATTATTAGAGGCACATAAAGCGCGAACGGAGAATGTAGAATGGTTGGTGCTGAGAGACTAAAATGGACCTTTTCCTCACGTCGTCATTGAAGCTACGTGATGTTTAGACGTCGTTTAGGCAGCAGTTTGCGCTTCCAAGCTACCTTGGACGCGGCAGTCGATTAACACGTGACTACAGCTTTATTTTAGCGCCAGAATTCTTTTCAATAGTGCATGCTGAGCTAACTTAAAAAAACGTACTATTCACTACGAATGCTGAGTTAACATGCCGGAAATCATCTTTTTACTGAATATCAATAAAGTTAAGTCAGAAAGGCAAACAGCATACAGCCTTAGAAACGGTAACATTCGCGGTTCATGAAAGGGGGCGTTAAATCAACAAAATGCGTTTGGTATTTTTTTTGCATCTGCAGATTCACAATGGAGTGAAGTTCACGTAATTTAGATGAAGGCTTTTATGAAACATCCAACAGATTTTTGATCTATTATCTAAATCACGAGTCTTTCTTAGAATTCTCACAATTAGTCAGGACTTGTATTGAACATGCCTGTTACACAGGCGATAGAACTGCCGATCAACAGCTACATTCCCTATCCTGCTTCGGAAAAGTCACAATGACTTCCTTGTAATCTGATGCTAGATTTAATAAATCAGTACTTTAAACTTTGATGCCTGGACAGATTAACTCGTCCGCGAAATCTGCAGCTAAACCATTATAAACACGGCTTCTTGCATGTGTCGACCGATGATAAGTTTTTTAAAAATGCATCTTATGGTTACTAGGTGTCATTTGGAAAGTAATATTCATGGCAATTTAATTTTCACTTAGCGATTCCACTATATTTTCGCCACCGAATCGTTGGTGAACAACTCTCAATCGTAGAGCTAACGCTGTCTTACCGAGAAGGTCGCGTATTCGAATCTACCCTTCACCTGGATCAGCTGTACATCACTTTTGTCTGAAAGTTTGTCACTTACTTAAAGCGGCGAGTTGTTTTCCCCTTCTACTCGCAACCCTGCCCTCCGACCGTCAAGCACCGTGTACAAGTGAAATAGTTTTAATATGGCGAAAACATGTAAGCATCTAACTATAAAAAGGAAAGATTGTCTGTATGTACAAGTAAGTGAGTGCGGGTGGGAGGGTGTGTGTATATTTGCATGTATGTCTGAGACCTCCGTGACCGAGGGAGTTAGCATGCCAGCGCGGCGCAGTGACCCAGGAGCCTCTCACTAATGCGCTCACCCTGATTTCCAGATCAGCTCATGCTGGCTTTCTCTCCAGCCATCCATGGGAAGGTCTGTGAACCTGTGAATGGTCGGTCGTAGGTTTTCATCGAGCTCTGTCCGCTTTCCGCCCACCATAATACTGGCCGTCGTCGTATAAGTGAGATATTTTTTAGTATGATATAAAACACCAATCAATTAAACAAATAAATAAATAAATAAATAAATAAATAAATAATTGCATGCAGATCCTATGATTTCCCCACATTATTAACCGTTCATCCGATCGACTTGACATTTTCTAAGTGTATTGCTGAGGCCCAAGAAAAATCACTATGTCGCATTCGAAAAAATGCGAACTACATATGCAAATCAGGCAATGGTGACCTAACAAACAGGCGCTACACTTCTTACATGTAGTTGAAATAAATGTTTGCAAACGTTATTGTGTTCCAAATGTTCTAAACAGAATCAACCACAAAACAATGTTAGTTTTGATTTGATTCTTGTTCATGACAAATTGATGCAATGGCATACGAAAGATTTTACCATATTGTTCTGCCTGACTATCATATAATTTAACCGACTGATCGATTGATGGATTGACCGATTGGAAAGATCTCAAGAATACTTAATCTGTTTTAGACGGACGTCAGGTTCTTGGTTGGAGGAAATCGAAGTACTGAGAATAAACCACCAGAGAGGCTGCTTGAGTCTGAACCATCACTATATGATCCTGAACCATCGCAGTTGTATAATTGCAACGTACAGTCTAACATATTTACCATCACATGCTTTTGCAAAGTAAATTTAAGTAACGTTAAATATATTTTGGGCAATTTCTTTTGGTTTACAGCTCAACACTTACCCCAATAATAGAAAACATCTTGATTCTTTCGAAACAACACTGTCTAGGCGTATAATTCTTGTAAACACCCACAAATGAAATAATGAACATTTTGGCTTCCCAATATTGCACTTCCATAATCAACGAACATTTTGACTATCTTGTAATAATCTTGCGTATATACTTTGTGGTTATATCTTTTATGTATATATGTACATTAATGATCAACGAAAGCATTAATTCTAAATAATGTACATCAGTAATGTACAACCGACATTCCGATTCCGACATACACATTATTGATCGTTGAACGTGTTGATTCTCAAAAATACACATAATGATCAATGGACATTTTGATTTCATAGTAACAGCGTTCTCAATAATGCACATGGGGTTCAATCACTGAAGTTAAACGTTTTCTATTTACCAGTAGAAATGTTGTCCAGGATGGTAGGAATTACAAGCAGATATGATTTTATTTATAACTGAGGGTGAAATTCGTGCCTATACTCTCAAACAAAGCTTAATAAATTCATTTTTATTACACCACGACAAAATTGTCATATGTACCCTATTGCTACACGTTTCCCAGCTTCGTCGTTATTTCCAAACAGCAGTCCTTTCACAGTGTTGATTGTTGGATTGCTTTTATCTTACGTCGTGAATTCTCAGGTAACTAATATAAAAGTAATTGGCAAAGTGATTCAAGGCATGCTGGTAGGAATATGTAGGAAGACATGACCGCGAAATCAACAATTCAACAATGAGGACTTGTCAAACAACCGGCAGTAGGACCTTGGCGCCATTTTATTGACGTCAAACGTTGGTTCACAGCTCACCATTACGACGTCATAACAAAGACAGAACGGCGTTACGGTAGAAACTAATACTCTGCAACTTTGTAGAAGTTGCGCAAACAATCATTTTTGGCGTAAGAATGGTGCAAGCTCCTCCTTCACACTAGCGCCACCCTACGGGGTTAAACAATGTGCCGCATTCCCATTGACACAATTTGCTTTGCAAGTCAAACCAATCCTGTAAAGCTAGACGTGCCCCATGTCAGATGTTCTTGTTTGAACTTGCTGAGCTGCTTGCCCACAACCACTTAAAGGAACAAGCAAATGTTAATGATGTCAAGAAACTACGTACTCTCACAGCCTTGCCATGGACTAACTCGGTTCCACGAAGTCAGCAGAATAACAAGTCTCTGGTTTTGTGTGAATCAGGAACATAACGCAGAAAGTATACATTTACACTCGTCTTCTTTGCCAAGACGACTTTATTTTTATATAATTAAATGGTGTTCTCTCTTTATAGCCCTGTTCCATTCCACAACCGATGCTCCGTTCTACTTCTCTTGCATAGAGGATGATAGCTGATGCTATGAAAATATTTCTGCTGTAAAATATAAACAAAAACACACAATTATTTTTAAAGGAAAAAACTCAAGGATCTATACACTGATTAGAAAGGACATTGTTGTTCGTCGAAAAGGGGGACTTCAACATGACAAGTAATGAACTCACAACCATGTGACTTCACGTATACAAGAGATGTGGATTACGCATACAAAAGATCCGCATGTAGAGGGCCATGTGTTATGTGATAACTTATGTATGGCCAATCATATCGCCTCAATACCTTCACACTCCTTCGATTTACCTGTTTCCTATTTTGAGGGCGAAACCAACTAGATTTGCTTGGACCATTAGAGAGCTCAGGCCCATCGGCGAAAACCCATTGAGGCAGCTCTCATAACTTTCCAAAATAGGGAGTTTGACAGCCTTCACCTTGTTTGTGATATTTGTTTGTTTTGGGATTTTCTAACCATTGTCCTGTTTGGGCACGAATATATTCGATACTTGTCGTTATTCTTCTGTTCTTTTCATTTAAGTTATGTTACACCTTAAAATATAACATTCCAGAACCTAAACAACCCTTAGGAGGTTATTAAAACAAATTCTTTCAGAAGGTAGATTTAGGCCGTAAGCCAAATTAGACTGAAGCATAAAGGGATGAGAAACAAATGAAAAGCAGGCTTTAATAATGATCAAATCGATCCGAAATACATATGTCCTAGTTATGAAGTGAAGATTGCATGGGGTGCATGTTAATGAGGAGGGCTGCATATAATATTCTGAATCATTATCGCAGGAGTTGTTCCTAATCTGATGTAGATAATACTTACTGACACTGAAGTTACGCCATATCATGATTTATTCGTACGCAAAAGCACCCCACGCTGATATCATGTCTGCAAATAACACGGAAAAAATAGAGAGTACGTGGTTGATTATCGTTGAGATGAGTAGTCAAGAATAAATTAAGTAACTGGGACATTAAACCAAACAGAAAGATTTATGTCATGTATATATCTGAAAAACAAACATAGGGCCTAATACTTTTTGATTCATTTACAATTATAATTTGTCCACGGTTATATTCTGTTCATGGTTATAATCTTTACCCAGTGTCATAATTTTTTCATAATTATAATTTGTTCACGGTTATAAATTATTCACGGTTATATTCTGTTCATGGTTATGATCTGTAACTGGTGTCGTAATTTGTTCACGGTCATAATCTATTCACGATTATACGGTTGTAACCGTGAACGGATTATAAATGTTAATTAGTTTATAAGGCATATAAGTAGTTTCGGTTGTAAAACACTAATCCTAGTAAATAAATGAAATAAATAATTAAAGAACTGGTATCATAACTTTGTAGGCCTACATGTATACTTACCAAATATTTGTCTAATGTCGAAATCTGTCGTTTACTGAAAATAGACCAAGGAAAACGTAAGAAATTAGTCAAATCCAACTTATGACCAATAGCATTCAATATGCCTGCTATAAATTTCCAAGCGTATTGCCTTTCTTTCATCGATATATGATAAAATTAAATCATTACAAAGTGAGTGCTTCGGCTGTTTGTACGAAGAAGATTGAAGTAATTCTCAACACATCGTTTGTCGATAATAACAAGGATAAGAACTGAGCCATTTCCTATATTTCCAACAGCTGAAATTGTCGTCAATGACTCATGAATATATCCTGTGTCTTCACAGCAGCAACTACCCAAAACATTAAAAGTGGTACTTCTTGCTGTGAAGACAGTATATATTCACACACCCAATTCCACGCCCGATGACTCCTCCTACTTATCAAAAACTGATAAGTACGACGTAAAACTAAACGTATACATACATACATATAGGGGTCCTCATGTAAGTAAAATATTCTTGAGCACGGCGTTGAACATCAATCTGCGTTAGCCCGTTAGTGCATTTGGACATCTGAAACATTTTCTACCGATTTACAATAATTCAGAGGACTTTCTAATGAAACTAATCGTTATGAACTTCAACATTTGACAAATGTGCAAAAGGGAAATTAACGTAGAAGCAAAAACATTTTATAAAACGAAATTTACTCGAAGTTTTCTCGTGTAAACCTTTTCACCGCGGAAAAAACCTTCACAAGGCTGTGAAAATCCTTCCAACGCATGGAAAACATTTCGACCGAGGAGAAAATCATTGGAAATAGCTAAATTTATCAGTTTTGTCCAAAATATGTTTGTGTTTGCGTTAATTCCCTTTCAAGTTTAACTTTTAAGCTTTCATTAGAAAAAAAACTTTAAATAACCTTAATGATTAAGGGTAAATCATTGGAAAGTGTTAAAATTTCCGAATGGCTCTAATGTGTCACCGTTAAATCATACCCATAAATCAAAAGATACTCACTTTTATAATTCGTTACCACACCATGGTTACAACCAGTTTTTCGCTGAAAAAAAAAAAAACATAGCCAATTCATCGCTAAATGAATCTTTCATTTCTTAGACATAACTTTTACTTCCGTAACATCGTGGCATCGTTGTTAGTGTGCTAGCGTAACAGAATGACCCAGGAGACCGTCACCAACGTGATCGCTATGCGTTCAAGCCCACTTCACGCTGGCTTCCTCTCCGTTCGCACGTGGGAAGGTCTGCTATCAACCTACGGATGGTCGTGAGTTTCCCACGGGCTCTGTTCGGTTTCCTCCCACCATAATGCTTGTCGCCGACGTATGCATAAATGAAATATTCTGGAGTATGGCGTAAAACTTCATCTGTTCTGTGTTTCTCTTGAACATACCCATTAATAGCGACTTTCATCACTAAAAGTCTCTCTCCATAACAATGGTCAGTGGATGAATCAGAGACCCTCTGCAACTGGATGGGAAGTCGCTCAGGTCGCTCAGGTCGATTGCCAACCTTCTCACAGTGACAGATTCTTTGCGAAAAGGGTTTCCCCTATATTCGGTTGAAGTTACGTAACAGGTGTAGCCGATGAAACAGGCCAAGCTAAAATATTCATTGCTAACCATCAGCTTCTGTAAGCCGTTAAATGCATAGAATAATATCCTTTTCCGTCTAATATTGGAAGTTGAAACTAGTTTTATCTTACGAATTATACCCTGATCACATGACAGTGTCTTTAATAAACATTCGTTACGAAGCTAAACTGATAATCAGATGCCCCTTTCTCTGTGTAATTGTATGGTATGCCGTTATCTGATGTATATAGCGCTGAGCTTTCATTGGAAGAACACTTTATATAATCTGTATAAAATTTACAATAATATATTTAAACATATGTAACATATAGGTTTTTATATATGAAGAAACATAAAAAAACAAAAATTAAACCCCATCGCTGCACCGAAGCGGGACGATTTCCTATCTAATTGCAAGGTGTCTTTTATGACATACTATCTTTTAACATGGGCTATTCATTTAGCCCGGAGAGAACCGGATGTTGCCGCTATTGCCACTTTGCGCTAGGGATTTACAACATTTTGGTACTCAAGAACCAAGTGACCGAGTATGTTAATGAATAAGATAATAATAACGTCCGTCGCCTGGTTATTAGGTATAGCAAAATGTTATGGGCTATTCTGTTAAAGGCATGCTGAAATGTCTGATAGGTCTAACATGCAAATCCCTCCCATAAACCTGATTACGCCTTGCAAGCATTTTCGCCTGTATTCCGCTATCACCAGTTAAACTCAAGATCGTTGTTTTATTACCAGAGCAGATTCGTACTAGACGCGATAGGCTACATATCAAAACGATGTCGTCTTACACTCAGGCCTCTCGTAAGGTAAATGCTTCAAGTTAAAATGTCAATAATTTGACCTGACCGACACGCAATAGGACTACTCACTGACAGAGCCATTTACAGTGCTAAAATGTGGGAAGAGTCGATTTCCCTTTTCAAATTACGGAATCACGAATTCGATTGAACGAGTAAAGGACGGAATGCGACTATATAGGTGTACTTTTAGGTCTATCGGGCGACAGTGTAGAGCGTGACTAATAGATCAAAACTGTTTTGAGATTTAATAGCGGATTTAACTTTAAACCAAGTCTTCAATTTTGTAGTTAGTCCAAAAATAATTGCGTAACAATATATCAAATATAAACTAAATATGCTATTGTGCCAACTGATTTCTTCACAACTATATTAGTCTTGTTAAAATCGTAAATATGTAATGTGACTTAATGCCGGTTTAAACTAATACACGTTTGAAGATCCGGGTCCTGGCTTTTGGGACATTAGGAATTTATCTTCCTTCACACCCCCTGTAATGAACTTACCGACGTAACTGTACGCCACCTATCGGCCCACCAACGTGATACGGTATCGGCAAAACCCATTTGACAATGATTTCGTCAGATAGAATGTTGCAATAAACCATGCTTATCTCGATGTAAATTTATTGAGTGGATGATGTGATCAGATAGCTAGCTTCCTTTTAATCTTAATAAAGGAATTCTTTCCATGAATTCAATACATGCCAAATTGATGAATACTTGCTGACAGAATTATTAAACGCATGGGAAATTATTATGTTAAAGCTTGTATTTCACTGGTGGAAAATTATATGATCGTTTTGTTTTGAAAAGCATGGTAGTATAATTCACCACGCCAGGAGCTATTAACGGCTCTGAGTGTTTATCTTCCTGAAACGAAATGTAAATAAGCCAAATATCAAACGATCTTAATTACGTGTTCGTGAATTGACTTGAAGCATTTATCAATCTGCATATGGCAGATGAAATTTGATCGAAAATGGATATCAGAGCGTAGGCTGATCCACTTTCACCAACATCTGACAATCAAAAATCAACCTACACAGCAGACGAATACGTGTCCGAAAACTTTTTAATGTAAACTCTGACCTAGTTTTCAAGCCAGATCTCGTCAGATATGCAGAGAACCTTTTCATCTCTTGCCAATCGACATTTCAACGCAAGCTTACTAAGTTTTCAAGTCGAACAGAAGCAGGCATGCAAAAATCTTTCCATCTCTTGACAATCGACTGGTAATGAAAATAAATTTAATCTCCAGCTGTACTCACCTTACCAGCAGTCTTTATGTTTGTACGGACGGTGCGATTCATCAAGCCAACTGTCCGACGAAAATTGTTTTCCATTGGAACAGGCGGTGATTTCTCATCCACCTGATATAACTGCTGTAATATCTGAAACTAAAGCCACACACCATACATCAGGGCATTAATTCATGGGCACAGCAAACATAACGGCTTATGTGTGAATAGATATCACAAAGGATTAACGATTCAGGAATCAATGCTGGCGTACGTAGGAAGCTCATGGTTGACTAACACTTTGCATAAAGCGATCGAAACTTAACAGCTTGCTAATAGCCTGGGATAATTATCAAATGTTTTATCTGAAGACAGGGTAATCTCTAGGCAGTATGGTTGTAAAATACTATTTACCAGCTGCGTTCTGTATTTTGACAAAGAAAACAAATGATGGAAAAAAGAAGAATCATTCGTAACCTCGAATTTTGGAACACAACGTATTGCACAGTAGAGTAGTAATTCGACAATGGTGTATTTTGTTTTTCATACTAGATTACCTCATCAACATAGCCAGATCTTTTCGCTTTATAAAATTTAACTCCAGCACATCAGGGACAGCTAATACCCTGCTTGTTTGGCGTTTAAAACATCAATATCAATATATATCGATTTTCTGAAAAAAATTACCTTTCTTATGCACTGGGTGTAGCTTGATTTGAGCTGACATATTTTGACACCAAATTCCATGGCGTATGTGAACGTCATCACGGTGTAAACATGGGTGGTGTGAGGCAGTTTTCACATATATTCAAAGAATCAAATGTTCGAAGTAGCCATGGTATTAGCTGTGTCAACAAAGCCTTCATTTTTATGCAGGTTTGTGTCCAGACAAGATCATCAATCTTACTGATGGCCTATAAGTAATCTATGTCTAATTGGCTTGGTGTGAACATTCGTCCTTTATTGAAATCTTCACGTACAGAGGATAACAACATGCATTATTTACACATTTATTTATTTAATGGGAATCTAACGCCATGCTTAAGAATAGTTATAGTTGTGTCAGGTTTACGAGTTAAGTTAAACCAGATAGCGCACAGAAAACCACCGTATCTGATAAACCTCCTGACAGAAAATTGTAGTCAAAGCCGGGTGATCCGATGATTCTAGGACGTTACTCCATTGGTGTTAATGGCGACTTGCATCTTTACTTATAAATACCATACTTGCTATGTATGACCCATGTTTGATTAAAACATAGATTTTCTGCTTATTGATCTGCCAGGTAATGTCGATTTCAACACTTAATTCGGTACTATCGTACTCACTCACTGTTGCAAAACGTAATGCAGAAGTCAAGTCAGCTGACATGACGCCGTAATCAGTCACAACGGCGTTAAACACCAAATAAATAAATAAATACATAAATAAATAACTGCAATATGCTGATACTTTGCCAATTTACACTAAAAGCATTCTTTTACGTTGACAACACTTCTAACAAACTTCCTAATGAAGAAAATACTCGATCAACACCATTCACATAGTTATAAACACCACAATCCTAGCAGTTTCTAACATCCACGAATTTCTTTAAGTTAAGAAGAACGCCGTTCTCATAGAACTGTTGGCCATCGTCAAAAATGCAAAACGGAGAAATGTATAACAAAATGAGTAAGTTGTAGAATATTCCTTAAAAAGTGACAAAAACCAGTGTTACAGAAGACGATTTTGTATTAACAAAAGACATGAAGATTTTTTTTCAAAGTTTCTTAAAAAATTGGCAAATACCTGTGATTCCGTGATACTGATTGGTCGGTTCCATAATAACCACGTGACTACCTCGTGGCAAGGCGGGAATGTGAGGGAGCCATCATAGGTCATGAAAATGGAGTCTTTGGTAGAAGCGCTTTAAGGTCAATGGAGGTCATTGTGGTGTTTCCTGTTAAGAAAAGGACAAAAAGATACAAAAGGCATATAGAAATATATTCACTGTTTAAACACACTGGGGGTGGTTTAATCTATAAATGGTGAACTTAAGCTAGTACCGTGTGTCCGCTTGTTTAAGTGGGACTGTGGTCTAGGGTCTAGAATTTTCATCTAAGACCAAGGCTTGTTATTCTCTCTGTTCAACACGATAACGGGGAAAGTCGCCTCGGTTATGAAGGACTACTACTTAAAGAGTTATTTCCACCCTCAATATCGTAATGCAAGTTAATCAAGACCCAACTGTACTCGTATTGTTGTGAACCATGGAACAATTTGCTTGGAAGCCGTCCAAAGTATACTGATGTGCAAAGTATCAAAATTACCCCAGGAACCAAATCCCAATGAAGAATCAAACGCATTTTTATGTCGATATATTGCACTAGGGGAATATGCCATCATTTTTCAAAGCCCTCGGTAACGGACACCAAGCATCCAAATTGTACGATTTATTCTTGCTTCTATACAGCAGTCATCTGGATTAACTATGCGATGCTTCTATCACCATGAGTAGTAAAGTCAAGCGCATTAAGTAGAGTAGTATTTGGAAAGGATTAAGCTAACAAGAAATGGTAGGGATAAGGCATGTGTGCTTTTTGTCGCTTTTCTCCATGTGTTTCATGTGTGTCCAAATTAAGGGCTGGCAAGGTATCCATAACTGTTCACTGAATAATTGCTTCACGCAAGTGTATGCGTTAAGAATTTGGAAATATTCAGTTAATTGTTATGAACGGATCAGATTTCCCCACATCTGATTCCTAAATCTTGACCTTGACATTATGAGCTCTTTTGTTGATATGACACTGTTGTTACAGGTCGGAAAAGGGGAATCCCTTGAGCACATACGCGCGTAAAAAGTTCGCATTAATATAACATTTATTGACAAAGAATAACTGACAAAGAATAAACAGTGTATTTGCAAAATGCTATCCTCAATGTCTTCTGCAATAATATCTTTAAACCTGAACAGGTTAAATTACACGATTCCTTTCATTTGACTTGTTTGAACAGCACATCTGTTAAATAAATGTTGGTTGATTTTAAATAATTGTATAAGGGAATCTTGAAGTCAAAATTCTAAAATGAAGTATGTATGAGATGAAAAACCATTAAAACTGTCTAGGAAAACAGGATGTATTTTTTTTTTTACAATTTACTTGACCTAGTAAATGCATCAGAATATTCCATTCTATGGTGGCCTTTTTCTGACCACAATTGGACCAGTGACGTCGTATAAGGCTTTTTACCACTTAACACACATTAAACGGCGTACATTACCTCATTCAAAATGCGCATAAATATAGATTTACATGTATGAATGCTTTAGCCACTTTTACCTTGAAGCGAATTATTTCAGGTAAAAAAAGTATCGATGTGATGTAAATGATACCTTCAGGATCAGAACAGACCACCGTAAAATCTCATCTTTTAAACAACTTTTATTTAGTTGTAAAAAAAATTCTTAAAAAAATAAAACAAATAAACCCAGCTATTTTCCTGGCAGTTTTTAAAAGTCTTTCATCCGATATATATTTCATTTTAGAGTGTTCTTTGTCAGTGTTAGTATCTAGGTTGTCGTCTGGGACATCACAGCAAAGTTTACCAGATGATGGCCTGCGCTGATTATAAACCATCAAGCAATTTATCAAGTATGCATTCAAACACTGTAATAGGCCTACAAGTGTTGAGTTTCCATACCTTTATATGGTATCAGCCGAATTTGGTCGAATACATTTTCCATTTCTGGACTTGAGCTGTTATCGATCTGAAAGAGAGATCAGTCATCAACACTAATCCAATCGAAGAAACTAAAGCGGATGGAAAACGAAATCCGCTGTAGCCAGTGGGTGAAATCGAGTGAATTAAGAAGGAAAGTTAGCACAAGACTGGTGGGATTTTTACACGGTCCGCTGTACTTTTCACGCCCTCTTAACGCCTACCACCAGGGAAGCCCTGTAGAATTAATCGCTGAAGCATAAGTGACTCAATCCATTTCGCGGGTCCGGACAGAATCTCTCCCCTTTTGAGTTAATAGGTTGATTAAGGGAATAGCGGTCCTACCAGAACTAACTACGAGCTGGACAGAGTAGACTCGTACACTGGCCGACCCAAGCATGTTATCACACACTGACAGTCATTCACATATATACTAACCTGGGCAAATACCGTCAATCCAGCAAGGCCATGGGGAGCACTGGCAGCCACAGATGCGTTCACGTATAAATTCTCATTATATCCAAGAAATTGGAACTGAAATGAAGGATAGAGATGCCTAGACTAATAGAATAGGGCAATGTTGAGACCAGGTAGTTATTTCTTGAACTGATTTGTTATGACCTGTGGGCATCCCCAGACATAACAGACGTTTTATTAAATAATTTTGTAGGCGTAAGGAATCGGGGAAACAGTTAAGGCAGTCGCATACAAGTAGCGGCTGTTCAAAAATCCAGACTAAGCTTTAAGTCAAGGTCTTACCTTGGGAATTGGGAATGCAACAAAGGACAAAAACGCCAAAATTTTTACAGCATTAGAGTATAAAGGAGAAATTTTATTGAAAGCAAAGGGTGTGTTGTTGTATTTATCACTTTGTTTGGCGAGTGTCATAAATAAAAGGCACAACTCTGAATACATTCTTGAACATACAGTGAGTACTGTAGGCGATTCAAACATCATTTGTGACCACTGTGTCAAGTTCATGTGTCAGAACGAGGTATCGCTAGGCTTGTGCTGTTTTGGTGACGTGTACAAGTATATTTCATTCTTATGATTCAGAGGCAATAAATGCTTGGACATTTCGATTTGGTATGCCATAGAACGAGAGAAAAGCACAACTCTGCAAGTGTGCCCATTTCAATGGAAAATGTATCATTACGTCCGGCTCTGACCAATAAAATGCAAATTGTGCAGTTCAAATATAAACTATATATACAGACCTTAGGTAGTGACTTCAAGGGTTTCTCCTTGTTACAACAAGTTAGGGTCGCCCTCTGAGCAATGCAAAACCTCTTTTTAGGATTACATGACATACGTCTATACAGGGATACGTCATTCTAGTCTTTAATATAATTTCGCCACCGTGTTCAACTGGCAGCCAAGGCAGCAACGCAAGGCTGTCTGTCCCTTGGACCTAAAACAAGTGAACAGTTATTTCTGGGCAGAACATCTAAAGCGTTTCTCAAGACCTTATCTGAAGACTGGTCTCAGAGGCTAACGTTCCAGACAACCGATCGACCCAGATCGCTGTGACGACGATTGCGAACTACTTCATCAGCTATATTCGATACCCTTAGTCACTCGTGGGACAAGATCACCACAAGATCGCTCACCGTGACAGACGTCTCCGGATAACGTTTGGGATCTCGTCTGTGTTCTCTAGATTTGATAGCAAAGTGGAAGCAAGACATTCGTGTCCCAGGTGCTGTTTTGACATGGCAATATTGATTCCACTCTTTGTTCTTGGATGTCTCGTAGCATGCTTAGGTACTATAGGTGGCAGGATTTATACAAATAGCCTCAAGCATTTTAATGTAATTCAAGAATCCAAGTACATGTTTATTTATTTATTTGATTGGTGTTTTACGCTGTACTAAGAATATTTTACTTATACATCCGGGGGAGCCCGGGGGAAACCCACGACCATCCTCATGTTGCTGACAGACCTCTCCATGTCCGGCTTGGGAGCCAAGTACAGGTAGATGTAAAGCTAATTGATGCCTTGAAGGCTGGAAAAAAAACCTCTACTGATATATACGTTATTCACCAGATATACTTAAAGAACATATTCAGTTACTTTATAAACCAAGGTCACAGAAGTACAGCAGGGGTTAAGAGTGACCAAGAAAACAGCTAAAAATATTCATAGTCACCTCAACTGGAAAATATTTCTCCGCTATGGAATGCTCGGAACCTTTAGCATAATTGCTACCAAAATGGACCTTAATCTGGTAAATTCTGTATGTGTAAGCGAATGGTCCCCCCAACATCGTAATGGACTCGCCATTCTCCAACCGGAACGTGACGTCATGACCTGTGTTCACTATACACACCCAGACCTATAAAAGTGAAGATAATATTTTTCAATCATTTACATGTATATTACATTAAAGTTTCTCGCCATAATGGAACACTAAAGGTTAAAGTTTAAAATAAATTGCTGGATTTGGGAACGCAACTCCATTAGTAAAAAGGTTTGTAATCTGCAATGACTGGTAACTAAAAAATCGTCTAGGACCTGATTGAGTTTTCAACGTCTGTATTATATTATAATACTATAGATTGTGGATTTAGTAAAGATTTTTTTGACTTGAACTTCATGTTAAGACAAATACATAACAATTTGTACTTCTTGTGTCTTAGACTACATGTATGCATAATATTTAAGTTTTAACTTTTGACTTTTTCGTCAAATCTTGCTTTTCTGGAACCGGAACAACCTGCAGAATGTACTATTCAGTCAGTCTAGTTTTATACCGTACACTGTATAATATAGTTTTATTTGGCATATTTTACTTGAACTTCTCAAAAAACCAGTTAACATTTAAGCATCAGTGTCACCATTAAGATAGTCATGTCACATGGGTGGTCGTTTCTTACCTCCTTGTTATCGATAAAAATCTGGGTGAGTAAAGGATCGAAGACCAAGTTGTGGGGGTCGATGTTGATGGGGGACTGGTATCGTCCGCGGTTACACAATCGCCAGTCTGAGTTTAGGAGGCCCCAGTACTCAGGACCTGTAAATACACAAACAATACGCAAGGTTGTAAAGCCAAGGTATAGAAAGCGGTGACTGAATGATCAATGATGGATTATAAATTGGTGATTTGGTATATTGGGTACGTTTCCGGCGCAATTTCGACTCGCATCCAATTTTCAAGCGTGAACATCATACTCCATCTTATACGCTTTGCATGGTACACCATTTGGATACTGATTTCATTCATTCGCCTAAAACATTCCTTGGGTCTCTCCAACATCCTTTAAAATTTTTTGACAGCTTCATGATTTGCATGATTTCGTCCTAATTTCGTACTTCATGCCCTTTCGTAGTGCTTGTGGTAAATATTGTGCAGCTGGCTTCCTCTCCGGCCGTACGTGGGAAGGTCTGCCAGCAACCTACGGATGGTGGTTTCCTCCCACCATAGCGCTGGCCGCCGTCGTATAAGTAAAATATTCTTGACTACGGCGTAAAACACCAATCAAATAGATAAAATAAATAAAATAAATAAATAAATATTGTGTAAGGATTTTGCGGGAATGTCCATTTTGGTTGGTGGCCGGTATATGAATGTCTGTTTTTACGCATAGATACACAGCTTAGACCCGAATTACTTTAGCAGCAACGATTTCCAACTTTATCCCTAGACAGGAGTTCATTATTATGGGATAAGCCAAGCAGCTATCTGTCAAGTTTAAACACATGTACTGTGACTGGAACTGACGACATATATTGTGCCTTTTGATTGATGCACCAGAGACACAATGCTGTGATAATGCCACAATTCCATGAGACTGATTTACTGCCAGGGAAATCGATACAAAGACATGTCAAACCTCAGGCAAAATAAATAATACAAAATCAGTCCGAATCAAACAAACTAAGTAAATCAGAGAAGAAAGTGAAACTCAAAAAGATGTAGACCATATGAAAAAAGACAGGCGTCATAACAATCCTGGTAAACAATGCAAGACGACCAATGTTCCAAACCAACGTTTATTCAAAAACCAATAGTCAGACTTATACACCAAACAAAGGGATGAATTTTAGGTACTTACATTCCACCACCGCCCTCACCGAACTAACAAGGGAAGTAAAGACTTCTAAGAGTATTGGTGAAAGAAACTAGGATGCAAGGTAAAACAAGAGTTATAATCCAAAGTCAAAAGAACAAAATCTGAATTTATGTGGTCCGTGAGACAACAATATCTAAGACGAAAATTCTTTTTACATGCACCTAAGTATAGATAATGCTAGCACATTGCTATAGCCTGTTCATTTGTGATCACGTGTTCATCTACACTGGACACCTACTATTGCTGATGTATACTACTGCAACATGTCAAGGTAGAAACCACTCATTTCATAAATTAACTCCCTTTCGTTGGCTATGCTGTGCATTATTTCACTGTGCAGATAATGGATGAGGAGTTTTTGACTTTTTCCAATGCAAAGACTATCTTAGATTTATTTATGTATTTGTTTGAATGGTGTTTTACGCCGTTCTCAAGAATATTTCACTTCTTCGACGGCGGCCAGCACTATGGTGGGAGGAAATCTAGCAGAGAACGGGGGAAACCCACGACCATCCGCAGGTTGCTGGCAGACCTTCCCACGTACGACCGGAAAAGAAGCCAACATGATCTGGACTTGGAGTCATAGCGAGCGCATTGGTGAGAGGCTCCTGGGTCATTACGCTGCGCTAGCGCGCTAACCAACTGAGCCACGGAGCCCCCGACTTCTAGTATCTTTGAGGGGTTCCTTTCGCATCACATTCCGCTTTCTGTTCATATTCTAGCCGAATAATCTATTTTCTACGAAACTTGCTATATTTTATTTGGGATTGTTGCTTGTAGCTTTTTTACTTTATACAGTTCAATCAAAGCTGTTTGAGCGTGAGTAATGCTACAAGTAAAGCGTGGGCACAAATAGAGCAAAATGTTGCATTATGCCAAAGTATCAAATGACTGAGATCTCGCCGTTTATGTACAACCAGGTAGTAATTGTATATCACACTGTCGTCGCCACCTCATCGGTTATGATGAGATCATATAGCAGTTATTACACTGCTTTCGCTACTTCACCGGATATGTGAAACCATCTAGCAATTACCACAATGACATCGCTACTTCGCATAATATGTGAGAATGTAGCAAATATCACACTCTCGTCGCTACTTATATGAGAATTCTAGCAACTCTCCCACTGTCGTCACTACTTCAACGGTTATGTGAGACCATCTCGCAATTATCACTCTGTCGTCGCTACTCCCAGGTCAGGTGAGACCATCTAGCAATTATCACACTGTCGTCGCTTCTCCCAGGTCAGGTGAGACCATCTAGCAATTATCACACTGTCGTCGCGACTCCCAGGTCAGGTGAGAAAATCTAGCAATTATCACACTGTCGTTGCTACTTTCAGGTCAGGTGAGACCATCTAGAAATTATTACGCTGTCATCGCTGTTTTGGTGGGAACCACACGGCATGACGGTTTTACTGTATCCGTCATTGTGGACGTAGAAATAGGCTGACCAGTATGTACAGTGAGCGCGTAGTGTTTGTTTGGTGTAAATGTCAGCCTCTATCAGGACACAAGAAGAAGTGTTGACCGCTAGATATTGAACATTGTACTTCCGGTTGTCGACGCCAAAAAATGTGACTTGATATATCCTTTCTGGCGTACACTTGTTCCCCTATACAGACGTGCATTTCATACCAGATTCAAACGCATCATTTGTCAAGCGGGACATTTGTTCACAGTGCGAGTCCGTCTGCGATACATTCTCCTGCGGCTCTTCGTCCCTCTGCGATAAGGCTCCCTGTCGGAGTCTCGCGTGCGGAACGCATATCCTAGCACCTATTCACTTGCCTTTGTCGACAACTTCGGAGCTCAGCCCGTGCACCATTGACATCAAAAGTGGTTAGAGAGAGAGAGGGAAAAAGAGCACATCATTACTTCGGCTCGATACCCACTTACCTTGTATGTATCTTTAATTTACAAACTTGTGCCTTTTGCTTTCGCTCTAGCTGTTTATCGATGAAGCGGAAAGCAATTTCCGGAGATCAATATGACCAATAATATTAGGGGTAATAAATCGATCCAGACGCCGGGTATTAAAAATTCACCAGTAACTTGCCGTGTCGACCATGGTTCGTAACCCTACAACTGTAAGCCAGACAGGAGTTAGAGAGATGGCTCGCCCCAGGCTATAACCCTGTTATGAATTCACTTGAACATGTCGAAATACCACATATGTTATCGCCTGGCCATTTTTATTAGCTACTAAAGTAATGATATAACCGCAGCTATTGTATGTATGTATGTATGTATTATTATTATTATCATTATTATTATTATGTTGAAGAACTGTGGCGATCTGTAAACCACATGTCCTATCCAATTGTCAGGTGCGTGTACATACAAGCTTAGCGTATTGTTTATTAACACCATGTTATTGATGGTCTACACCAGGATGGTTTGTTCGTCTTCACACCAAGAAGGTTAAATACTCCATGTTGACGTTGTGATGTTTTCTTCTATGCTTGGTATAAAGATCCGGCACTTTTTGCCTGAAATTTTCCTTTCCTATTTGTGTTTACTGTTGCTCTAGAATTTTGCCCTGAGTGCCATACGGATACCGAAAGAAGAGCTCAGAGAAATACAAAAATGGCCAGCAGGCTTTCGTCATCTTAAATCATTGGATGCGAGGCAGTGGTTAACGCCCGGTAGTCCTCCATCCATAACGACGACCAACCTTCACCATACACCCGACAAAACTCTTGAAAAGTTCTTGAGTTTGAAACCCAATGACCAAATAATATCAACACATCATCAATAAAATATACCAGAACCAATCCAACTGCTTGGTTAGCATAACTGCGTAGATTTTCTATGTAAACACTGATGCGCTTATCTCAGTTTTGTAGGGGACCTCCGTGGCACTGTGGTTAGCAAACCTCTCATCAGTGCGATCGCTGTGAGTTCAAGTCCAGCTCATGCTGACTTTCTCTCCTGTCGTACGTGGGAAGGTCTGCCAGCAACATGACCGTGGTATTACCAGGGAACTGTCCAGTTCTCTGCAGCCATAATGCGAACATTTCGTATAAGTGAAATGTTCTTGAGTACGGCGCAAAAATCCAATTAAAGAAATAGGTAAATAAATAAATATATAAAGCTAAGTTTTCTATGTGTGTGCTTTACATCTACACATACTATCGCTCAAAACTGAAGACACTATAGCAACGTTTACATGTTTGTGATATATAACAAAGAAGAAAGAGACTAAATTTCGATTTATAGGTTTATTTTATTGGTGTCTAAAGCCGAACTCAAGAAGGCTTCACGTAAATGTCGTTAGTCAGTATAGTAGGTGCTAGAAACTGGGGTAGCCGGAGGAAACTACGGCATGTGGTAAATGTTTGCGGTGTATAGGAAACTCACCTGATATTCCGTCATAGCTCCACCAGTCTGCCCACGCTGACGATTGCTCTACAAAACAAATGAAAGAAATGAAATCAAAATGAATGTTCGGTCGTTATAGCATATCGTTAATATAATCACGCCTATGTATTTGTCCCAAGTGAATTGAATTTTATTTATTTATTTCATTGTCGTTGTACGCCGTAATTGAGCATAATTTACTTACACGACCGCAGCCAACATTATGGTGTGAAGGAGCCGGGCAGACGATATAAACTACATTTATTTACCGGTGTAAATTACATTGCAGTGTAAGTAGCTTTCTGCTCATAGACATTGTACATAGGTGCTTGGGAGTTACGGTTATGCTTGCTCTACATTACGGCTAGAAATCCACCTTCCAGTAGAACAAGTTCATGACGTTGTACATGGATGTTATGCAGACTTGAATTCTGGGGGGACTGACATAGTTGATTTTCTTGAAACAATATCTAAATAAATATTGTGAACGTTTAGTCTCGAGGAATATATGTTGTCTACATTTCCCCAAAGCCCATCATGACATGTCACTTAGGTCCACAGGTATACATACCCCCCTCCCCGCCAAAACATGACCTAACCTGAATAAATATCAAGCTTTATGCTATTAAACTCATCTTCGTGTACATGTATCCATCGTTTTGTGCCAGAGGCATCAACATGGCGAAGAAAGCATGATAATATAGTCATCATAGCCCTGGGAGTTTCGTTATTTCTGTATCTTAAATAAACCGGTGAGGTGCCAAACTAGAATGCAGCTTATGCATGTTCAGCTGCTACTTTAAGTCAGGAGGTGTGTCATATATGCAGCTAAGAGCGGTGCTTTACGCCTGGCATTCCGTCTCTCACACCAACCCCAACACCACTTCCACAAATTAACTTAATCCTCATTGATGGAAATGTTAAAATGTTTTAGCAAGACATGTATGCACCCAGTAAGTAAATGTTAAGCTGTTTGACACTCAAGGTTCTCTTCAAGAAAAGGAAAACCCTTCAATACAAGCCATCTAACAGAGCATATAAATTAAGAATTTATTTTAATTATGCCAGAAAGCCGAAAGTAATATTTCAGCAGCGTAGATTTAATCCCAATCCCAATCGCATAGCATGTTAGTTTACAAGCTTTGACGCTAATTAAAAATATTCGGCTTAGTTGCGCCTAGATTGCAACCGTTCATATATTTAACGTGGAGACGTGATTCAAAACGGCGCAGATAAGGTCTCTTGCCGGATACGTCCAGGGGAAAGAGCAGAGCTCCTCAACAAACACCTGCTGGAGGTATATAGCTCTATCGGGTGTGGTGCTTTTCTATCTGGTGACATCAAGCTGACATGCCCACTATATACGTTCGTCTATGCCCACGGCCACAACACATATAGGTAGTACCATGCTGCTATGTAGATTGGTTCTATCTCACAAAGCTGCGTTCATTCTGCATGTCTCTTTTCAGGTATATAGTCCTTCAGATTGGTTTTTCATTTACCGGCATGTGTTGAAAATGGCACCTGCTGTTATTGATTTGTCTATATCCAGTTAGATTTACTAAGTTGTTATAGATAACATCGATGTTCAATTCGCATATCGTCAAATATAGGTATGGAGATCAATATGTGCGTCTGTTGTGCAGCAATCTATAAGGGTTGCTTGGCAAAATAGCTGGAGTTCATATATGCAGTGTGTGTCTTCTCCATTGCGCTCTCTGAGTTTTAGTATAAAACCTGCACGACGTGGATTATTACATGAGTGAAATAAAAGCCTTTCTATCTGTCGATACTAGATGAAAAGGTTCCTGCTTAGCGTCCAATTCGGTCAGCACGAGGGTACTCAGTGACTTCGTAAGCTTTTGTATGGCATAAATATGTTATCATAAAAGGATATATGTTAGAACGTTTACAGGCACGGCCAACAGTTGATTATACATTGTCTGAAATGCAAATCGGCCTCGCTTAAAACAATACAGAGTAAAACTTCTGACATGAGTAGGAACACATTGCCGGCCGTACATGTGTTGACTGTTTGACATGTAGTAAGATGTCTTATGAGAGCACCTCCTCCGGTGTTGATTGATTTTACATGTTGTAATAGATCCGAAGATGTGTCTTTGTGAGCGTCCACGAACTCCCAGGATGAGCAGACTCCAAGACAAGTAAACGTGACGAATTATAAAGAAGCAGACTGATGGTAGCTCCTTGACATACACCCCGTTAAGATTGATTCTTGTCTTACCCGACCCCTAAGTCACACACGTCAATGGCTTCTGCGATAATCAATACCGTGTCTCCATTATATGTAGGATTAGGTATTGACTGGCGAACCAAGGATGTGGGTTTTGCGACTTTTCCTTTCTGATCCACGTGTTATTTTTTCTGTAATCTCCCCCATAGGGCGAATATGTAAACCCCCTAATATGCAGTGCCTTGTTATTTCCATGACTAATCTGGACAGCGGTTTGCTTCATAACAATACGATAGGCTAAGTCCATTGGTAAACTGTAAAAATTATCACATGTATATCGCAACATGCATCAGCAGGATTTTCAAATGAAACAAGCTGACAACGTTGCCTTGCATTAATTTTAGCGGGATAAAATTAGACTAGGATTCTGCGCAATAACGTAATGGAACGATAAGAAGAATGTCCTTGCCAGTTACACAGCATAAACAGAATCATATCGAGTTGAATGAGGTTAAACAAGTTAAGGCCATTCATCTAATATTACAATCTTAAATAATTATACAGAAGTAGAATCTTAACAATTCAGACTTGCTTTGGCTGATTGCACTGTATACAGAACACAGGATATTCTATATACATTTCGTCATCACCACCACAACGAATGTGTAATCATGAAGAAATCCGGGATATGGCTGTAAGGATTCTATTGAGGGCGGAGAGCTTGTGGCAATTATGATAAAACTAGATTAAAATGAGATGAGGGTCTTCTGGGATTTTGAACACTTCTGACAAATGTTGTCATACTAATGGGATTTACGTGTGAATACATTGTTATAAAAAAAGGAAGAAGGCATAGACGAAGAATTATTTAGCTTCAGTCGTACAAATGGATAAACAAATGTGTTACAGTATGTCCAAAATTCTATGTATAACGTAAACTTTTTGTTTTAACACAAGGCACGTATTGTGTAAAATGAACAATACTAAAAGTCTTAAAGCTGTACAGTGAGTCTATACCGAGGTATAGATGTGCACAGTGCTGTAAATCAGCGTAAACCGGTTTTAACATAACGTCGAATTTCAAAGCCTGATTAGGGGCCCTTTTAGTATCCTGGTATAAAAATTGCCAAATTCTAATATAAACATGCTAATGTGTGCTAATATCCTAATGTACATATGTTACGGGTAATTTATCAGAAATTGAATCTTTCAGGTGTAAAAGATAAGTGTAACAATAACTCCCGCCAAAGAACCTCTCGACTGGAGTCATCCTAGCCCCTCTCGTCACTCTGAATTTGGGGCAAGAGAATATGATGTATTTTATTAAAGTAAAGTGCACTTACCTGACGCCCCGAACTCCACCAAAGTGATTAAGAACGAACACAGGCGTAAACTCTGTAAACTGACCGACATATTCCAAATACGATCTGCTTACACGGTGTTATGTACAGTGATGCACGAACGAACGGGTAGAGAACAAATCCCGTTATGCAGCTATTGTTTCATTGCCCCCAATGTGGTGGCACCCGATCTAGCAAATGGTCCCATCAATACTGCGCGCGTTTATGTCTTATCTATGACTGTCCCTTTAAGCATTTGGATCGATGGCACTTCTGCTTTCCGCGACTGACTTCACTACTCGTTCCCTCCTTCTTTTCTAACCGTCAATATGCCAGCCGCTCAAGTTTAAATAATGCTATCGACCACTGTTCTGCGTGGGAATCGGGCGCACCAAAAATATGCTGTCCTGCAAGTAACCAATCAATGGACAACTTGTAACAAGACTAAAACCCCCTCTGTAACAAGCTATTGAGAGCATGGCAATAAGCATATTGTAACGTTTGCAATTTGTGGCCAATCACTATATATGCCAATATTTTCAGCGAGTTGATTTTTATGATGGCAGTATAATGCACCGAGTTGATCATATCCCCTCCTGCTTCACAATGGCGCTGATTAAAGCTGCCGTGGTCTAAAGAGTGCTGTATTGGCTGAAAGCCCACAGAAAGCTCCCGCAGCCTGTAAACTGAATGGCGATTTTAATTTGGTCTAATGTTTCTTTATCTCTATGCGTTCTTGAACCTAATGCCATTCATCCGGTACAGGGGTACCCTTTTTGCGATAATTCAACCAATAAAACTGCTATTACCTTAAACCTTACACCTTTGGATTCATAAAATTTCCAACAATTTGGAATTGGAGTGCGTTTTGAGGAAACTTTCAATGAGCATATCATGAGAATGGCCATGGGCAACTTTTGTTCTCATTTCATCGAGGTTGAAAGAGTGAGTGAGTGAGTGCTTGGGGTTTAACGTCGTACTCAACAATTTTTCAGTCATATGACGACGAAGGAATCATTAGGGTGCATGTACGTGCAATGTGCCTCCTTGTTGCAGGACGGATTTCCACCGCTCTTTTATTTAGTGCTGCTTCACTGAGACGACTTACCGAAGGCAAGTAAGCCGCCCCGCCCGAGCCATTATACTGATACGGGTCAACCAGGCGTTCATGCTGTACGCCAAGCGAGGAAGTCACACTTCCTCTTTTACAGTCTTAGGTGTGACTCGATGAATTATTGATCCTGGATCTACACGTCCCGAAGCGGACGCTCTACCAACTGTGCTATCCGGGCCGGTAAACCAGCTCTGTTGAAATGTACTCCCAAAAACTCTTGATCAAACTTTACTCTGACTGTAAGATTACCAGTTGCTGGCAGACCTTCCCAGTGAGGTAGGAAGAAGTGCGTGTTTTATACGAAAGGCTATATACATGGAACACATTTCTTTTTTGACTCTTTCCTGTGAACTTAATTTTGATAATGTGATAAAGGTACAGAATTGCATGATAATTTGCCGTTGCGATCTTTCAGCCATTAGTATTAATGTCACAAAGAGATAAAATTGCAACGTTATAACAGATATCCAACCTCTGTGGACACGTACCTAGAATATGTAAATTCTGTAGTTAAGCACGCGTAATTTTTAGAAGATCAACAATTTGACCGCTGTAAGATAACATAACGAATTCGCTTGAAAAATTCGACCGAAACGAACGAGTTGCTGGCCTCGTGAAGTCGAGAAATATCCCACTGAAGATATAGGCCTATAAATATGTTTAATGGCCTTTAGCAGAACGTCGTCAATTATAAAATTATCACCAATTATATAGGGTAATAAATAAATCATTTCCCTCGTCTGGCACTTTGGTCCGAAGTGTTATATTGGACAGGTGTTCGTCAGGGTTACGCAGGCTTCCACCAGACTTTGGTGTAAAAATATTCCTGAGCGCTGAGCGACCACGTGGAGGCTACTGATAGCGCAATCAGTACCCCGTCATACGCTCGTATATCATTTCACGGCCATATCTACGTAACGAATGGATATTATTTGGAATATTTTGGTCTCAATCATAACTTACCTTTGTACGAAAATATCAAAGGTAAAGTAACGTCCGTTCTTATTCATCCATGTCAAATTGGAGCCACACTGTATTGGTGCATTATGTTAAAGTCTCGGTCATTCTGTTTTGGCGCAGCGGGTGCATCAGTAGAAGATAGGGTCTCTATGACATGGCGCATCGCAAGTTACGCCTTCTGTGTTGTTGCATCGGACTGAGTTATGGCCTCTCTGTGTTGGTTCATCAAGTTGAAGTTACGGCCTCTTTGTGTTGGTGTATTATTTGGAGTTAGGGTCTCTCTAATTTGGCGAATCTGGTTGAAGTTATGACCTCTTTGTTTTGGTGCAGAATTTGAAGTTACGGCCTCTGTGCTGTTGCATCGGGTTGAGTTACAGCCTCTCTGTGCTGGTGCATCAATTTGAAATTACAGCCTCTCTGTGTTAGTGCATCAAGGTGAAGATACCTCTTTGTTGGTACATCAAGTTGAAGTTACGGCCTCTCTAAAGTTGGTACTTCAGGATAAAGCTACGCCTCTCTGTGTTGGTTTATCGAAATGAAGTGACAATCTCCCTATGTCTGTACTGGTGCAACAGTTTTTACTGTTAGGGTTATGCTCGACCTGTGTTCATACACCAGATTCACACCGGGGCCTCTCTGTGTTGGTACATTATGTTTGGGTTACGCCCGATCTCTGTTGACACATCAGGTTCAAACTGGGGTCTCTCTGTGTTGGTACATTATGTTTGGGTTACGCCCGATCTCTGTTGACACATCAGGTTCAAACTGGGGCCTCTGTTGGTACATTAGGTTTTGGTCATGTCCGAATTGTGTTGATACATTAGATTCAAACTGGGGTCTCTCTGTGTTGGTACATTATGTTTGGGTTATTTGAAATCTGATGCACCAATACAGAAGTCTTGGATCAACGTGCATGTTCCATGCAAGTCCTCTAGGTCAGATCCAGACAGGTGCCTCTGTCTGGGGGTTCTATATATGCAATAAGTTCAAGATGGGCCTCTATGGAGGCAGAAATAGGCTGTATATACAGGAAAATATATCAGAACCAAGTACACGAGAATGTTACGTGATTCTGGAATAAACTGTCTACCTTGGAATTCGATTTCCTTAAGACACGGTACTGATATTCTACGTGCCCCATTTAATATTGGTTATATTTATGATATTTGAAGAAATATTGTCTCTGCCGATGTCAGTGATGAATGTGACAACGGCTCAGATTCATTGCAAGATAAGTTTTCAGGAGCATGCGTAGATTTGTTCCTTTGCTGTAAAGACAAGCGTTATCATTTCTGTTTAAAACTGTTCGTGCCCTGACATTTCACAAAGGAAGTTAATATCTACTCAGCGAGATTGTTCAAAAGCATGATTGTTGAAACTGCGAATAAAAAATAAATTATAAGAAATTCTGGTTCTGATCAAATTAAGCGTTACTGGACTAAAAATCAGACGATATTTGATGGAGTTTACTTCACTATTTTTAGTTTATAGTTTAAATTCTTTTGAAATATTATCACAAAAGCGTCTCCAAATCCTGAAGAAACACATCAAACAAACTAGACACCTACAATTTGTTGACACCAGCTTAAAACTTAGACGACTATGTCCACACACTCCACCAGATGACGAAAACACATTAACACTAACTTAGACAATGACACCCTATACAGTCACAACGCACATGTTCGAGCAGTTTCTCTTAACAGTTGAGCTACAATGTTGTTTAGCGGAATTCCCCAAAATGGGTAAGATTTCCAACCTTAACATGTCTTTTCACAGCTTTGTAAAGACATGCCATTCTCCAGCGTTAATACCACCAATGGTGTGAACTACTTGTTTGTATCGTGCGTGAGAATGTCTCTGCACGGTTTCCTCGCAGCATAATGCTTGCCGCCGTCCCATAAATAAAGTAATATAGTGAAATAGTACGGCCTAAATACATAAATACTTCTTTGCTTTACGAGCATAACTTGTCAGAAACAATGACACATTACATGCAAAAAGGAATAAAAGACTACACCGCTGGGGCAGACTTGTTGTTCTTTAGATTTATCATTTACGCTCTGTTTGTCAGGTTTTTGTCAGTAGAAGAAACATGTACGACTTTCCGCAAGTTAACGAAGAACTTTCACTCGTGTGACATGCAATATTAAAGACTACAACACAGAAAGTAACACCATAGCAGCGACAACAGTGTAGTAATTGGCAGATGCTCACACATAACCGGTGAAACGCAGCCTCATGTCAAGTTAGCTCTGTAGGGTTTCTTTCTAACTGTTGATGCTATTTCTTAAGTATGAGCATTTGTATACACACCCTCTAACATGATGGCTTAGACAAAATTATGCAAAAATGATACAAAATTAGACACCAGCCCTTATTGATGGAAATCGAGTAGTTTTTAGCGAACGTACGATTGCGCAACTGGCTTTGTTATCGGCCCAAGGCACCCTCCAACAATGAGAACGTGTAATCTACAAATTCCTTGCAAATGGCTGATTAATTTATTTGATTTATTTTAATAGTGCTTTACGCCGTATTCAAGAATATTAACTTTTACGAAGGAAAGCTCACAAAGCCCTGGGAAAACCCACAACCATCATTAGGTTACTGCAAGACCTTCCAGCAGCATGAGCTGGATTCGAACTCACAGTAACCGCAGATAGAGATGGTAATTGGATATTATACTTTCTACATCTCACTCACTGCTCAGTTAGGAGCCAGTACATTCTAAGTGTAAATATTTGTGAACAGGGGAAAATTTAATAATCTGGTGGATAAAATAAAATCATCGCCTGCGTTCTTAAATTATCCCATTGAAGATTTTCGCCAATTATCAGTGTAGACAGGGCGAAATTTTGCACATTTGGCTGTCATTTAAGCCTTATGATTGGTGTTATTAATGTATAACAAAACACAGAGAGCACTTGAGCAAAGGTTCGGGCTTACCTACTAGCGTGTTACGGAAACATTTATTTTCTTTAGACTGATGACAATTTCCGTCTTCGAGCTATCGATTTTAAACATCACAGCCGGCATATTTTGCGCGATTATACAGGCTCGCGGTTAGTACATGCATTTGGATAAGTCTGTTTTAAATCTTCTATTGCCCAAGAGATGGCAACTAAGCCCCAGCGTATCACCGTTCGCCGCGTATCATTCCCTTGAGTCTGCATAATTCTCACCGAAAAGGTCAGAGGACAATCAGCTCTGTCTTTAACAGCTGTTGCGTATAACTAATTATACACCTTTCCTCAATGAAAGAACGACTTACAAAATGCGTGCTATAAAAACACACAGAAAACACGTAAAATCTTCAAAGGACCTAAGAGTACGAAATATTTTTTTTTATAGTGATATAAGTTTCGAAGGTGTTCCATGTGTTTCAGACAAGATATTAAATACACTACTGGGTAGGCATCAAGAGATATGGTGCACGTTACAATGTTGTATGGTGCCTGAAAACGGGGGTGGAAGGTGAGGGTGGGGGAGTTAGTCGTCCCTAGACTTCATCGTAAATTGCTTAATGGTCACCTGAGTTTTAACAGATTCTGGTTCATGTGTTGCCTTTTTAGGGACAATGAAAAATGACTTGCTATATGTTACTTCGTTAACTTTTATTAATCTAATTATGTCATTTTTTTAATCGGAAAACTCACTATACAGTATACCATATAGCGACAACAGATAGCCGTACACAGTCTTGCGCAGTTAATTCTATATGTACCCGGAATTCGCAATCCGTAGGGTCTCGCCCATATTCCGGCATTTGGCGTGAACCTGCAGGCTGTAACGAGAGGTGTACGTCTGATTGATTGGGACATAGCAGACATACCAGAACCCAGCTCCACATCTTTTTCAGGGATGATAATTGTAATAGTGAAACAAATAAGGATTTTGTCAGATTAATTCTGATCAAATTAATAACTTGTCCCTATAATGAAAATATGATGATTTATTAACGATCCGACTATAACACTCCAGTCAACTGGGCCGATCTATCAACTGGGACATTTTCGGGAAAAAATCGCGAATTCCTTTGTCCCTAAGTTAATAGCACGACATGGGCTGATTGGAACAGCAATTCATCTGATGCATATTGTTTTGTGAGTTTGGGAAAAACTCATATAGAGTTAAATGAGGAAAGTTTGGATGAAGACGTTGTAACGTTGCGAATACTATCTAGACGATGTAATTACCTCTGGTATACTCCTTACGGGCTCAATAGTCGTATGTAGAGTCCAATCTTTTTCCTTGTTTAGGGTTCAACGTCATTGTCAACACTATTTCGGTCCTGTATGGACGCTTTACCATATACCTGGTTGTCACCGTTGTTAGGGCCTTGGTGGCATTAGGTTATCGACGACACACAAGTGGCTGTTTGGGCTTGTTAAATACTACTTGCCTTCCACTAATATACTATGTATACCTGTATGTTACACCTAGGGCTGTTTGTACGAGAGAAAATTCTGGAATAAGGTGTTAAACAACAATTAATACATAGATAAGTAAATAAACAGTTCTGGAGCTGTTTCACTGCAGGTTTTTTCAGCAGACACTAGACAAGGGAGCTTAATTTTCCCTTGTCTCCTACCGTTCTCAAGGCTTAGGTGGGACACCGTCATCACCGCGTAGGTAGGACGCCGTTATCAAGGCTTAGGTAGGACATCATTCTCAATGCGTATGTAGGAAACAGTTCTCAAGGCATAGGTAGGACAGCGTTCCCAAGGCTTAGGTATGATAGCGGTTTCAAGGCTTAGGTTGGACATGGTTCTTAATGCTTACCTAGGACACTGTTCTCAATGCTTATGGAGGACACTGTTCTCAAGGCAAAGATAGGACACCGTTTTCAAGGCTAAGATACATGTAGGACACCGTTCTAAATGATATGCTAGGACACTGTTCTCAAGGCTTAGGTAGGACACGCTTCTAAATGCTTAGCTGTTACACTGTTCTCAAGGCTGGAGAACTCCGTTCTCAAGGCCAGGGTAGGACACCTTTCTCAAGGCTAAAGTTGAATTCTCCATGTGGAGAATGACGTGTGCTAAAGATGGTCTTCAATGAAATTTGTAGGAGATCACTAGCCGTCAACGAATACATCGTACTCAATGACCTGGCTCAGTTTGTAGCAGAAATGTTTGCCGTAGGACGGCTGATAAAACGTCCAATACATAAAACTTCTACATTATTCAGCACACCCGAGCGTTACTTAAGTTAACATTTGAAGCTGCTATAGCCTGTGAATGAGTCAAGTTACGTTTTACACCTGGGTTGGGTGCCTTGTTTTGTATACCCTACATGATATGACATCAGCCTCTGTACCCACGTACTTTTGCGTGTTTTCGGTTGCGTGACTGCATTATAACCGAAAATACATCCATAACAATTAGTTTACCCCAGGTGACAATGCGACGGACATTCCTCAGTATTTTTTTCTTTGGCTTCAAATTTTACACGGTGGGTTTGACAAATACAAAAAGGAGCGTTTACATTCCCTAACTTTATTTCTTCAGTGACCCTTGGTCCGCAAACCGTCAGTAGTTTCATCTCTAATGTCACGACAGCCTATAATATTTTCTATTGTGTTAAGATAGACCATCAGGAGCCAATTTAAATCCATTTCCTGATTAAAAATATTGCCAAATCAAATACTCAGTCATTAAGCATGTTGCAAGAAGAAAAACCCCAAACATCGAAATTTTTTTTTATTTGTAACTCGATGCAATCAAATAGCTGATGTTATCGTAAACTGCTTACGCTTATAAGTTCTTTAAGTACGATTTGCCAAAGTGAAATTGCCGCACACGATATCGATTTGAACATGGGGTGTGCTCATGGCCCAGATTCCGTCTGTACCATATTAAGAAGCCTAAAAAAATTGAGTTTACCTTAAGTATTTTCAAAGAGGATATCCTTGTATTTCTATAGAGAAGCAACGGTACATTGTTATTTGCTGGCAGTTGGAGATACAATACATTTGTCTGTAAATAAACTATGGGCTTAAGTGTAAGTCGTATGAGATATAAGTGTAAGTAGTGTAAAATAAAATGGTATATCAGCACTATATAGCTACAGCAGGTACATGCGACTTATACGGTAACTTTGTAGATCTACTCCATCTTTTGTCTTTATAAAACACTTACACTAATTTAATTCATTATGCAGTACAACAAATATTGTCTATGGATACAGATATTGTACAGTGTAATTACCTTTCGGTGATTTCAACTCTGTACCCACTGACACATGTACATGATATTTACGAGTATTCATCATGCTCATATACTGCATTGATCAAGGTACAGGGAAGATCACTAAACACTGTATCTTATGATTTTAGATTTTTCTTTGTAAAGAGTTAAATGTATTGAATTGAGGTTCAGTTGCATGGAGGATTTTATGGGTTTATTGATAAGTCATGTTCTGCCAGAGCCGAGCGGATATGAAGAAGGAATTGAACCGTAATGCATTTGACTTATCTGGCCAAACCTCTACACATACAGGTATTTATTTATTTATTTGATTGGTGTTATACGCCGTACTCAAGAATATTTCGCTTATACGACGGTGACCAGCATTATAGTTGGTGGAAACCGGGCACAGCCCGAGGGAAACCCACGACCATCCGCAGGTTGCTGTCAGACCATCCCACTTACGGCCGGAGAGTAAGCCAGCATGAGCTGGACTTGGACTCACAGTGAGAGACTCCTGGGTCATTACGCTGCCCTAACGCGCTAACCAACTCAAGACTCATTGACTCAGACATTCGGGAAAAAGCTGTCCAGAAATGCTAGGGATAATGATTTCAGTTCCACACTGGCTGAATACTATTTTTTTAGTCCATAAAAGCTGTTCTGTATCAGTACGTAAGGGCGTCACAAACCGTTTCACTAAAACCTAACTGTAAACGTAACTCTATGGTTCTGGTATACAATTTACGTTTTGGAGTGGGATCTAGAAAGCTAGCCTATCTTAAGCTGATTTTCTCTTTGTGCCTACATGATAATGCTGGCCGGCGCAGTATAAGTGAAATATTCTTCAGTACGGCCTATAACACCAATCATTCAAATAAACAAATAAATAAATACACAAATACCCTATGCTAAAATTCAAGATTCAGTGTATGGTATGATATTTTTAGTAAAGGAAATTGCGTAAGTGGATTCTAAGTGACCATTTCTAAGAAAAAATGGAACGTGCCCCTGTGAATGTTGGACACTGAAAATTATGAGAGTATACAATTAGAGTATAATTGCCACATCCTGTATGGACGCATCTCCAAGATCTGGTCACCAATTCGCTATCGAATGATTGCAATCATTTGGAATATTCCATGATTATTGTTGGAATTACAGGGTGGTTTGTAAGTGATCTGAAATGTTTAGGACATTGGAAAACACATATGTATTTGTGCACATATATCATGTTGTGTTGTCAAAGACTGGTGTTAGATGCTAATTACCACTTTTGGGTTTGGAATCATTCCATAAATAAATGGATGGATTCTGGACGTTTGATGTCCTACCACCTTTTCTTTTGACAATGTTACATGTGATATTATTCTAGATAAAAGCAATTGTGACGTCATCACGTCACAGAAATACTGAAAATGCGGTTTGACCCACATGTGACTACGGTTCACCCATTTGTAAGAACCAAAATGGGTAATATTTCCCACCTAAACATGTATGTTAAAAGCTGTGTAAAAAGACGCCATTCTCTAGATTAAATATTATTAAAAGTGCTTGTGAACTACTTGTTTGTATCGTGCGTGGGAATGTCACTACCCAGTTTCCTCGCGGTTTGATGCCGGCCGCCGTTCCATAAGTGAAAGAATAAGGACCGATTGAACAGGTTAAATTCTAATCAAATAAATAGATAAATACATCTTTGCTTTACGAGCACAACTTTACGAAACAATGATGCTTTACATGCGCCAAACAACAACAGACTACACCGCTCGGGCAGATTTGTTATTATTTAGATTTATCACTGACACGCTGTTTGTCAGTTTTACGTGTTGATGAAACGGGAACTTTCACACGTGTGACATGCAATATTAAAGACTACAGCACAGAAAGTAACACCATAGCAGCGACGACAGTGTAGTAATTGGCAGATGGTCACATGTAACCGTTGAAATGCGGTCTTTATCAATTTACCTCTGTAAGGCTTTTTGTAAATATTGATGTAAATTGATGTAAGTAGAAACATTTTTATACACACCCTCTAACATGATGGCTTAGACAAAATTATGCAAAAGAGATACAAAGTTAGACACCTGTTCTTGTTAATAGAAATTCAGTTGTTTTCAGCGATCGTACGACTGTGCAAGCGGCCATGCTATCGACGACGATCTCTTCGAAGAGTAAGAACGCGTTATGTACAAATTCCTTGCAAATGGCTGATTGATTTATTTGATTTATTTCAATAGTGCTTTACGCCGTATTTAGGGATATTAACTTTTACAACGGAAAGCACACAAAGCCCTGGGAAACCCCACAACCATCATTAGATCTTCTCACATACGGATGGTGAGAAAACCAGGATGAGGTGGATTTCAACTCAGAGCGAGCGCAGATAGGGATAATAACTGAATGCTATAGTTTCTATACCTTACTCACTGAGGTGCTTAGTTAGGTACAAATATATTCTAAGTGTAAATACTTGTGAACAGGGAAAAATTTAATAATCTGGTGGATAAAACAAAATAACCGCCTGCGTTCTTAAATTATTCCATTGAAGAATTTCTCCAATTATCTGTGTAGACAGGGCAAAATTTTGCACATTTGGCTGTCATTTAAGCCTTATGATTGATGTTATTAATGTATAACAAAACACAGAGAGCACTTGAGCAAAGATTCGGGCTGTGTGTGTTGCGGACGAATTTATTTTCTTTAGACTGATGACAATTTCCGTCTTCGGGCTATCGATTTTAAACATCACAGCCGGCATATCTTGCGCGATTATACGTGCTCGCGGTTAGCACATGCATCTGGATAAGTCTGTTTTAAGTCTTCTCTTGCCTAAGAGACAGCTTCTAAGCCCCAGCGTATCACCGTTCGCCGCGTATCATTCCCTTGAGTCTGCATAATTCTCACCGAAAAGGTCAGAGGACAATCAGCTCTGTCTTTAACAGCTGTTGCGTATAACTAATTATACACCTTTCCTTAATGACAGAAGGAGTGACAAAATGCGTGCTATAAAAACACAAACAGAAAACACAAGATATATAAGTATTAATTTTCAAAGGGCCTAAGAGTACGAAATATTTTTTTTTGTATTCATATAAGCCTCGAAGGTGTTCCATTTGTTTTAGACAAGATATTAAATACACTACCTAGTAGGCATGAAGAGACATGGTGCACGTTACAATGTTGCCTGGAAACGGGGGTGGGAGGTGAGAGTGGGGGAGTTAGTCGTTCGTAGGCTTTATCGTAAATTGTTTTAATGATCATCACCTGAGTTTTAACAGATTCTGGTTCATGCGTTGCCTTTTTGTGGGCAATGAAACATGACTTGCTATATGTAATCTAATGGCGTGACTTTTTTTTTCAGTCGGAAGACTCACTATAAAGTATACCATATGGCGACAACAGATAGCCGTACACAGTCTTACGCAGTTAATTCTATATGTACCCGGAATTCGCAATCCGTAGGGTCTCGCCCATATTCCGGCATTTGGCGTGAACCCGTAGGCTGTAACGAGAGGTGTACGTTTGATTGATTGGGACATAGCAGACACACCAGAACCCGGCTCCACATCTTTTTCAGGGATGATAATTGTAATAGTGAAACAAATAAGGATTTTGTCAGATTAATTCTGATCAAATTAATAACTTGTCCCTATAATGAAAATATGATGATTTATTAACGATCCGACTATAGCACTCCAGTCAGTTGGGCCGATCTATCAACTGGGACATTTTCGGGAAAAAATCGCGAATTCCTTTGTCCCTAAGTTAATAGCACGACAAGAGCTGATTGGAACAGCAATTCATCAGATGCATATTGTTTTGTGAGTTTGGGAAAAACTCATATAGAGTTAAATGAGGAAAGTTTGGGTGAAGACGTTGTAAGGTTGCGAATACTATCTAGACGATGTAATTACCTCTGGTCTACTCCTTAGGGGCTCAATAGTCGTATGTAGAGTCCAATCTTTTTCCTTGTTTAGGGTTTAACATCATTGTCAACACTATCTCGGTCCTGTATGGACGCTTTACCATATACCTAGTTGTCACCGTTGCCTTGGTGGCATTAAGTTATCGACGACACACAAGTGGCCATTTGGGCTTGTTAAATACTACTTGTCTTCCACTAATATACTATGTATACCTGTATGTTACACCTAGAGCTGTTTGTACGAGAGAAAATTCTGGAAAATTATATTGATAAGTAAATAAACAGTTCTGGAGCTGTTTCACTGCAGGTTTTTTCAGCAGACACTAGACAAGGGAGCTTAATTTTCCCTTGTCTCCTACCGTTCTCAAGGCTTAGGTGGGACACCGTCATCACCGCGTAGGTAGGACGCCGTTATCAAGGATTAGGTAGGACATCATTCTCAATGCGTATGTAGGAAACAGTTCTCAAGGCATAGGTAGGACAGCGTTCCCAAGGCTTAGGTATGATAGCGGTTTCAAGGCTTAGGCAGGACACCGTTCTCAAGGCTTAGGTAAGACATCGTTCTTAATGCTTACCTAGGACACTGTTCTCAATGCTTATGGTGGACACTGTTCTCAAGGCAAAGGTAGGACACGGTATTCAAGGCTAAGGTACATGTAGGACACCGTTCTAAATGATATGCTAGGACACTGTTCTCAAGGCTTAGGTAGAACATCCTTCTAAATGCTTAGCTGTTGCACTGTTCTCAAGGCTGAAGGACTCCGTTCTCAAAAAGGCCAGGGTAGGACACCTTTCTCAAGGTTAAAGTTAAACCATGTGGAGAATGATGTGTGCTAATGATGGTCTTCAATGAAATTTGTAGGAAATCACTAGCCGTCAACGAATACATCGTACTCAATGACCTGGCCCAGAAATGTTTGCCATAGGACGGCTGATAAAACGTCCAATACATAAAACTTCTACATTATTCAGCACACCCGAGTGTTACTTAAGTTAACATTTGAAGCTGCTATAGCCTGTGAATGAGTCAAGTTACGTTTTACACCTGGGTGGGTGCCTTGTTTTGTATACCCTGCATGATCTGACATCAGCCTCTCTACCCACGTACTTTTGCGTGTTTTCGGTTGCGTGACTGCATTATAACCGAAAATACATCCATAACAATTAGTTTACCCCAGTGACAATGCGACGGACATTCCTCAGTATTTTTATCTTTGGCTTCAAATATTACACGGTGGGTTTGACAAATACAAAAAGGAGCGTTTACATTCTCTAACTTTATTTCTTCAGTGACCCTTGGCCCGCAAACCGTCAGTAGTTTCATCTCTAATGTCACGACAGCCTATAATATTTTCTATTGTGTTAAGATAGACCATCAGGAACCAATTTAAATCCATTTCCTGATTAAAAATATTGCCAAATCAAATACTCAGTCATTAAGCATGTTGCAAGAAGAAAAACCCCAAACATCGAAATTTTTTTTTATTTGTAACTCGATGCAATCAAATAGCTGATGTTATCGTAAACTGCTTACGCTTATAAGTTCTTTAAGTACGATTTGCCAAAGTGAAATTGCCGCACACGATATCGATTTGAACATCGGGTGTGCTCATGGCCCAGATTCCGTCTATACCATATTAAGAAGCCTAAAGAAATTGAGTTTACCTTAAGTATTTTCAAAGAGGATATCCTTGTATTTCTATAGAGAAGCGACGGTACATTGTTATTTGCTGGCAGTTGGAGATACAATACATTTGTGTGTAAATAAACTATGGGCTTAAGTGTAAGTCGTATGAGATATAAGTGTAAGTAGTGTAAAAAAAGATGGTATATCAGTACTATATAACTACAGCAGGTACGTGCGACTTATACGGTAACTTTGTAGATCTACTCCATCTTTTGTCTTTATAAAACATTTACACTAATTTAATTCATTATGCAGTACAACAAATATTGTCTATGGATACAGATATTGTACAGTGTAATTACCTTTCGGTGATTTCAAATGTGTACCCACTGACACATATATATGATATTGACGAGTATTTATCATGCTCATATACCGCATTGATCAAGGTACAGGGAAGATCACTAAACACTGTATCTTATGATTTTAGATTTTTCTTTGTAAAGAGTTAAATGTATTGAATTGAGGTTCAGTTGCATGGAGGATTTCATGGGTTTATTGATAAATTATGTTCTGCCAGAGCCGAGCGGATATGAAGAAGGAATTGAACCGTAATGCATTTGACTTATCGGGCCAAACCTCTACACATACAGGTATTTGTTTATTTATTTGATTGGTGTTATACGCCGTACTCAAGAATATTTCGCTTATACGACGGCGACCAGCATTATGGTAGGTGGAAACCGGGCACAGCCCGAGGGAAATCCACGACCATCCGCAGGTTGCTGTCAGACCATCCCACTTACGGCCGGAGAGTAAGCCAGCATGAGCTGGACTTGAACTCACAGCGATAGACTCCTGGGTCATTACGCTGCGCTAGCGCGCTAACCAAATGAGCCACGGAGTCCCCTCCCCTCACATACAGCCATCGTCGTGACATTACATACATTTGATGTACATGTATTTATTGTTTAATTATTTACTCATACTCATGTCTTTCAATAACATGTACTTTTCATTTTTATTCGATGAAGACTCATTGACTCAGACATTTGGGAAAAAGCTGTCCAGAAATGCTAGGGATAAGGATTTCAGTTCCACACTGGCTGAATACTATTTTTTTTTGTCCATAAAAGCTGTTCTGTATCAGTACGTAAGGACGTCACAAACCGTTTCACTAAAACCTAACTGCAAACGTAACTCTATGGTTCTGTTATACAATTTACGTTTTGGAGCGGGATCTAGAAAGGTAGCCTATCTTAAGCTGATTTTCTCTTTATGCCTACGTGATATTGCTGGCCGGCGTAGTATAAGTGAAATATTCTTGAGTACGGCTTATAACACCAATCATTCAAATAAACAAATAAATAAATACACAAATACCCTATGCTAAATTTCAAGATTCAGTGTATGGTATGATATTTTTAGTAAAGGAAATTGCGTAAGTGGATTCTAAGTGACCATTTCTAAGAAAAAATAGGACGTACCCCTGTGAATGTTGGACACTGAAAATTATGAGAGTATACAATTAGAGAATAATTGCCACATCTTGTATGGACGCATCTCCAAGATCTGGTCACCAATTCGCTATAGAATGATTGCAATCATTTGGATTATTGTTGGAATTACAGGGTGGTTTGTAAGTGATCTGAAATGTTTAAGACATTGGAAAACACATATGTTTTTGTACACATAAATCATGTTGTGTTGTCAAAGACTGGTGTTAGATGCTAATTACCACTTTTGGGTTTGGAATCATTCCTTAAATAAATGTATGGATTCTGGACGTTTGATGTCTTACCACCTTTATTTCTTTCAATGTTACATGTGATTTTATTCTAGATAAAGGCAATTGAGACGTCATCAAGTCACAGAAATATTGAGAATGCGGTTTGACCCACATGTGACTACGGTTCACCCATTTGTAACAACCAAAATGGGAAAGATTTCCCACCTAAACATGTATGTTAAAAGCTGTGTAAAAAGACGCCATTCTCTAGATTAAATATTATTAAAAGTGCTTGTGAACTTCTTGTTTGTATCGTGCGTGGGAATGTCACTACCCAATTTCCTCGCAGTTTGATGCTGGCCGCCGTTCCATAAGTGAAAGAATAAGGACCGATTGTACAGGTTAAATTCTAATCAAGTAAATAGATAAATACATCTTTGCTTTAGGAGCACAATTTGTCAGAAACAATGATGCTTTACATGCACAAAAGACCAACAGACCACACCGCTTGGCCAGATTTGTTATTATTTATATTTATCACTGACACGCTGTTTGTCAGTTTTACGTGTTGACGAAACGGGAACTTTCACACGTGTGACATGCAATATTAAAGACTACAACACAGAAAGTAACACCATAGCAGCGACGACAGTGTAGTAATTGGCAGATGGTCACATGTAACCGTTGAAATGCGGTCTTTATCAATTTACCTCTGTAAGGCTTTTTGTAAATATTGATGTAAATTGATGAACAGTAGAAGCATTTTTTATACACACCCTCTAACATGATGGCTTAGACAAAATTATGCAAAAGAGGTACAAAGCTAGACACCTGTTCTTATTAATAGAAATTCAGTTGTACGACTGCGCAAACGGCCATGCTATCGACGACGATCTCTTCGAAGAGTAAGAACGCGTTATGTACAAATTCCTTGCAAATGGTTGATTGATTTATTTGATTTATTTAAATAGTGCTTTACGCCGTATTTAGGGATATTAACTTTTAGGACGGAAAGCACACAAAGCCCTGGGAAACCCAACAACCATCATTAGATCTTCTCACATACGGATGGTGAGAAAACCAGGATGAGGTGGATTTCAACCCAGAGCGAGCGCAGATAGGGATAATAACTGAATTCTATAGTTTGTATACCTTACTCACTGAGGTGCTTAGTTAGGTACAAATATATTCTAAGTGTAAATACTTGTGAACAGGGAAAAAATTAATAATCTGGTGGATAAAACAAAATAACCGCCTGCGTTCTTAAATTATTCCATTGAAGAATTTCTCCAATTATCAGTGTAGACAGGGCAAAATTTTGCACATTTGGCTGTCATTTAAGCCTTATGATTGATGTTATTAATGTATAACAAAACACAGAGAGCACTTGAGCAAAGGTTCTGGCTGAGTGTGTTGCGGACGAATTTATTTTCTTTAGACTGATGACAATTTCCGTCTTCGGGCAATCGATTTTAAACATCACAGCCGGCATATCTTGCGCGATTATACGTGCTCGCGGTTAGCACATGCATTTGGATAAGTCTGTTTTAAGTCTTCTCTTGCCTAAGAGACAGCTTCTAAGCCCCAGCGTATCACCGTTCGCCGCGTATCATTCCCTTGAGTCTGCATAATTATCACCGAAAAGGTCAAAGGACAATCAGCTATGTCTTTAACAGCTGTTGCGTATAACTAATTATACACCTTTCCTTAATGACAGAAGGAGTGACAAAATGCGTGCTATAAAAACACACAGAAAACACAAGAAATATAAGTTTTAATTTTCAAAGGACCTAAGAGTACAAAATATTTTTTTATATTGATATAAGCCTCGAAGGTGTTCCATTTGTTTTAGACAAGATATTAAATACACTACCTAGCAGGCATGAAGAGACATTGTGCACGTTACAATGTTGCCTGGAAACGGGGGTGGGAGGTGAGAGTGGGGGAGTTAGTCGTTCCTAGGCTTTATCGTAAATTGCTTAATGGTCATCCCCTGAGTTTTAACAGATTCTGGTTCATGCGTTGCCTTTTTGGGGGCAATGAAACATGACTTGCTATATGTAATCTAATGGCGTGACTTTTTTTTTCAGTCGGAAAACTCACTACACAGTATACCATATAGTGACAACAGATAGCCGTTCACATTCTTACGCAGTTAATTCTATATGTGCCCGGAATTCGCAATCCGTAGGGTCTCGCCCATATTCCGGCAGTTGGCGTGAACCCGCAGGCTGTAACGAGAGGTGTACGTCTGATTGATTGGTACATAGCAGACACACCAGAACCCAGCTCCACATCTTTTTCAGGGATGATAATTGTAATAGTGAAACAAATAAGGATTTTGTCAGATTAATTCTGATCAAATTAATAACTTGTCCCTATAATGAAAATATGATGATTTATTAACGATCCGACTATAGCACTCCAGTCAACTGGGCCGATCTATCAACTGGGACATTTTCGGGAAAAAATCGCGAATTCCTTTGTCCCTAAGTTAATAGCACGACAAGAGCTGATTGGAACAGCAATTCATCAGATGCATATTGTTTTGTGAGTTTGGGAAAAACTCATATAGAGTTAAATGAGGAAAGTTTGGGTGAAGACGTTGTAAGGCTGCGAATACTATCTAGACGATGTAATTACCTCTGGTCTACTCATTACGGGCTCAATAGTCGTATGTAGAGTCCAATCTTTTTCCTTGTTTAGGGTTTAACATCATTGTCAACAGTATTTCGGTCCTGTATGGACGCTTTACCATATACCTGGTTGACAATGTTGTTAGGGCCTTGGTGGCAATAAGTCATCGACGACACACAAGTGGCCATTTGGGCTTGTTAAATACTATTTGTCTTCCACTAATACACTATGTATACCTGTATGTTACACCTAGGGCTGTTTGTACGAGAGAAAATTCTGGAAAATTATTTAGATAAGTAAATAAACAGTCCTGGAGCTGTCTCACTGCAGTTTTTTTCAGCAGACACTAGACAAGGGAGCTTAATTTTCCCTTGCCCCTTACCGTTCTCAAGGCTTAGGTAGGATTTCCCCAGGTGACAATGCGACGGACATTCCTCAGTATTTTTTTCTTTGGCTTCAAATATTACACGGTGGGTTTGACAAATACAAAAAGGAGCGTTTACATTCCCTAACTTTTTTTCTTCAGCGACCCTTGGCCCGCAAACCGTCAGTAGTTTCATCTCTAATGTCACGACAGCCTATAATATTTTCTATTGTGTTAAGATAGACCATCAGGAACCAATTTAAATCCATTTCCTGATTAAAAATATTGCCAAATCAAATACTCAGTCATTAAGCATGTTGCAAGAAGAAAAACTCCAAACATCGAAATTTGTTTTTATTTGTAACTCGATGCAATCAAATAGCTGAAGTTATCGTAAACTGCTTACGCTTATAAGTTCCAAAAGGACGATTTGCCAAAGTGAAATTGCCGCACACGATATCGATTTGAACACTAAGTGTGCTCATGGCCCAGATTCCGTCTGTACCATATTAAGAAGCCTAAAGAAATTGAGTTTACCTTAAGTATTTTCAAAGAGGATATCCTTGTAGTTCTATAGAGAAGCGACGGTACATTGTTATTTGCTGGCAGTTGGAGATACAATACGTTTGTCTGTAGATAAACTATGGGCTTAAGTGTAAGTAGTATAAGATAAGTATAAGATGGTATATCAGTACTATATAACTACAGCAGATACATGCGACTTATATGGTAACTTTGTAGATCTACTCCATCTCTTGTCTTTATAAAACATTTACAGTAATTTAATTCATGATGCAGTACAACAAATATTGTCTATGGATACAGATATTGTACAGTGCAATTACCTTTCGGTGATTTCAAATGTGTACCCACTGACACATGTACATGATATTGACGAGTATTTATCATGCTCATATACCGCATTGATCAAAGTATCTAGGAAGACCACTAAACATTGTATCTTATGATTTTAGATTTTTCTTTCTAAAGAGTTAAATGTATTGAATTGCAGTTGCATGGAGGATTTTATGGGTTTATTGATAAGTCATGTGGTCAGTGACAGGACATGGCGTTTTCTACACCATAATGCTGTATATAACATTCCAGTGAACTGTATCTGTGTGTGCCTGTGCATGGAAAAGCAAATCTGATGTTAGATACTTAATGTGGGACGAGAGAACGTGAATGTGACGTCATTGGTAATGTATATTTTTAACATGTCTGATGTAGCCCAACCCTACGATAAAAACTGCATTTATATAATTTAGGGAAAGAAATCGAAAAAAAAAACACAAGTGGAGCTATTTTCAGATAAAGTTTTCAATGCTTGTTCATGTGATGTTTGCTTTAGAGTTACGTTTGCTTTCCTTTTAAGGGCATATGTCAATGGCGCCTCTTTGCTGCATGATTGCAATACCACCATAGCTATAGCAGTAAAATGCCACGCTGTCGCCAGCAGTCATGACGCTCCATCCAGCCACACAGCCAAGTGAAAGAATCCGCGAAGACCGGGCTAAAACACAATACGTTTTGTGAACATGTGCCGATGACTTGTCGATGTAGGGTAATTGCAAAGAATTGATGTGATAAACTTTAAGTCAGTTGGCATTGCAATGGACCAGTTGTCCAGAAATAGGATCTGAGACAGACTTGGGCTGAGAAAAAATCCAAAAATCTCACTCATGCGCAGGTGCTGCCAGAGCGGAGCGGATATGAAGAAGGAATTGAACCGTGATGCATTTGCCTTATCCAGCCAAACCTCCGCACATACAGCCATCATCGTGACATTACATATATTTGATGTACATATATTTATTATTAAATGATTTATTTAGTAACTCAATAACATGTACTTTTCATTTTTATTTGATGAAAACTCATTGACTCAGACATTCGGAGAAAAGCTATCCAGAAATGTGAGTGAATATTATTAAAAGTGCTTGTGAGCTACTTGTTTGTATCGTGCGTGGTAATGTCTCTACCCAATTTCCTCGCGTCATCATTATCAATGTTTCCCTGACGTAAAGACGTCACAAACGGTTTCACTAAAACCTTACTGCAAACGTAACTCTATGGTTCTGGTTTACAATTTACGCTTTGGAGCGGGATCTAAAAAGGTGCTGATTAGACCTGAAAAGGTTAGAGAGCGCAAACAACCACACAAGCGTCATTGACCCTTCCAAGGCCTAGAAGGTATCATCTAAAAATACACTGTCGGGGCCTTTGTGGTCGAGGTGGTTAACATGTCAGCGCGGCGCAGTGACCCAGGAGCCTGTCACCAGTGCGGTTACTGTGAGTTGATTGCAATCATTTGGAATATTCCATGATTATTTTTGGAATTACAGGGTGGTTTGTAAGTGATCTGAAATGTTTAGGACATTGGAAAACACATATGCTTTTGCGCACATATATCATGTTGTGTTGTCAAAGACTGGTGTTAGATGCTAATTACCACTTTTGCGTTTGGAATCATTCCGTAAATAAATGTATGGATTCTCTACGTTTAATGTCCTACCACCTTTTCTTTTGACAATGTCAAAAATGTGATTTTATTCTAGGTAAAAGCAATTGTGACGTCACGCCGAACATGCGGTTTGACCCACATGTGACTACGGTTCACCCATTTGTAAGAACCAAAATAGGAAAGATTTTCCATCTAAACATGTATGTTAAAACCTGTGTAAAAAGACGCCAATCTTTAGAGTTAATATTATTAAAAGTGCTTGTGAACTACATATTTCTATGATGCGTGGGATTGTCTCTACCCCGTTTCCTCGCAGCATAATGCTGGCCGCTGTTCTATAAGTGAAATAATATAGTGCAATTGTACAGGCTAAATTCTAATCAAATGAATAGATAAATACATCTTTGTCAGAAACAATGATGCTTTACATGCACAAAAGACCAACAGACCACACCGCTCGGGCAGATTTGTTATTATTTAGATTTATCACTTACACGCTGTTTGTCAGTTTTACGTGTTGACGAAACGGGAACTTTCACACGTGTGACATGCAATATTAAAGACTACAACACAGAAAGTAACACCATAGCAGCGATGACAGTGTAGTAATTGGCAGATGGTCACACGTAACTTTGGTGTCTTGTCAATTTACCTTAGTAAGGTTTTTTCTAACTATTGATGTAAATTGATGTAAGTTGAAGCATTTTTAGACACACCCTCTAACACCATGACTTACGCAAAATTATGCAAAAATGACACAAAGTTAGACACCTGTTCTTATTAATAGAAATTCAGTTGTTTTCAGCGATCGTACCGACTGTGCAAGCGGCCATGCTATCGACGACGATCTCTACGAAGAGTAAGAACGCGTTATGTACAAATTCCTTGCAAATGGCTGATTGATTTATTTGATTTTTTTTATTTGTGCTTTACGCCGTATTTAGGGATATTAACTTTTACAACGGAAAACACACAAAGCCCTGGGAAACCCCACAACCATCATTAAGTTTTCTCACATACGGATGGTGAGAAAACCAGGATGAGGTGGATTTCAACCCAGAGCGAGCGCAGATAGGGATAATAACTGAACGCTGTAGTTTGTACACCTTACTCACTGAGGTGCTTAGTTAGGTACAAATATATTCTAAGTGTAAATACTTGTGAACAGGGAAAAATTTAATAATAAATGAAAATCACCGCCTGCGTTCTTAAATTGTTCCATTGAAGAATTTCTCCAATTATCAGTGAAGATAGTGTCAAATTTTGCGTTTTTGGCTGTCATTTTAGCTTTATGATTAATGTCATAAATGTGTAACAAAGCACAGAAAGCACTTGAGCAAAGGTTTAGGATCAGCTATAAGCGTGTTTTGGACGAATGTACTTTCTTTAAAATGATCGCGGTTTTCATCTTCGGGCTATCGATTCTAAACATCACAGCCGGCATATCGAAGTTAGCACATGTATTTGGATAAGTCTGTTTTAAGTCTTCTCTTGCCTAAGAGACAGCTTCTAAGTCCCAGCGTATCACCGTTCGCCGCGTATCATTCCCTTGAGTCTGCATAATTCTCACCGAAAAGGTCAGAGAACAATCAGCTATGTCTTTAACAGCTGTTGCGTATAACTAATTATACACCTTTCCTCTATTAAAGAACTATTGACAAAATGCGTGGTATAAAAACATACAGAAAACACGTAAAGATATATAAGTATTAATTTTCAAAGGAACTAAGAGTACGAAATATATTTTTTACTTATATCAGTTTCGAAAGTGTTTGTTTCAGAGAAGATATTAAACACACTACTCGGTAGGCGTGGGGAGATACGCTGCACGTTAGTATGTTGCCGGAAAAGAATTGGATAAAACTAAATACATTTTCTCCATAGTTACTTACCTCTGTGATGAATAATTTGCCGCATTCGGTTGTACACCAGATGATAAATGTTTCTAGTTTCTTGTGAAGCTTTAAGCGCATTGCATGAGAATCTGTCTAATTGTGAATTTGTCGACCCTAGATTTCATTGTATAAACTACTTACTGGTTATCATCGGGATTTTAACAGATTCTGGTCCATGTGTTGCACTTTTTTCGGGCAATGAAACATGACTTGCTATATGTTACTTCGTTAACTTATTAATGTAATGGCGTAATGTTTTTTTTTTCAGTCGGAAAACTCACTATGCAGTATACCATATAGCGACAACAGATAACCGTACACAGTCTTACGCAGTTAATTCAATATGTACTCGGAATTCGCAATCCGTAGGGTCTCGCCCATATTCCGGCAGTTGGTGTGAGTCCGCTGGATGTAACGAGAGGTGTACGTCTGATTGATTGGGACATAGCACACACACCAGAACCCGACCCCACCACTTATTTCGAGCTGATAATTGTAGTAGTGAAAGAAAAAGGGGTTTTGTCAGATTAATTCTGATCAAATTAATAACTTGTCCCTATAATGAAAATATGATGATTTATTAACGATCCGACTATAGCACTCCAGTCAACTGGGCCGATCTATCAACTGGGACATTTTCGGGAAAAAATCGCGAATTCCTTTGTCCCCAAATTAATAGCTCGGCATGGACTGATTGAAACAGCAATTCGTCAGATGCATATTGTTTTGTGAGTTTGGGAAAAACTCACATAGTGTTAAATTGGGAATGGTCCGAAGAAGGCGTTGTAAGGTTGCGGATACTACATGAAAGGTGTAATTACAACTGGTATACTCTTTACGTCTTCGATAGTCATATGTAGCGCGCAGTCATTTTTATGAGTTTGTTTTTATGATACTGTGCTCGAGGCTTAGGTAGGACACTGTGTTCTCAAGGTTTAACTAGGACAACGCTCCCAACGATTAGGCAGCACACCGTTTTCAAGGTTTAGGTTGGTAGAACACCGTTCTCAAGACTTAGGTATGATAGAATTCTCAAGGCTTAGGTAGGACACTGTTAAGGCTTAGGTAGGACACCATTCTCAAGGTTAAGGTATGAGAAAGACGTATGCTAAGGGTGGTCATCGATGAAGTCTTCAGTGACCTGACTCAGTTTGTAGGTGAAATGTTTTGCCGTAACACGGCTTATATAACGTCCCATACATAAAACTTCTACATTATTCAGCACACTCTAGTGTTACTTAATTTAACACGTGAAGCTGCTATGCCTTGTAGATGAGTCTAGTTACGTTTTACACATTGGTTCAGTGCGCTGTAAGTTTGTTATCAGCTTCTCTGCTGACGTACTTATTGCCCATTTTTGGCATCGTGACCTCATCATAACTGGAAATACATTCATCACAATTAGTTTACACCAGTTGACAATGCGACGGACACTCCTCAGTAGCTTTTTGGCTTTAAATACCACACGATGAGTTTACCAAATACACATAGAAGCGTTTTACACTTTCTGTAACATTATTTCTGCAATAACCCGTGGCCCGCAAACCGTCACTAGTTTCATCTCTAATGTCACGACAGCCTATAATATTTTCTACTGAGTTACGATAGACCATCAAACACCAGTTTAAATCCATTTCTAGATACTGCAAGAAAACCTCTCCAACCATCAGAATTTTTTTTTATTTGTAACTCGACGTAATCAAATAGCTGCAGGTATTGTAATCTGTCTAGGCTTGTAAGTTCTATAAGTACGATTTGTCAAAGTGAAAATGCCGCACACGATATCGATTTGAACATCTCGTATCCTCATAGCCTAGATTCCGTCTGTACCGTATTAAGAAGGCCAAGACGAACCTGGGTGTACTTTTAAGTATTTTCAAAGAGGATGTCATTGTATCTCTATAGGCAAGCGACGGTCATTGGTAATGTACATTACACACTGGCTCCACTTTGCCGCGGTTCATTCATCCTGCATATCCACCGATTGGTTAGCGGATCACAGGTGTTCAAGTGATGAGTGCCAGGTGTTCAAGTGACGGATACTAGGTGTTCAATATCGCAGATTCCATTTAAAAATTGGCTGCTTTATTCATCGGATCTCTCTGTCCGTAGTCCACCTCTCTACCATCTCGGCTATTGGATATTTCTCGTTTGCTATTGTTAGTATAATCACTAGAAAGCTGGTTTCGTTACTCCTCTATAGAAGCCAGGTAAGGCCCTCATACCATCGTACTATCTTTTCTCGGCACTGACACTTTCAACAACAACACCGCGTCGAGCGGAACGCCATTTGTCCCATCTATCTAAAGCAAATGAAGATAAACATGCTTCATTTTAAATTTTACGAGCTACTGGATTTATTTTTTCAAGCAAATTTGTTATTTGCAATAATCAGAGAATATCTATTAAAACTTCTGAATGACTTGTTTCATGTATCTGCGCGAAGTTATTTATTTAAAACAGTACATACTGCATTGCTGGGAACGTTTTTTTTTCGACCGTTGGTTTTTGTTCAGAGAAATTGCTCTGTTTAGAAATATCATTCCCCTTGAGGCCCTCAACAGATCAAGCTCTGATGGTAAAATGTGATTGAAGCCTATAGAAACACAGAAATGTGCAGTATTCTTTCAGGCTAACGTAAGTTAACGTATTGGGTACCTTTAAACTCCGTTCGAAAAACTGCAAACAGAAACGATAATACGAAGTAAACGTATGTGGTAAACCTATGTAGTTTGTCACGTCACCATGTACAATGGATAACATCTCAAGAGCTTGATATAAGACCACATCAATATATCTAATGTACTAGTGAAATGCATAGATTTACACGACTCTTATATCTGCGTCACATACGTATTAATTAAGGAAAATTTTAATAACGTTTAGAAAAATGCGCCCGACTCTAGTCGCTAAAAGGGAAATTTCATGAAACGAATAACTCATGCCAAACAATGGAACCACTGTGAGAAAGGTGTGACAAAAGACGGCCAAGACTGGGTGATGATCTAGCTTGGACATGAAACCCCAAGCACTCCGTCACTCTAGCTTGGACACCTCAACCTCAGACGGTAACTGTAACTTCTTAACATGCCCAATATAGCCCATCCTTACGATAAAAGCTGCATTTAAATATTTTGAGGAAAGATTTTTTTTTTTTGATTGGTGTTTTACGCCGTACTCAAGAATATTTCACTTATACGACGGTGGCCAGCATTAGGGTGGGTGGAAACCGGGCAGAGCCCGAGGGAAACCCACGACCATCCACAGGTTGCTGACAGACCTTCTCACGTACGGCCGGAGAGGAAGCCATCATGAGCTGGACTTGAACTCACAGCGACCGCATTGGTGAGAGACTCCTGGGTCATTACGCTGCGCTAGCGCTTTAACCGACTGAGCCACGGAGGCCCCTTTTGGTGAAAGACATCTGAAAAAAGAGACAAGTGAAGGTATTTTCAGTTCTGATGCATACTTTATATTTACGTTTGCCTCTTTTTAAGGTCATATATAAATAAAGCCTTTGTGCTGCATGATTTCAATACCACGATAGCTATAGCAGTGAAATGCCATACTGACGCCAGCAATCATGACTACCCAACAACAGTACTATCAGTGCTTTACTTATCTCATTTTGCTTTGGGCCAAGCTACGAATTACCAGATAATTACAAGTGAAAGAATCCGCGAAGGCCGGACTAAAACATAATACTTTTTGTGAGCATGTGCCGATGACTTGTCGATGCAGGGCAAGTGTAAAGAATTGGTGAGATTGAAATGGATCAGCTGTCCATAAATAGCACCTCAGACAGACTTGGGCTGAGAAACAATCCAAAAAACTCACGCGTACACGGGTTTGTCAGAGCCGAGCGGATATGAAGAAGGCATTGAACTGTGATGCAATTGACGTTAGGTATTAATAGAATGACTGATTTACTTTTCCGTGGCATATCTGGCCAAACCGCCACATATACAAGCATCCTCGTGACATTACATGCATTTGATGTACATGTATTTAATTTTTTATGTATTTATTTATTGTCTCTTGTCTTTCAATGAAATGTACTTTTCATATTTACTCGACGAGGACTCAATGGTACAGACGTCGGGAATAAAAACTATCTAGAAATGCTGGTGTTGGTGATTTCAGTTCCACGCTGGCTGAATACCATTTTTCGTCTATAAAAACTGTTCTTTATAAACGGAACACGGTCGTTACGTCAGTTCAGTGTCTCGCTGACGTAAGGACGCCACAAAGGGTTTCCTTGAAAAATAGACTGCAAGTGTAACTTTATTGTTTTGGTTTTACATTTTACGTTTTGGAGCTGGATCTGGTATAACGCTAACCGCTGTCATATGTGGTGTAATGCTGACCGCTGTCGTATGTGGCATATTTATTTTTTTATTTGATTGGTGTTTTACGCCGTACTCAAAAATATTTCACTTATATGACGGCGGCCAGCATTATGGTGGGAGGAAACTCGTAGGTGGTATAATGCTGACTACTGTCGTATGTGGTATAATGCTGACCGCTCTCATATGTGGTATAATGCTGGCCGCTGTCATATGTGGTATAATGCTAACCGCTGTTGTATATGGTATAATGCTGGCCGCTGTTATATGTGGTATAATGCTGATGGCTATCGTATGTGGTACAATGCTGGTCGCTGTCATATGTGCTGTAATTCTGACCTCTGTCGTATGTGGTATAATGCTGACCGCTGTCGTATGTGGTATAATGCTGACCGCTCTCATATGTGGTATAATGCTGACCGCTGTCATATCTGGTATAATGCTAACCGCTGTTGTATATGGTATAATGCAGACCGCTGTCATATGTGGTATAATGCTGATGGCTATCGTATGTGGTACAATGCTGGTCGCTGTCATATGGGCTGTAATTCTGACCTCTGTCGTATGTGGTATAATGCTGACCGCTCTCATATGTGGTATAATGCTGACCGCTGTCATATGTGGTATAATGCTAACCGCTGTTGTATATGGTATAATGCAGACCGCTGTCATATGTGGTATAATGCTAACCGCTGTTGTATATGGTGTAATGCTGGACGCTGTTATATGTGGTATAATGCTGACTGCTGTCGTATGTGGTACAATGCTGGCCGGTGTCATATGTGCTGTAATGCTGGCCGCTGTCGTATGTGGTATAATGCTGACCGCTGTCATATGTGGTATAATGCTGACCGCTGTCATATGTGGTACAATGCTGGCCGGTGTCATATGTGCTGTAATGCTGGCCGCTGTCATATGTGGTATAATCCTAACCGCTGTTGTATATGGTGTAATGCTGGACGCTGTTATATGTGGTATAATGCTGACTGCTGTCGTATGTGGTACAGTGCTGGCCGGTGTCATATGTGCTGTAATGCTGGCCGCTGTCGTATGTGGTATAATGCTGACCGCTGTCGTATGTGGTGTAATGCTGGCCGGTCTCATACAAGTGAAGTATTCTTTAGCACTTCGTAAAACACCCATCCAGGTCATGCTGACTTCCTCTCCAGCCGTATGGGGGAAGGACTGGAACCCTCATTAATCAAATGAATAAATAAACAAATAAATAAATAAAGAAAGAAAGAAATATACAAATACCCTGTCCAAGAGTTCAAGATTCAGAGTATGAATTTATATTTTTAGTGAAGAACATTGAGTAAGTGGATTCTATGTGACTATTTAAATAAAAAATGGAACGTGACCTTGTGGATGTTGGACACTGGAAACCTTGTTCCATGTTGTTTCGTCGTAAGAATGTTATTTGTTATTGGGTGTAATTGTCACAGCTTGTCGCGTCGCATCTCCAACATCTGGTCACCAATTTGCTATAAGATGATTACAAACAACTGGAATATTCCATGATTATTGGAGGAATAACAGAGTAGCTTGTAAATCTGAAATGTATAAGACATTGGAACAAAAACATAACACTTATGTTTTTGCACACATATATCGTGGATCTTCAAGGACTGGCGTTCAATAAGTATATGGATGGATTCTGAACGTTTGATTATCCTAATACCATTTCTCTTGACAAAGTTACTTGTCATTTCATTTTAGGTGAAAGTAATTATGACGTCATCACGTTACTTAGGGGGATGGTCGTGGGTTTCCCCCGAGCTCTCTATCCGGTTTCCCCCCACCAGAATGCTGGTCGCCGTCTATATATATATATAGATATAGATATATATATACAGCTTTAATTCATAACAAAGCACAAAAGAAGAAATACCTTAATGCGGAATCTGATAGGCTAACATACTCTTTTATAAAAACTTGAAAAAGAAAACACGATGAAAGAAAAATCGGGATTCATCGCACGGTGTATATATACATATATATATATATATATATATATATATATATATATATATATATATATATATATATATATATGAAGGAGAATCATGTTGAGCAAATGTCTGTATCTTTTAAAGCTTTATCATACACTGTTTTCTTTAATTTCACCTTTCTTTTCATTAATTGCAGACCTGATTCAAATTGCTTATGTACTCGCCGAGCTTCCGCCTGCATCGGTAATAATTACAGAATCCCGAGCAACGTTCAGTTTGACAAAGGCTCAGCTGGATAACCAGTTAAGTAAAGTGACAGCAACCAATAAATATAAGTTGGTTTTCTTATCTCCTACAAATCTATACTGTAAATTACAGTTCACCAAAAGCTCTTTATGATATCAAAGCCTTTTTGTCTGGGACAAACGTCTTATCTAGAAGGCTATATAATTTCATGGCGTTTTCTTTTCGTAAGCTGCAGCAGGTTCTGTCACAAGTAAAATGTAAAAGCTTTGATGCTTGTCGAGATATGAAGAGGTTCGTGAAAAGTGATTTCCCTTACAAAGGAACTTAATTAAACTACAATTGTTTGACAAATAAGTGATAAAAACATTTCTTGCCAGGCGTTTGAGCCTCTGCAGGTGAAACAATCTATGTTCGTTAATGTCCTGGAAACATTGATTGTACGACCTTTTGTGTTTTGACGTGTACTTATTTCGTCTTTGAACTTCAAAGCTAAACGTTCAACACAAACGACTTGTGCTCAAGGAATTACTTGAGTTACATAGAAAAAAGGACAGTTTGATGCATCACATGAGCTGTTCAAGCGAGCAACGACTTCTTTTCGGAGTCTTGTTTAATGGTTTTCTCATATGACACTCTTCACGTCATAGCATTCACGTCACCAGACTTTACCATTTCAAAGTACATGAGTCTATCGGGGGCGAAAACGGTGTGTCCAGAGTAAAGTGCTACCCTTTGCTAAAAGCTTGTAAATTTCTAGATAAAACAGTCAAATTAGCATGATTTGGCTTTGAACCTACTACCAGAAATATTCAAATATTGTCATCATGGTCAGATTCAAATGTAATCATGACCAAATCAATGTGTTGTCTAACCCTCAGGTGTGTTCTTCTTGAGTTTAGGACAACCCTATATCTGTATATATATATATATATATATATATCAGCGGAATACACGAGCCAGTGTATCAAAAAAGCATTCCAGAAGACTGGCGAACCTATGCATCGAAACTGACACCAGTCGTCAACCAATATAGACGCTCCAGGTCAACAATCGCAAGGCCATTTCTAAAAAAACGACGTAAACCATAAAAGAGCTAAGAAAGTATATAAATACTAAATTAGGGCGAAATCATGCAAAGTGAAGACGTTTCATGGTTCATTCACACGGCCACTTTTAGAAGCTCTTAGATTATACGCAAAATAGAAAAAACAGACCAACATCGGTACTTGCTTTAATATGAAGAGCTTTTTGTCCTGTAATCCCAAGAAAGCATGTCCAGCACACGAAAGAAGATAAGCAACTACAGAACGACTTGTGATTAAAACTTGACGATGATGAGGATGGGTAATTATCGTGAACGCCTCTGACAGTGACATTGCGATAATTGTTAAAGTCGTCTGTGTGACATGTTGGAAAAACATTGAGCTCTGGCGTTTTGTTGGAGAATAGAGAAGTAAATAATTGATTTATTGAGCGATCAAGGGTCAGGACACAGTCTTAGTGATCAGTTAAAATGACCCATGTTTCCAAGCTGAGCAGATGCGTCACAATCTTGGGCACAATCTCTCTCATTGCGATCCATGTCTGGCAATGTTTTACATTAACCTTGGTGTTTCATGTAATTGTTATGAAATCCATACTTTAAAGCTTTTCTCCAACCGTACCTTTGGGAAATTACAACAAAGCGTTAGATTTGCTTTCTAAAGAGCATATAGCAATCGACTTTAAATCGCTAATAAACCGTCCTGAATCGCACAATGGCAACGGAAAGCTCAAAGGATTTGACCCATTACACAGATTGTGAAATAAAGATATGAATTCATTTTTTTTTTCATTATAAGCTTTTGGACAACCGATACCGTGTAACGATCGTTTGATATTTTCTTTTATACCAATCCAAATGAGCCGTACAGATGTGTATTTAAATAGAATTGACAATTAATCATGAGCCAGATGTGCGGTATGTTTTTATTAAATACAAGGCAACCCTCTTGACAACTAGAATTGTTAGATCGTTGGCCACTAAATGTTACGTTGGCTGTGATACGTAGCACACTATTAACTGTGCATCTATTGGTGTCAACCACGTCCATGTATACGATCTATAATTTCGGATCGTTCACTCTGTTTCACGATGTTTTAAATTCAGTTAAACCCGGAGGCTAGGGGGTGTATGTGCATCGTCTTAATATAGCTAACCTGGATAAATGAGAAGATGTAGACAAAACGCAATTGAGATGCATTTGTTTTATTAACGACAATATATAAACTAGCATGATGCACAATTTGGACATTTTTTTCAAATTTTGCGCCTATAGCATTCTTTACCTCCTCCAAACCTCATTTAAAACCGTTGACGTCTTTAGTTTATATACATCCATTCCAATTTCTTACTTTTAATTAGGACCGCTCCTGTGGCCTAGTGATTGGAGCGTCTACTTTAGGCACTCACTCACTCACCTTAATGGCTCCTCTTCGTCATATGAGTGAAAAATTGTTATGTACCACAATGAACCCCAAGCACTCATACATACGTTTAAGAACTTCGCTGTTCTTGAAAGATTGTGATCGATGATTTTGGGATCATCAGTTGTTCTCGGGATTGGTGGCCTGTAACATCCATCATGAGTGACAGGTAATATGCAAATGTCTGATTCGACACCTAGATTTACGGATAGCTGTGAACGTCAGGAAGGACATACTTGGGGCAGAATTTGTTTATACTTAAAGTCATTATTTTAAAAGTGGATGATTTGGTCTAGGAATGTATTTTTCTTCATTTTGTTTACCCTTGACAATATTTATGTCATACTATTATAGTTTCGCCTGGAACCGTACAGTTATTTTACCTTTAACTTTATACAGTGCTGGTCCATTTAAATGCTATTTCAAAGACATCATACAACCAGTGCAGTCGCGGTTAGTAATACCGGATTGACCCGTGCATGACCTCTCCCATTGTGTAAAGCGGGAATCCCGAAACTGACTCAGAGGGTTAATGCATTACAAAAGACAGCATGGAAAGTAAAACAAGATTTCATTCTAAACTGTTTCTGTAATTTCTAGCTCCTGTGCATGTGGTTTAGACTGACAGCTTCGTTTACAGGTCTGCTTGCAATTTTCAGCCGGACATGTCAACTTTCGAATAAGCCATTTTATTATTCTGGACTCGATTTCGTTGGCACGAAGATAAATTGGAATGGTTGTGTGTTTGAAAAACGCAAATAAGTTTTCCCATAGCTTTGATTTCCCTTGGGATATGGAAACAAGGACACAAATTTAGAGCATGGGTAATCCCTTTACCTTGACTGTCATATTTAGATGGATGCACATGTGTTTTGACTGCTCATGCGCACTATAATATATGACCATCATAAATAAAAACCTCAATGCGGCCGCTGTGAGTTCAAGTCCAGCTCATGCTGGCTTCCCCTCCGGCCGTAAGTGGGAAGGTATGCCATCAACTTGCGGATGGTCGTGGGTTTCCCCCGGGCTCTGCCCGGTTTCCACCCATCATAATGCTGGCCACCGTCGTATAAGTGAAATATTCTTGAGTACGGCGTAAAACATCAAATAAATAAATAAATAGTTAAATAAATAAAAACCTCAACACGTATGTTTCAGTGGTAAAGCTTGTTACATCCAAAAAGAGGCAAGGTGTGACGTAAAATTTGCATGCAGAATCAGAAAGAAAATTGCTGACAACTCACACTGATAAGCTGTACATTCGTTCTAGTTGTTGTTTCTTGAGTCAGTCATGAAAACAAAGACTGTGTGGAAAAGTCACAGAAAAGTTGATGTATTCCTGTAAAATTCCACTCAGATTTACGCATATACAATCGTTGTTATATAGACGCTACATGCTTTTTGAATGTTAGAGAAGTATAACTGGACATCGCCTGAAATCGTCAAGGTATCCATCGGCGACAATGCCAAAGACACGTTAATCACAGCGAAACACAGCGAAAAGAAATCCTGTTCGCATGATAATCGATTAGAATCCCTCACGTGATTTTCCTGACATCGCACACAGATTGGCTTCTCACTCTTTCTTTTTGTCTTTACTGGAGTTAGGTGGGTAGAGACTTTTCCCGGTAAAATTGCTTTGAGCGTAATTATAGCCACAGTGAAGACATTCACGAAAAGTGGTGCTGTCTCAGTCTTATCGTAGATACGTCAGTCTTTGTACGCTGACATCGGGAAAGACATTTTTGAACTGTGCAACCAATTTTTAGTTATATCTGAAATGTTATACATGTATGATAAGCCTAGTATTACGAATCTGGATGCCGCTCACGGCTCACTTGACATCAGATGAGTTAAAGAAACGTCACCTCTGGCGAGATTGATGTATCCCATTCAAACTGCAATATGCGGGGATAAACAGAATTGTACAACGAAAAAAAAAATCCACTGAGCAGACAGTTCGAAAGCAACATCAGATTTCCGTCGTTTATACATGGATTAAGTCATTTCTATAGTCAGGTTTAACTACAATGCAGCTTTGAAACATGTGTACGAAAAGCGCTAAAATAACGAAAGACAGTGACATATTGCTTTCTCTACTCCAGATTTGGACACGTGGACCGGTTCTGTCACCGTAGCTCCACCCAGCCTCTTACAACGATAGCGTTCTGGCAACCCATGCTTCATCTCGACACGAAAGTGGCCTTTTGGGAATATATCCTTGTTCTGTTGGAATCGATGGCAGCTTTAGGTTATCGCACTTCCAAACGGCTAGGTTCTGGATAAATAAACGAGCTTGGGAACGCCGGGTTGTGATTACAGATGTGTAAGGGGGGACATTGTCAGTGTGTTGAACCGTTTATCTTCACCATCCCATGGGATTAGCGCTGATCAGCTTTCCTCATTAGAATACCTTTTCTCAACAAGTGTCTCGTCATGCAATCCACCAGTATAATATGTGCATAGTATAAAACAGATTTGCAAGAGAGTAAAACCAGAGCAGCAAACTAGCCGTGTTGCTAAGGGGCTTGTAATTTGCTACAAGTTTTGTAATTTGCTACGAGGTTTGTAATTTGCTACGGGGTTTGTAATTTGCTACGGGGTTTGTAATTTGCTACGGGGTTTGTAATTTGCTACGGGGTTTGAAATTTGCTACGGGGTTTGTAATTTTCTACGGGGTTTGTAATTTGCTACGGGGTTTGTAATTTGCTACGGGGTTTGAAATTTGCTACGGGGTTTGTAACGGGGTTTGTAATTTGCTACGGGGTTTGTAATTTACTACGGGGTTTGAAATTTGCTACGGGGTTTGTAATTTGCTACGGGGTTTGAAATTTGCTACGGGGTTTGTAATTTGCTACAAGGTTTGTAATTTGCTACGGGGTTTGTAATTTGCTACGGGGTTTGAAATTTGCTACGGGGTTTGAAATTTGCTACGGGGTTTGTAATTTGCTACTACGTAAGCCTAGACATGAACTGAGGTAAATTCACGTGATGGACAAGATTCTGTAGTTAAAGGGTTAACTGTGACCATTTGTCGGCTGTCACACTGTCTCCGCTGCACTGGCTTTATTCTCTGTGCTAAACGTCTTTAATTATAGTCTAGCATTATGTGTCACAGTAATGCTGTGAACATAAACCGAACAATGTTTCATACAGACCTGCTTTGCTCAGATGTTAAAAATCATCACGGTTTTGTTCATAATCACATTTAACCGTAGATGTTTATGCCGTTGAGAATTATCTCCCCTTTCTGAACATATGTCTTGAGATGATGTTTAAAGGAAAGGGCACAGTAAGTCAAAGCGGCACATGCGTTATAATTCTTAATGTTTTGCAGTCCCCTTATTTTGCTCTTGATGTTGGGAGGTTAAGGGACAAGAATTTAAAATTAATAATATTTGTTCTGAAACACCATGCGTTGTTGCTTTGGTACAACACATCAAATGAGACACCGGATAAGCAAATTTTGTAAAGTGTTTTTCCAAAACCATTCTAAAGACTTTTTTGCGTATGCAAAACCCATTTATGTTGTCTAAAAGGTATGCATATGGTATGGTATTTGGTCATTAAATGTGGTGGCAACACAGTAATTTGAGTAATTTTCTTACCAATAATGTCTAACAAACAGTAATTAATATCACGGCAATTTGTAACCTTATTTACCAAGCTTACGCCATGATGCTAGGGGGATGTATAAGCATTGTTACTATTTAGTTATTTATATCAGCAGTCATAATAAAACCCTGACAGAGGTAAAATGACAACAGCACGGATTTCAACAATAAGGTGTGGCCATTTGCCAGCTGTCACACAGCGATCGCTGCTCTGGTTTTTCTCTTTAGATCGTAATAATTTTATACATATTAAAGACTTCCTTCGCGAACTGAGGGTTAATGGAGCCTCATCGTGTGCGTGATTTTCTAATAATGTACGTTAATCATATGAAGTTTTTGACAGGTTTAGATAAATATTAAGTGCGAACTAGAGCTATTTCGGGGACGACTGAATTATTTATTTACTTCTTTGACTTTTTGTTTAATGTTAGCACTAGACTGTAAATGAGATTTATATCTGGCACATGGCCGAAATAAATTTTTCGCCATATTTACCTACATACATGTATGTTCTTTGTAATGGTATAGTTAGTACACTGGAATAGAACAATGTATACACGTATAAATTTTGAAAGATTATATTTAATAGAACTTTAGCAGTGTTTACGATGGAAAGCGTTATTTCGATAATGATTTTAAGGATAAACTTTATTCTATCTAACATCTGTTTTCAGTTTTTACCACAGGATTTTATCATTAATATGATGCGTTTATGGATGGCTTTGACTTCTTATCTGTAGGATTGTTCACGTGATTATGCATGGCTTTGACTTCTTATCTGTAGGATTGTTCACGTTATTATGCATGGCTTTGACTTCTTATCTGTAGGATTGTTCACGTGATTATGCATGACTTTGACTTCTTATCTATAGGATTGTTCACGTTATTATGCATGGCTTTGACTTCTTATCTGTAGGATTGTTCACGTGATTATGCATGGCTTTGACTTCTTATCTGTAGGATTGTTCACGTGATTATGCATGGCTTTGACTTCTTATCTGTAGGATTGTTCACGTGATTATGCATGGCTTTGACTTCTTATCTGTAGGATTGTTCACGTGTTTATGCATGGCTTTGACTTCTTATCTGTAGGATATACAAAACCACTGTTTTAAGAGCCAGAAAAACAAACTATCGTTAGCGGACTGTGATGACCGTACAGAGGCTATCATATCGTCTTTGACATGATGTGTATGCTTATATCACGCGTGACGCTGCCAGATTTCGCGGGACACCAATGATATGGGGCAAATATAACGGCAAAAGCGGAAGAATATTGGATATCATCACGTTTGTCAATCGTTGTCACGAGAGTTTTAAATTCAACAAGTGAACCTGTGATAAAGAAGATAAATAACAGAAGGAACACAATCTTGGATGAAAGAAACTTGACGAACAAATACGTTGTAGGCAAAGTTTCGCCTTGTGAAATTACAACCCCGGTAGCGTGTAATTCTGAGTGATAGAAGGTTAAGCTCTGTTGTCAAAGAAACCTGCAACTAGTTAGTTCCTCCAGAAAACTGGATAGTTAGTTTCAAGTTAAGGCGGTTTGGGTAATATGACAATGGAATGTTGCACTGGAATTACGGGTAAAAAATTAAACACCACATTGTCCTCTTGCACATTACTAAAGAGAACAGGGATAGGGAGTTACACGATGTTTCTTTCACATATCGTTTGCTACATGGGGTTCACATCAAATAACAGCTGAACATTTGTTTAGCAGTTCGACTGTAGGCCCTATCTACTTTCTGCTATAGTTTGACAACTGTTTAGGACTAATACATCTTTCTGTACAAATATTATATTGTTCAGAAATCCATAGGCCGAAAGCAATTCCAGTTACATTTTCTATAAATTCCAATTTGTGATTACCACAATCATTATGGCGGCATGCACGGCAGCAGTTTGTGGCAAACCACTCAACGAAAGCTTAAGTTCAGGGGAAGCTACCGTGGATTGCCTATTGCCAAGGTGTTCTCTCCCATATACAAAGTGTGCATTGGTGAAACTTTTCCTGCGTTTATGTCTATGCCCGGGTCGCTTTCACAATATGCAGTTTGTCTTATCGACTTGTTGCATACAAGTAGTAGAATGTAAATAGGGCATATTTCCATTTTAGACGACTTATACTAAAACTGAGAGCTCACCATAAGTGACGAATATTTCAGTAGAGAATGATTTGTTGGCATATACAAATCTTTATATATGGACAGAAAAAAATTCCAGTATTTTCTTAGCTTATGGTATTATTTATATTATAAATTTTGATTAAACCGTATTTACTGGCCGCTATTCAACGGTGCAATGGTCATTGAAAATTCTAGACCCATGACATTCCTCTAGCATTCGACTCGCTCCGACCAATGACCAAATGAATGAGTCTTGTTTAACGTCACATTGTCAATATTTCCGCCACATCGTGGTGGGATCTCACGGGATCCCATACGTCTTTAGCTAAGGCGGTTTTTCACTTGCATGGCGAAGGGCAGAGCTCTACCTAGGTCACTGGGGATTCCTTCACACATAATAAAGTATCAGACTACATTCTTAAGAATAAAAGCAGAGCATTGATGACAGTATGGTTTATGGCAAAAGGTCACACGAAACCGGCAAATTCCCGGCAGCTTGCCCGTTTTGCTCAGTTACGTTATTATTTTAAATGTCCATGTCAATGTCTAGGAAATGTCATCTTAGATGAACCCTAGTCCTATACGGTTTATATACACCAGATCTTAGTTTTCTTCATAGGCTGATGTAGATGTAGCCCCGAATTTAAGGTCACATGTGTCGTGGTTTCAAACTGACAGCAAAACCCACAAGAAGACCTACAGCTGAGCTGAATTATACATTTAGCCACATGATTCACAAAGGTTATATCTTTAGCCGAATGATTCACATAGTTTATGCCTTTAGCCGCATGATTTACACAGGTTATGGCTTTAGCCGCATGATTCACAAAGGTTATGCCTTTAGCCGCATGATTTACACAGGTTATGCCTCAAGCCGCATGATTCGCAAAGGTTATGGCTTTAGCCGCATGATTCACAAAGGTTATGCCTTTAGCCGCATGATTTACATATATATAGGTTATGTCTTTAGCCGAATGATTCACATAGGTTATGCCTTTAGCCGCATGATTTGCACAGGTTATGTCTTTAGCCGCATGATTTATATAGGATATACCTTTAGTCGCATGATTTACAGATATATAGGTTATGTCTTTAGCCGAATGATTCACATAGGTTATGGCTTTAGTCAAATCAATTACATAGGCTATACCTTAGCCGCATGATTTGTATAGGTTCTGGCTTTAGCCCTATGATTTACATAGGATATGCCTTGAACTGTATGATTTACATACATGTAGATCACGCCTTTAGCCGCATGATTTACAGAGGTTAAGGCTTTAGCCACATGATTTACAAAGGTTATGCCTTTAGTCGTATGATTTACACAGTTTATACATTTAGCCATATCACTTACAAAGGTTACGCCTTTAGCCGCATGACTTACATGGATTATGCCTTTAACAACATAATTTACATAGGTTATACCTTAAAACCGCTCACATCTACTATGGAATAACGTTTGTTCTGCTTTCGATACATCTGGCATCGTGTGAACGCCGTTTAACAGGTATGACCCCTTCCCTTTCTTTCATCGGCGGTATTCTCGTGTGCTGTCTTCAACTAGATACCACATGCCTTCCACCAATATGACTTTTAGAAGAATTTTCGTATAACTCGTCAAAGCGCCGTGGTTCATTTGGGGGCATTTAAGTCTTATCAACCTATAAAACTGGTCACCATGATATGTTACGTGAAAATTTCTTGTGTATATAGGTAAGTATTGTCTTCTTCATATACATGTATTTTATGTTATATATGCCTCCACGGATATGGTTTGAAAACACATGTAAGGTAGCTGTCTTTAGTACATGTATATTGAACCTGTGTTATATTTTTTAGCAGCACTGTGGCGTACCTCGAGATGAAAAATTGTTTCGTCACGCAGTCGATATTTCTATACCAATTACACATATTAAATAAACGCCCTCGGATATTTAACTGATGTTAATTTTCCCAGATGTTCTACATAAGAAATGAACACCAGCAAATAAAAGAGAACAAAAAAAAACACTCATGGACAATATCATTCAGTCTTGGTTCAAGAGCAATTGTCCTAGAGATATAGAGTTGCCGCCCGGGAAGACAAGCAAGTTTCTTTTTTAACAAGGTTTCACATCATGATGCTGAGCTGTGGCTCGACAAAAAATTCGCCGATGTAATCAATATTGTTAGCACCCAACAAACATTTTCCTAACTTTCAAATTAAAATGTTTAGGGGCTATCTCTGACAAGTGCACACCGATGGCGGTAAAGCAGGTGCAGTTAAATAAACACTGAAGGGGACGGAGGTTTCAAAAAGGGATAAAAACACTGTTTATTTTTTTACTGATTTCGTGAACAGCCGGTGATAAGGTACACAAATAGCCTCAATCTCCTCAAGCACAGTTGATGTTTCCGGCGAGAATTTTAATGAAATTTTGAAGCCGACAGAGCCAAACAAACGTGATGCAATGAATGAAAATAAAACAATATTACATTAAGTGACACAGACACTCGGGGCCTTGTAAGATCGCCCTCACTTATCCTCGTTCGGCTTGTCATTTCCATTACCCGGAGCGGCACCTCGAGTGAGTGCAAGCCCTTGAGGATAGGCATAAAGAACTTTGCACTCGAATTTGTTAAAGAGGGTCACTTTCTATTTACGTCGTTTTGTGCTAAAATGTGTAACATTGCACACATGGGTGGCAAAGTTTATTTGATATTTTGTTTACCTAATAATTACAACAGGATGGCTGTTGGAACAGTTGAACATCCGCTATCAAAGCACTGGATGTACTGCAAGATTGCTTATCAGGAGTTTTGATTAATTATATTTCATATATCAAATACAGTGTTGGTTATTATACCACTTTTTTGTTACTGTAACATCCGCACAAGTAAAGTTTAACTATCCAAGTCAGAATTACCCAATGTACATGAATGCAACGGAAGATTCTTTAATTCAGTATAATGCAGCTGATCATCTTCGTCTTACCAATTTATGATCGTCGTCAAAAATTTCTTCAGAATCATCGAATACACCATTTTCATCGCTACAAGATAGTTCAGGAGTGCCCCCTACTCAGCCCCTATATTAATTATGTCTGCATAACATAACCACGGTCATTAGGGTATAACTGTATCATTCGAAACAGACACTCGGCATAACTTCTGTCATCAGGATATAACCTCAGTCACCAGGATATACAATCCCTGTCAACAGGATAAAGTGCTGCTCTAGCGGCATACGTGTCCACTGGAATCACAGATTCGAATTATTTAGCAGCAGGCATTTCATGATCATGGCTGTAAATTGTTGTGTTTAAAATTTCCTCTGCTAGAGTGTCCAGATATCGATTGATTGCACTGCTCAGCCTTCAGTTATTTGGTATAAATATAGTTACAATGTCTCATTAATAAACGTGAAGAAAACTTCACGCGAGGAGTTATGGAAGTTTTGCATAAACCTGGATTTAAGCTTCCCTGATACGTCTACGATCTTTGATTAACAACCGTGCGTAATATAGACGAAAGCAATGTCTATCTGCGTCTTGAGCGTGTTTACTGTCTGTCCCGTCCGCTTTATCTAATTAATGGTAACCAGCGCAAGTTCATTTTGATATAAAATCCCGACATGTCATTGTTACTTAATGGTTTGGGTGGTAGCTCGGAGAGATCCCTGAGCGACAAAGGAGAACTCATTTGGTGAAAAGCCATGTCATCTTGCCGATCTTCCGGGTCTCTCCGAAATGCTGTACAAATCCGATCTATTGTCCCACGGTGTTTTCTTGGGGGAGGTAATATTCGTCCCAGTAGGTCGTCTGTGTCAAAAGGTCAGTTGGTTTTGTTCCAGTAGTTCCCACACAAACCTAATCCCAATGGGACCTTTGTGTGATTTTCCAGCGGCAATGAAGTAAACCAGTTATTGAGAATGTATTTTTTCGGAGAATTTCACGACTTTCTTCATCTATGACTATAATATTTGAAGAAATACACCGTGCTACATGTACGTAACCAAAACTACAGCTGGGAGAGAGCAGGTGTGAGTGGGAGCGGGGATGGTCACATTGTTGGCAGAAACTGCGAACTCCAGCCATGTGAACTTTCAAATATTTCATTATATACAAATACTGAGGTTCATTCCTTCCATGTAACTGCCTCTCTTTAAACCACGTACTTTTTATTAAAAATGTCCTTATGAGTAGGAATATGTCGAGCAGTTTGAATATCAAATTTCATTATTGGATATCTTTTCTGTATTTTCTGCATGAAAATTAATAATATCAGTTCTCTATTATACACAAGCGTTTTTCTCGGGGAAATCAGTTTCTCCATTTTTCAATTATACTTAATGTGATAATTTCATTTTGCCTGCGTATGTTTAAATACACGGATAGGTGATACCAAAGTAATCGTAATTAACTTGTTGAGTATTTTTTTCGGTATATCACCGCAGTGTATACAACACTACAAACAGTATGCTAATATTTGCCAGCTTACCAGGCCATTTGACGATACTAGTCTTCATTACATGGTGTCTTTTCATCGTGCCTGAGCTATATAATATTCCACTTGGCTTCCGACGGATGTATTTACTGATCATTTGAGAAGAGTAACAGTATTTAATGATCAATTTCCAGTACATCTAAATCAGTTCTTACATACTTAGCTGATTATAAATGTCTTAAAGAGCATAAATTATCTGGGATTGTGGTATGTTGGGATACCACCTTCGCGGTCTGTTACTTTAGTGGGCCTTTTGTGCTGAATTTTTGGTGTCGTTGTAACCTCTGGCTGTGTTATATCCTATCTCCACCGAGCACTTGTTCAGTCTGAGCTTGTATATTTAATTTGTGCTCTTGTGTACACAGTGCTTATTAGTACACGGACCCTGTCTGTGGAATTTTGTGTATATTCGTCATACACTCAGTTATACTGTGGATTTTCACTCTCATTTATGCATTTATGCCTGAATGGTTTTCCGCACTGTGGAATATATGCGTCCGTTTGGACTTGACACCGTTGTACATGTAAGTACTTTAGTATTTGTATAGATACTGCTATCCTTAAACTTAAGTACTTTAGTATTTGTAAAAGCCTTCTGTTCTGTTCTTGTTATACCTAATAAATTGTTGCAAAATAAAATCTACTGGTTTTGGTTACTTTTTTGTGCGGCTAAACTGTCGTGTATTTCGAACAACCCATCTCTTTATAATACAGACAGTTTGGGTCGTAACACAACTCGCTCGCGTAATGCATATAATCACTTGTAATTTACATAATATTGTATTGTATATTGAGATGGACAAATTGCTGCTTATTATAAAAGTAAGCCGACGTCACAAGTCCTTAATGTGCTGGGTAAATCAGCATAACCTTCAATACAAATCACTGGATATTGCTGACACAGTCACCATGGCATTAAGAGAGCAATTCCTGCTGGTTAGGATGTTGTTTGAATTGTTAGCTATACGGGCTCAGATGGTCTTTAACAGACATTTCCATTTTTCCAAATTAACTAGTCATGTTTAAAAGGTATCTGAGAACAAATTTGTCTTGGTTATTGGCAAACAGGACAACCACAATTTTCCAGACGCTGTTCTAAAGATCATTGATCATGGCGTTGATCATTTTCTTGAGCTCCGTTGTAGTACAATCCGTGCTGTGGTAATGATCCCAGCCTAGGGGGTTGAAAGGATACTCCTGCCCTTGTCCAGATGTAATGGCCTGCTACTGACGGCAGATCAATCGCCATGTTACACGACCTCTTAACGCTGTCTGTCAGGAATGTGTTCGACAATAGCCAGGTGATAAACACCGATCACACTGTCATCAAATCGGGGCGACTTAAGCCCCCTTGTAATTGCTGATTTGGCTTCTTTATTGCTTTAGTTAATTCTTGGTTTGTAAAATGAGTGGATTCATTGTTCACGTCGATCTAGTTTCCTTCAGACTTAAACCTGACTGCCATCAAATGAGAGAAACATTTAATCGCAGTTAACGTGGATATATTCGTACAGTAGTCGTGATCTTTTGTGTGACACTGCATGAAAATTGGTAGACAACTTGTTGTCTATCAATATTACATGTGGCACACGAGGAAGATTTCGCCTGTTACTCGCCAAGGTTCTGTGGTTCACCCCAGTCACGGATGTTTGCTTCATCTATAAAACTAGTCGCCATCGTATCAGTGAAAACTTCTTGACTATGGCGTTAAACAAGAAGGAGATAAATAAATAAATCAAAACAAATCGTTACTAATGCAAAAATAGTCATGTGTTTCCGAATGTTAATGTATCTAGTTACATATGCCTTTCTGGATATGATCTGAAAATAGGTGCAAGCTACATATAGCTAACACGGTGCATGTGTGCTCCAAGAGAGGTCTTAAACTGAATTCCCAGTGAACACTATAAAAGCAATTCAGGACGTGAATATTATCGGGTAGGGCTGTGGAGTAACTTTGTCGTTATCTGAACTGTGAGATGGAAACATATGTCGTCAAGCCATCGATATTTTTATATCGATTACACATATTAAATAAACGCCCCCTAACAATAACTTGACCACAGATTTCTCATATAACCTCTAAATGAAATGGGCACACAGACACCGAAGAAAAAACACATGAACAGTATCATTCAGAGTTGATTCAAGGGCAATATTGCTCCTGGAGATACAGAGTTACCGTTTTGGAAGACAGGCGAGTACCGTTTTGATATCACGATACTAAGCTTTAGCTCGACAAAAGCCTCGCCGATTCCATCAATATTATTAGCACTAAATAAACGTTTTCCTAACATTTTAAAATTAACATATTTAGAGGCTATCTGTGATAAGTGGTAGTTTAGAGGCTATCTCTGCCAAGCGCACTCCGGTGGCGGTAAAGGTGGTGCAGTTAAAAAAAACACTGAAGAGGGCTGAGTACTTGAAAACTGTTTAATTTTCTGTTGATGTCGTGAACAGCCGGTGATAAGGTACACAAATAGCTGCAATTTCTGCATGCACAGTTAATGTTTCTGGAGAGAATAATGAAATTTTGGAGACGAGAGAGCCAAACAAACCTGATGCAATGAATGAAAATAAAACAATATTACATTAAGTGACATAGACACCCGGGGCCTTGTAAGATCGTCCTCACTTATCCTCGTTCGGCTTGTCATTTCCATCACCCGGAGCAGCGCCTCGAGTGAGTGCAAGTACTTGAGAACAAGAAATTGAGAACTTTACACTCGAATTTATTAAAGAGGGTGGCTGTCTTTTTTGTGTTGATTTTGCTAAAATGTGTCAGAAACATCACAAACACCGGTGATTAGTTTTACTTCATACTTTCCCTTTGATGACTTCATCAAGATGGGTTCTAGAACATGTCAGCATCTTAACATTGTCAAAATCTTGAGATGTGCTACAAGACAGCTTTTTAGCAGTTTAATCAATTAATATTGATTTTTATATTTGTGTGATTGATGTTGTACGCAGTCTTCAAGGCCATTTCACTTATACGACAGCGGAAAGCATTGTGATGGGAAGAAAGTGGGCAGAGTTTTGAAATAATATTTCATGCTTGCATGGACTCTCAGTTCTCATACTTTTTAATCGCACCTGACGGCCTTTGGTCAGTGTGATGGTAGACTCGTATGTCGTTCACGTCAGTAATTGTATCACGTACCTGGTGAAAGGCCAACATTTACGCTCACAGAATGTCGTCTTTAAAGGTAAGAGTTTGCAGGTGTCGATTGATTACATTGTTTAGCCTTCAGTTATTTGGTATGAACAAAGTTATTCTGTCCCTTGCGCAGAAAACGTCGCGCGAGGAGTTATGGAAGTTTCGCAAAAACCTGGACGATATTTAATAAACAACCGGCATACCACAAAAGCGATTTTCTGTCTTTTATAGCTGCGGCTTTAGCATGTTTACTGTCTGCCCCGTCCGTTTTAACTAATTGATGGTAACCAGTGCAAGTCTATTTTGATATGAAATCCCGAGATGTCATTGTTATTGAGTGGCTTTGGCTGTAGCTCGGAGAGATCCCAGAGCGACAAATGGGAATCCATTCGATGAAAAGCCATGAGATCTTGCCGATTTTTTCAGGTCTCTCCGAGAGGTTGTACAAATCCGATCTATTGTCCCACGGTTTTTCTTGGAGAAGGTAATATTCGTCCCTGTAGGCTGTCTGTGTCAAAATGTCAGCCGATTTTGTTCCAGTAGTTTTTACACAAACTTAATTCCAATGAGACATTTGTGTGATTTTCCATCGACAATAAAGTAAACCAATTATTCAGATTGTAATTTGTTGGAGAGATTTCACGACTTCTTTTTCATCGCAGACAATACTATTCGAAGAAATTTAAAATACACTCTGTGTACGCAAGCTTGTAGGCAGAGTTGGGAATGCGTGCATGTTACCTGCCGCGATCTGGAAAAAAACTCGACGTTCTGTTTATGGCTGTATACTATTGTACATCGCTGACTCACCACAGCATATCATTATAAATGTGTATAAATGTGTATAAACTGTCTGGATTAACTGATACACTGTCATTTTTAATTGGAACTCGGTTTTTGTACATCTTATAAGATAGCCAGAGCTGATAAGTATATTAGCCTTGACTTAAAGTCCAAATCCTGCAGTCGTTATTGTTGATCGTTTTGTCCAAATTCTGCAGTCTTTATTGTTGATCGTTTTGTCCAAATCCTGCAGTCTTTATTGTTGGTCGTTTTAACTCCGGTGTAGTACAATCCGTGCCCTGGTAATTACCCCGGTCTCGGTCTGTACAGCTGTCTCGGTCTGACAGGATACTTCTGCCTCGGATGTTAATAGCTTTCTGCTGACTTTAAATCAATCGCCACGTGATACGGTCTCTTAACACTGTCTGCCAGGAATGTGTCGGACAATAGCCAGGTGATAAACACCGATCACACTCTCACCAGATTGGGGCGACTTAAGCCCTCTTGTAATCGCTGATTTTGATTCATTATTTCTTTAGTAATGGGCTTGAGAAGTAAAAAGAATTTTAACATGGTTGAAGTATTGTGTTATACATTAGTGACTTTAAGTCTCGAAAATTAAAATAAGTTGATGGCCCTAATGATGTGACCTTGTAAAATCCAGGCACAAATCCGTACTTCAAAACATAAGCATGGGACTATGTTTTATAATTAATAAACGGTTGTTTTAATTCCTTTTGTATAAGACCGACGACTGTCCCCGATGGCTCAGTTGGCGTATATCTTTTTAAATATTTATTCTTTGGTGCGGGTCTTTACATCAATGAAACGTCACTTCTTATGGGCGGTCAAAGCCTATGTAATTTATTTCAATGTTCCACCTCATCACCAGGTTTTAGCGTTGCAATAACCCTGTTCTGTTCCGACGCCATCAATACAACACTGTATCAGCACACAGCCTGCTTTACACATCGATCCTCGCACAGTGAATACAGCTGAATGGACAGTGGGATTAAATAATGTTTCACACATTACACATCGGGTCTTTAGAACAATGGAATCTGTGAGGTAAGACTGGCTCTCGTGAGGTCTCGTGCTCAAATTCCGCTCGTGTCGTTTCGACTGCGGCTTTAAGTCAAGGGATTTGTCAGGTACCCGACGAAGGTTAAAGGCTTACTATGCACACTTCGGATTTATCGTCCCCCAAGCGAACCGCCGTCGTATATGTGAAAAGTTCTTGTGACTCGAACTCACGACTTACAGCACGCATATCTAGCACCATTGTTCGGGTCTTCCTAAAGCCAGTACATTTTTAGCTTTTTTAAAAGAATAAATGTACATGGCTTTTATTGTTGTTGCTGCTTTTTTCAAAATAGGATTTTGTTGCTTTGAATATAAAAATGCATCATTTTTTGGGTTAAGAGTAAATAAGTATGAATAAATTATGACAGTTAATTTTCCTTTCATTTTGTAGTCTGGGGTAATCCCCTTTTACAGCTGTTTCATTGCAATGCTTAACGCCAAACTGTTGAAAGTTTTCATTTATATCATATCAGTCAGTTTTGATGGGTGGAGGAAACAGGATAGCCTGACCTTTGCTAGGTTAATGGAGCACTTTTTTCATTTGACTATATTTGAAAACATCAAACATACATCATTACATGAAAGAACGAACTTAAATGTTTAAAATGTATGGAAAACATACAGGGATGGTTTTTTCATGAACACCCGCAATGCGGTGAGGTTATTGACGCAGTGTGGACAGATGACAGGAGTCATGGTGGACTATTTATCTGTGTTAACATGGCCTCTTTTCACCGGATGCCTGGTATAGACAGAACCGTAAGTACTACCTATACCCCTGATCAGCTCTTCAGGGTGAACCAAATTAGAGGCCAGCTACACTAAATAATGGAATGGCCATAAACGTATAGCCGTGGATGTAGGCCACAATGAACAGGTCGTGAACGTCGTCTGGATGACTCGACCAGGGCGCCTATATTAGACCTATTCGGGAATGGCTGAAATGATGAGCAAAACACAGCCATTCATCGAGACCTGAAGACAAGGTGAAGACATAACAGTTTGATCGACTGACTGTTTGATCGCGCTACACCTTCGCTCTGTCAGGAGTGTCACCTGTGTCTATGGCAACTGAATGAGCGTTTGGTAAATCCCAGGCCGTCGCCGATTGCTATCTACAGATGGTCGCCTCAAATTCAGTTTTCACAGACTGTCGCCGATTGTCATCTGAGAATGGTCGCCTCGAATTCAGTTCTCACAGGCCGTCGCCGATTGTCATCTGCAGATGGTCGCCTCGAATTCAGTTCTCACAGGCCGTCGCCGATCGGCACCTTCAGATGGTCGCCTCGAATTCAGTTCTCACTGATTCGGTTTTGGCTCTAAGAGTTATTGTGAGGAATTTGATGAAGAAGCGTGGCCACTCCAAACCTTTCTAATGGTTGTACGTTCAATGCAAATCCACGGAAAGGAGACTGAAGTTAACTTGTATAGTTTCTTTTTCTCCTCAGTATACCATTCTGGTGTATCATCAACTATGAACAACTCGCTACTAATGGCTAACAAGCCAAACAATCAGAAAACAACAGCCTTTATTGTATGGTCTTGTGTCATCATGCCTGTGATAAAAAAAACACCCCACCGCTACCATGTATTTATTGATCATTAGAGAAGATTAACAGTATTAAATGATCGATTTCCAGTGCATCTAAATCAACTGGTTACAAACTAAGCAAATAATAAACTGTTTGGGTATTTTTATTTACCAGGACATGGGTAATTACAATAGAAATCTGATTATGTGTTATGCAGGGTACCAAAGTCTAATGTTAAAATGGAGTTATAAAGAGGAAAACTTTTATGGATTTATTGGAAATACTACGAGATATGTGGAGTAATTCTGACGGCATTGAGAAATTTAAGCTTTTTCTTCACGGTTGTCATCTGGACAGTTTGAAGTTCTTGGGTGAAACAGACCGTATGTTAATGGTGGGAAAATATTATATTCTTTTAAGTGATAATCATGTTACGAAGATACAGCGAATCACAAATCATAAATGTGGTAGATATATCAGAATAACGTTTATTATAAATCACAAGGTACTGGTGCCACAAAGGCTACCTAAATGACTTGGTGTGAACTGGGAGTCATACAGGTGCAGACCCTCTTTATCAGACATTTCTGTCTTTCAAGTATTGATTTTTAAAAGAAATCTGAGAAGAGTACTGGCGATATTCCCAAGAACGCTGCTACCATAACTAGCTTTTTATTGCCATTTTCATGCATGGCGTTGATGGTTTTACAGTGTATACAGTTCCTCGGTTGGACAGGATACATCTGCCCCGGATGTAATATATAGCTTTATGATGACTTCAAATCAATCCCCATGTTATACGATCTCTTAACGCTGTCTGTCAAGAACACGTGCGACAATACCCACGTGGAAAACACCGATCATACTCTCACCAGAATAGAACGACTTAAGCCCTTCTGTAAGTATTGATTTGATTTCTTTATACTTTTGAAAGTGTATGGTTTGGAAAGTGAGTAAATTCCATATTCATTGTTTATTTATTTCATTGGTGTTTTACGCTGTACTCATTACGCCGACATTGCAGTTCAAATCCAACTCTCGCTGGTTCCTCGGCGGCTTTACGTCACGATTTTTGTTAGGCAGCTGGTCATGTGCGATGATTTCACCTTTAAATTTCGGGGTCCTAAAAACCTCAACCTTAAGAGTAAAATATGCTCATAATGAATATATTTGTTTTTTTGATTGGTATTTTAAGCCGTACTCAAGAATATTTCACTTATACGACAGCGGCCAGCATTATGGTGGGTGAAAACCGGGCAGAACTTGGGGGAAACCCACGACCATCTGCAGGTAGCTGACAGACCTTCCCACATACGGCCGGAGAGAAAGCCAGCATGAGCTTTACTTGAACTCACAGCGACCGCATTGGTGAGAGGCTTCTGGGTCACTACGCTGCGCTATTCACTGTTTAACTTACCTTACTAGTTCACTTCGATGACGGTAATCATACCATCAAAATCATTCTACAGGTTCAAACTACCTGGTCAGTGTGATTCACCGTAAAAGGGAGCCCGAAAGGGAACTACAAATGTCTCACGAGTGAGTCAAATGAAAAGAGTTTTGGGGCTTGCAAATTTAGGAAATGTTGACAATGAAAATTGAAAAAATTATTCGCAGTTTGAGACGACATGCATTTGCAATATAACTTTGCATTTGTGGCTGTGGCCTACATGTTCAGTTCTTGTGTTAGCGTACTGTCAAATGGCGTTAGCTTTCAGCCCATCACATGTAAATTATAAACGACCTGTACTCCAATCCGACAGAGCCATGTAGAATTTAGCTGGTCCCCAAAGACACGGGTTAAAGCATTTATTTATTTATTTATGTATTTGATTGGTGTCTCACATCGTACTCAAGAGTATTTCCAACCGCGACCAGCATTATGGTAGGAGGAAACCGAGCAGAGCCGACGACCAACTGGAGGTTGTTGGCAGACCTTCTCACTTACGGCCGGAGAGGAAGCCAGCATGAGCTGCGGGTTAAAGCAGTCTCTGAACGTAAATCCTTTCAAGAAACCACAGTGTGCGCCTTTCAAGAGGCACATAACGGAAAACAGCCTCCGTGTTTTACCCAAACCGTAGACAGATACGCTTGCGTAGGTTATAGATAACTTTGAAAGCCCTAACCATAAAAGATATCAAGGCATGAACGATGGCCTGTGGGAAGACATAGGCTACATGCGTTTGATTTTCTCAATGCGTCGACATTTAGACTTAACCTATAGGCTCGACAATAATTTGTTTTACATTTATATTTTACTGGTTCATTTTCTTTGTCTTAAAAATTCACCACGGAAAGTAATATAATACAATCTAGGGATAACCAATTTAAAATGTTTACAATAGTTTATTTATCTTGGTGATATACCTTATTGTTCGCTTTGATGTTCTGTTGGGAAACACCAGAACATTTGAGATTAGAGATGTTCTGAGATGGGCTGTACATGTATTCTTTACTTCAGTGTTCTAAATATTAATCACTGCACTCTAAACAGAGAGCTACAACTTCGTATGTCATCAAATGACAATGATTCAGATACACACTAGAAATTAGGATCACAGTAGTAACGAACAGATATGTAAATTTGTCTTTCCATTGGTTACTTATAATTCTGTTCGCCCAAACCGAGTGAGTTGTCAGTGAGGCCAAGTTCAACAGCGCACGTGGTCGTGTTGAGACTAGTCTAAAAATCAATGGCTTGTATATTTTTCTAGAAAGTAATCTCTTCGGTACAAATCAGTGAGACAAGTAATACGATTCCATTTTCCCATTATTCCCTAAAAACCTACAAAAAGGCCTACACTATTGTTGTATCAAGATTTTACGGAGATTTATTTTCGGAGGCACCATTTAAAGTGATTTGGTCGCCCAAAATGTGGATTTTGAAACAAATTCTGAATGCGGTGGCTTAACGAAGTTTTAAATTTCTTTCATAAACTAAATCACTCACGTTGGAACAAAAAATATTCATTGAGTATGTGGCGTGTACGAGCCCGGAGAAGTCCTGCCGTAATTGGAATTCAACACAAAAAGGGATTGGCCATTATGACTCATTAATATTCAACCGAAAGTGACAGAAACAGTGACAGTGTGATCTTTCTGCTCAATAGATATTGTTCCATCTAAGTATCATCTACCGAAGATATACATATTGTACCATAACTGACATCCAATAAAGCGAGAAAGATTGGCTAAAAATGCTACTTATATTAGACTTTTAAGGCCAAACGCGGTTGTCCACGAAATAAGCTTTAGGTAAATGGCAATTTCAACAAGCACTCACTAAGCGACATCTTCGTGCCTCGCAAGACCGTTTTCTTTATTTAGTATACTGCACCGTTCAAACTGACCACCAATTATGACAGTAGACTGCACCGTTGACCACCAGTTATGACAGTAGACCAGCTTGTCAACCTGTTGAGCTTTTTTATGCCCCGTTTTGGTCGATCTTGTCACGAGCGAGTCATAAGTTGTTCTACGAGGTATCAATTTTTATAAAAGTCGACATGTGGTAACTTTAAACATCCATACAATAATTTAGTTGACTTGAGAGTAAAAACAACAGTGTTGCACAAAATTAAGAAATATTGCAAACAAACGTTTTCATTGAGGCGCGTGGCGTAATGAAAAGTTATACTTTTTGTGACTATCTGGACACTGAGTTATTTGTGAGGTTTCGCAATTCGCATTTACATGTACATATTTAGGCTGTAGCCACAGATAATATACATAACTTCCGATCATGAACCATAATCCATGTAATAAGAGCCAGGGCTGGAAGGTTGTCTGGCCCGGAAATTACCGTGTCATGGAAATGAATCGATTAAGAGAGGCCCTGACACAGATCTGCTATTTTAAAGATCATTACCAGTAGAAAAAAGGAAACTACGGTAAGCGAGACAGGAAATTACACCTTTAATGTTTTCACAAATTACTTAGCTCCTGCCAACGAATTACAGTGTGTCATTCGATGGAATTTTGCAGCATGATAGGCACAACAATGCAGTGGTATTTTGTGATGGCGTGGATAAAACAGCATTATCTCTTTGAGGACAATCGGTGGTAATGGTTTTTACTGGTCCCAGTGCATTGTTTTGTAATGTGTTTCTATATTATATGTCATGACAACACAGTGTTTTGAGTAATTTAGTGAGCAGTGACGTCTAATAAATTTGAGTGAACATTATTCACAATTCTTTTTTCCAGATTCAGCTTAGGTCATGGTGTTAGGGGGTTAAATTTGTATGTTGCTATTTTTGTAAGCATATAAAACTCGGACTTCGCTAAAGTGACAAGAAACAGGCATTGTTAATACCTGTGACCATGTGCCAACTATCACACTGTCGTCACTGCTCTGGGTTTACTCTCTTTGCCTGTATCCTTATATTGCTTAAATCCTTTCTTAATTTATTCATGATTGGATTTATTCACACCACAGGCGTTGCTTGTAAAAGGGCCATCCATCCGGTGTTGCTATATTTAAGGTGACACTTATACCTTGCTGAAATCTCCTGCCGATGGCACCCTTCTTCAATATTATTCCACTCAGAGTACACCGAGTATATGTGCTTACTCTGTGTTTGAACATACACACAGCTTACACCTTGTCGTCATATGCCTGAAAAGTAGTTAAGTGCGACGTTAAACGTCAAGCATATATACATATTATATGAACGCCAAGTGAAAAAGTCACAACAGCTAGATCTGACAAAAAAGCAGTTTCGAATTGAGAATTTTTGAATTGTAATTCCGACTGTATCGGTTGCGGCAAAAGTCAGGAGTCGTGCCAGGTAAGTATTGGTATCCCTTGTGATATGCACTAGTTTGTCATGCAAATGAGTAAAGAAACAAAATTAGTCATCACATAAACACGGATAGAACACCGTCAATGATATTTAATACTGAAGCCCCTGTATTATATAGTATACTTTCGCTTGAGGTAGAGTTGAAATGAGAGTAATATGCTATTCTGCCTTAATGGAGTTGCTTTTGCCAATACATTATCTCCCTGTCTATCTCATGTTACGTTACACAACCATTGCATCTAGATTTCGTTCAGAGCTGACGCATTCTGTCTTTGGCGCATAATTCTAGCCGCAACGTCCTGAACACCATTGGGGCATGCTATTTTAGATATTTATACTTTGCTGCCTTTCTTTACACTAATGAAACGTCGCTTCCTGTAGCCTGCCAAAACCTGTGTGATTTATTCCGGTACTCCACCGCCAGGTGACCAGCGATCTAATAACTCTGCTTCCTTTAGACGTCATTAAAAGATCAAGCATCCTAAGTTATACATCGATCCTTACAAAGTGAATGGAACTTGTTGTAAATAACCGGCGAACGAACATGTTGATACCTTATACTCTGTGTGCTTAGAATAATACAACTGTGAGGCAGTTACTAAAAATATGACGATGTTCAGAAAGATCCCCTCCATAAATAAATCCAAAAATCATCCGGATAGCTGACATGTAATGTATGAATTTTGATTTTCAACATTAAATCATCTTATCTCCATATACAGCTGGACTGAGACTCAGGTCATGACTGACTTTCAGTCATCTGGTCCAGTAGTTCGAGACTCAAGGTGAATAACATAGCTGAAATGCAAATGCAATTATTTGTAGGAAATACATAATGGTCTTAATACTCCGCCCATCTGCTCTCGCCATCCCAACGGTGACGTCATTGATTTTGTCTGGACAAACGACCTGCATCAGGGTGGCCTATTGGACTACTGGAAGGGACAACCGTAAGTACTACATATATACCCAGTCAGCCCTTCAGGTTGAACGAAATTAGAGACCAATTTCTAGGCTGAATAACTGAATGACCACAAACATATAGCCGTGGAGAGTAGGACATTAAGCATGGGTTGTAAACGTCGTCTGGATGACACGACGACTTAAGTAAACCTGTGCGGGAATGGTTCAGACGATGAACAAAGCACGGCCATTTCTCAAGACCAGGTGAAGATATAAAGGTGTGATCGGTTGAATGTCTACTCGTGCAATCAATCTCCACCCCCCCCCCCCCCCCCCACCGTATCACATGTCTTCGGCATAAATCTTGTGCGAGACAGGACTTTAAAGGTGGCAAGGCACGATCTTTTACAAAGGACACCCCGCTGTCGCAATATGACGGAAAGTATGCTGATTTTTAATGAATCAATCAAAGAATGACACAACAAATGAATAACGGGAAGTTTGAATCAATGCATGCGTCAGAGAAGTAATGTGTCAAAGAATCAATTAATAAACCACTCATTCTAATATAAAATATGGGACATGCATGGTAGCAGATCTGCCTCTGACCAGTGATGTGACAGCCTTGAGTTCTGCTATCATCGTTGTGACTGTGGCCAAGACAGCTATCATATACTTGTGGAAGGGTGGTAGTTTCTCTTCGGAGACTGGTTTCCTCTACCGTAAACACAAGTACATATATGGTACAATGATAGGCCAATGTTTAGGCTAATTTTAACTGTTCAACATATTGAGTTTTTAATCTGGTCAATTAGTCGTTCTGTGGCTATCATGCAGTTTAGTTCTGTATGGTACGCTTTTGTTAAAAAGATCCTACTGTTGACGGACAAATTCACGCCCACGAATGATTGAAAGTACATACCCCAAGGTGTCACTTTTTCCGCGTACGTATTAAAGAGGACTAAATACATCTGGTGCTGTTATCAGATCTGTTCTTACTTTATCTCAGAATCCGTAGATATGTTAGTTCCAGAAGCAATATGTCCTAGTTAGACTGTACTCAGAATAATGAGTTTTGTCAAGTGCGCAATTCCTGCATAGCTCTCTTGACGTTTTGACAGTGGTAAATTGAGAATAAGTTGATATATCTGGACCTGAGATTGACGATAATTCCATGCGATATTACTGTCAAATAAATGATATAACTTTAAGATTAGAAACCAGGCTAATTGTCTTTCTGATTGCCCTTTATCCAGACTTGTCAGAAATTTATCAACGAGACATCAAAAATATGGAAAGTTTCAAAACTTCAGAAAGATTCTCTAGTTCAGTGCAGGTCTCAAATATTGCAAAGGAGAAAGTGTTGCGCTTGCCTACAGCTATTTTATGCCTACAAAACAGACATGTGATGTCAACACCACACGAATATTACTCTTTCTCACTTTGGGCGATCTGTATGATTCAAAGAACCAGGTGTTATATATGCATACAAAACAAAAGAACATCTTGATGTTAGTCGACTACAACTTATAATCTTCATTACTGAGGACTGGGACGAAAGCCGGCAAAACATTTTGAGAGGTTAAATTTAGAAATGTGCAAAGCAATGTCCGACTATATTTAGATGATGTTCCACAAACTAAGTCCTGTTTGCAGCAGTTATGATAAATGCAGTTTTAATCATGTCATCTGATGCAAAAAGAACAGGTGATGAATACAGATGTTCATGGAAACAAGTAACACCTGGTTTGCTGACTACACTATTGTAGCCGACTTCCGATTCTTGAGATCAAGACAAAATCTGAAGGTGAAATATGCACTAAAAGAGCAAAGCGGTATTCGTGTTAACGGATAATCACCCAGAGGCTGATTGTTATGATTACTGATGCGGAACGTCCAATATGGTTGACGATTTGTAAGCCATCCAGTGGCGACCATCAACTATTCAAACATGGACTCTACCTACATTTATGAACAAATTTGTTTTTATTCGCCAACACTATCAAATATAGGACCATATTCTATAGTACATCACTACAAGAACTAGCTTAATTGTCATTCATGGCGTTGATAGTTTCCTTGTGTTCCGCTGTATTACATTCCGTGTACTGGTAATTATCCACGCCTAGGCCTATACAGTGTCTCCGGTTTACACGATAGCTTTCTGCTGACTTCAAATCAATCACCATGTTACACGGTCTGATAGCGCTGTCTGCCGGGAAGATGTGGGGAAAACACCGATCATACTCTTTCTAGATGGGAGCTGTTTGGATGGCGCGCCTCGTCCTTCCCGCTCTCGGCCAATGGCAGCAAAACACGTCTTATGAAGCTGAAAACATCAAACGAACTCAGTGACCATTCACATATCTGGAGCGCATCCATAGATTGAGAATGTACATAACTGCTGTTCCTGGACCGCAATCCCTGTAATATGGGTTTTCATAAATCTCTTAGCCCCTGTCAACGAATTACGTGTCACACGATAGAATTGTAGTTCCCAACAGACAGTTTTTTAGGCACAGACAGAATTGGTGTTAATATGTGTTCATTGTGACCTCTGACATGCATACCGCATATTTTATCTTATACTGAGTGGTTGATTGATTGATTTTTTTGATACTTTATTTCTCTGACGTATGTATTGATTCAAACTTCTCGTTATTCTTTGTTGTGTCATTCTTTGATTGATCCATTAAAAATCAACAACTTTTCGGCCATATCGCGATAGCGGGGATCGTTTGTAAAAGAACGTGCCTTGCCATCTTTAAAGTCCTGCCACGCTCAAAATTGATGCCGAAGACATGTTAAGCTAATACATTGCCTCTCAATTTATACTCAGTGATTGTTACTAAAGACATACAGAAGGGAGTAAAACATAGCAGCTATGACAAGGTGCTAGCTGGCAAACGAAGTACGGCTTTTTGTCAGTTTACCTCCGTTAGGGTGTAAATTCTTAAACAGTAACAAATTCCACGCTCTCTAACACCATGGCTTTTTTAGAATTAGAACAAAAATGCAGTCATATTTATTACGATTCATTAGACGTTACTGGTCTAGAAAATACTCAAAATGCTGTGATGTCATCCCTTGTAACATACAATAAGTCCTTATGTTTCTCCTAAGTCTGAACGCAAAGTGAGAAGAGGACACAACGTATAGACTTCTTATTAAATTCAGTTAAAAGTGTTCCACAGCCGAGATGACAAATGATGTCGTCTGGAAATTCACTAGGTCTTGACCAATGAGGTTGCAAGTTCGAATCCGGCTCTTTCTGATTCGGTTGAGGCTTTACGATGATTTCGGGCACATGGCGTCCTGATGTCTTTTTTCCTTTGTCTGGTGTCCGTAGTTATATGAGTAAAATATGTTGGAGTTTTTACAAATGAATAAAATCGGTTTTATTTTTGTACTGAAGCCCACGTATTATATATTCTACTCTCACGGCAAAATGGGGTTGGAACAATAGATAAGTCCATGTGCCTTAATGAATGCTTCCTTCGTCTCCATGTCTATCCCATATCGAATTCAAATTTACAGTTCCATTACTTTTAGATTTCATTCAGAGCTGACTTCATCTTGACACGTAATTTGCGATCACGACATTCTGAACTCCATTGGTGCATACTGTGTGATATTTCTGTTGTGCTGCCTTTCTTTACACTAATGAAACGTCGCTTCCTGTCGCCTGTACACCCCTGCGTTATTTATTTTCAGTGCTTAACCTCCTCACCAGGTGGCCAACGATCTAATAACCCCTGCTCCGTTAGGGCGCCATTAAAATACATGTAACATACCCTCACAGTAAGCTGTGTAGGTTATACATCGATCCTCACACAGTGAATGTAGCTTCAACAAAACAAGTTTGGTTGAAACAGCAAAGGATGCTGGCTAATATTGATTCATTAAATTCAGCTTGGTTAGGGTAACATAGACGTTGTAGTATTATGTAACTGCTAACAATAACTTTTGTCAATAAGAACGACCTTGCTGGTAAATGAATAAAAAATATAAAATATAAATAGCTGCAATTACAATCAAATAATACATGGATTTTTTTTCACATTCTACACTAAACATCTCATCACATGATCATTGAAAAGATTGTTCGGAGTAAGACTTCAACTCACTTCATGAAATGATACATAATTGAAGCTGTTAGCCAACAGCTTTGCCGGGGTCCACGCTATCATCGTGTTTCTTTTAACCTGTGCATATATTGTGTTCATGATAATGAAAACAGAGAAAAACAAATGGTAAGAATAAACAGGGACAAACTGTATTTGAACCTGAGACTTCTAGGATATACCACTACGATTTATATAGGCCTACACACTATGAAACAACATGTTAAATTTCTGTCTAATTGAATCAGTAGATTTTGAGAAGATTTTTAAATGTTTTGAAAAAAATTCAAAATGCCCGTTAAACCACGTGACCCGTCAAAAATCGCAAAGTGGTAAAAGATATATGTGTTCAGCATTGTTATTGCTAAGTTTTTTTTTTCTGGTTTAGTAGTCCTAACAATTTTAATAAGGGTCCCTCCAGGACAGCGTAGACCCCAAATATTGTCCCATACATAAAACGTAAATATCAACAACACGTTTGAAACACAATATACACTTATACAGAAATCACCGTGAGGTCATTGTCTGTATGTGGACAGACGACATGGGTCAGAATGGACTTTTGGATTATCTCCGTTAACATGGTCTTTTTAAAGCGGATGTCTGGCAGAGAGAATCCTAAGCACTAACTATATATACCCGGTAAGCTCATCAAGGTGAACCAAATTAGAGTCCAGTTAGGCTAAACAACTGAATGACCTAAAACCTGGAAAGAGCATTGGACGTAGACCCGTAGAGAGTTTCGTGGACTCGGCCGGTGGTCGTGAACGTCGTCTGGATGACTCGATAAAAACGCCTTAAGTAGACCTGTTCGGGAATGGCTCAAATGATGTACAAAACGCGACCATTTTTCAAGACCTGAAAACCAGGTGAAGACATAAATGTGTGATCGGTTGACAATCTAATCACACTACACTTCCGCTCTGTCAGAACCATTATTTCTAGCTTTCTTCAACGAAGAATGCTGGCTGCCATCCAATAAGTGAATTAGTCTTGATAATGGCTTAAATGGTCAACTACATAAATAATAAAGTAAATAAATATGCAATTATTTGAATTAATAAATCATTCAAAATTTATCAAATGCAAAAAATTAAATAACAACATCAATCAATCAATCAATCAATCAATCAATCAATATGTCTAACCTAGCGGGATATATCATAGAATTTACTAAATGATGATGTACCTGAGGCTGTTGATCAGATGACTAATGAGATCGCATCTCTAACAGCTTTTACTGTTGCTTTTAGTCAGAACGATTACAAGGTGTTTGTAGAAGAGTAATGCTCACCTTTGGTTGAGTTTCTGTTGCAGTAACCTGGACCACTATACTATTACTGAAACATTCTTGAAAAAGAAATAAATTAAATAAGTAAATAAATAAGTGAGGTAACACTAAAAGGAGCATTGATTATGGAGAAGTATGAGATGATGATTAAATATGCACAAAGTTTAAACGTCTGGGACAGACCAAGATCAATGTTTTGAACCTTACTCTCGCCCGTTATTACATATTGATGGTGAATGAATGAAACGAAATTGCGTTTCTTTAATAAACCCGTATAGTTCAACCATCGCTACCAATCTCCTCCAGCATGCAAGGTGCGCTTTTGTTTGTGTGTAGAAAGATCCCACAGTAGACAGCCAAGTTTACACTATTGAATGATTGAAAGATATATACTCAGGATAAGATATTGGACAGAATTAAATACATCTGGCGTTGTTGTCAGGACAGGGCTGATTTTGGTTTCGGAATCCATAGAAATGTCAGTTGTCAGTGCAATATGAGGGTCTTGTTAGGCTGTACGTGGAATAATGAGACTTACTTGTGAGTAATTACGGTATAGCTGTGCTGACATTTGAAATCACAGCAGGAGAGTAGAGCTCTGGACACTGAGTCAGAATTTGGATAATTTCATGTGATATTACTGTCATATACATGATGTAATTCTGAGATCAGAATACAGATTAGTTGTCTGCATGTTTCATTGCCTTTCATTCGGGATATGTCAGACATTTATCAAACTAGACGTCAAGACGAAGAGACGTCTCATAAAGTCTGAAATGATTAAAAGAACAAACTATTGTATGCGACTGGAACGTTTCAACTGTATGCCCCAGTTTGTGCGAAGCTCTGTTCCACAAATGGTAATGAAATCCCACGGACTAAATCTTATTTCCACATTGTTAAAATTACGGCATACACTGTAATGTTCAAAAGATAGGCGGTGATTACAAAAGTCCTTTGACCCCAAGAACCTCTGATTTTCAGCTCTTTTATTCATGGTAAAATTTGCATCGAGTTCACCTGAGTTGTGTAATATCCGGACATTATGGATCGTTTAATTGTAAGTTGTAAAACGAAAACAGTTCTTTTTTTAAATTCAGAGGCGCATAAACTGTGCCAGAACTTGTGGAAGCTTTTTGAAACTGGCGAGTTTTGCATTGTATTCAATCGCTACGACCAATTTCGACAGTAAGTGACAATTTTCACGCAGACTGAAAAAAAACACTGCATGTATTTTGGTCATTTTTAGTGTTTACTCCAATAATACTTTATAGAACAAACCAGCACGTATGTCTTTTGCATTATTTTGGTTAAATATTTGCAATCTTCCTGCCTCCCTCTTTCCAACGTTTCTGATTTGTTTTAAATGTTTACTTTGGTTTTATCGCACCTTTTCAGACCACATCACTATAATGTCTCCCGGTAGTAGATTTTAGCAGATTCGCCACGATATGGTCAAATTATTTCCGATTCCTTCGTCCATTCTTTATAGCAGACAAGGAATGCTGCTGATACACTTAACAGGCTGTCTTTAATACTGAATGCCATGCTCAAAATACCTGATATATCTTCCACCAAGTCACACTATACAATTAGTGAGAGTGATTCGGTTTTATTGCATTTGGCTGATGATATGCTGTGGGGAGTAAACGATGTAATAAACACCTGTACACAAATTATATAGTATTTAACTGGATGTCTTCATTTTTCCAGATGCGCGTGTACACGCATCTCGAACTCTCCATCCAAGCTGACGTAAAAATAGAGTATTTCAAATTTCCGTCAACATTTTTGATAGGGATGAAAAAGAGGACTCACCAAAACAAAATACAAACTCAATGATGGGCTTACCTTAGTGCCGTTGGAAAATCGCACAAAGCTCCTACTGGAATTAGGTCTGTGTTAAAACTACGGGAACAAAATCAATCGACATTTTGACACATATGACCTACAGGGACGAAAATTAAAACACCGTGGGACAATAGATCGGATTTGTACAGCCATTCGGAGACACACGGAAGAATCGGGGAAATGACTTGGCGTTTCACCCAACGGGTTTTCCTTTGTCCCTCTTGGATCTCTCAGAGCTAACCACCAAAACCATGAAGTAGCAATGACATGTCGGGATTTCATATCAAAATGGACTTGCACTGGTTACAATCAATCGGCTAGAGCGGAAGGGACAGACAGCAAACAAGCTCAAACCTAGGAGAGAAAATCTCTTACGTTTTTGTTACTCGCGGTTGTTTATCTAGCATAGTATTATTCCAGTATGTTTACGTTCAGGTTTACGTATAACGTCTAACATCTGCTCGAGTGCAGTTTTCCACAAACTTTATACATTCCAAATAACTCATGGTTAAGCTGCAAAATCAATCGATACTGGGAAACTCTTGACGTTAAACGTTTAAAGACTACGAGCGTGAATATTTGCACTTCACCAAGTGAGTATATTTGATAAAATTCCTGACTTGAACTGGATTCGAACCTGTGACCTCAATGGTCACGAGCCTATCGGTTGCAACTATACAACGCTTTATTCTCCTGGCCGGGATTATATTCCGTTAACTGCTATTCTACCCTGCCGATATGACATTTATTCTGCTGTCTGGGGTTATGTTATTCTGGCATGATATAGTGTTGCAACTATACAATTTACAGCGGTGATAATGTACAGCTCACAGGGGTGATGATGTACATATTAAAGGGGTGATGACGCATAACTTACAGGGGTGATGATGTACAACTTACAGTGGTGATGATGTACAACTTACAGGGGTGATGATGTACTATTTACGGGGGTGATGATATACTACTTACAGTGGTGATGATGTACAGCTTACAGGGATGATGATGTACTACTTACAGCGGTGATGATGTACAACTTACAGCGGTGATGATGTACATCTTTGATGACATTGATAATCATGTACAATTTACTAGTGTGTATATTTAGCTTGCAGAGTGCTGATGTACAGCTGACACGGATGGTGATATGTATGTATATGATAAGCATGCCAAACTTTTGACGGGGATGATACACGGGTAAGGTGAGGATTGCATACTGGTAAAACAAGGATCATAAATTGGTAGTACGAAGGTAATACAGGCCTACTGGTACTACGAGGATGATATACTGGTAAAATGACCCACTGGTACTACTAGGATGACATACTAATAAGACGAGGGTCATATAGTAGTAAGACGAGGGTCATATGCTGGTAAGACGAGGGTCATATACTGGTAATACGAGAGTCATATACTGGTAAGACGAGGGTCATATACTGGTAAGACGAGGTCATATACTGGTAATACGAGGGTCATATACTGGTAATACGAGGGTTATATGCTGGTAATACGAGGGTCATATAAACTCTGTCAAAAAAGAAACGCAACCCCCGTATTGTACAGATTTTAATATTTAGTTTTAGGACGGCACAACTTTTTTTTTATTGAAGACAGAAGTCAGAAATTTGGCAGAATAATAATCAAGATGGTCATGTTTAAAACTGTCTTTTCAAAAGTCATCTCACAGACACCAGTTGCTCACCAGGGGGCGTCTTCCTCAGTATCTCGTATGACCACCACGAGCTGCAATCACTGCACGGCATCTCCTTGGACAAGAACGGATAAGACGCCGGATCCTCTCCTGGGGAATGGCTCTCCACTCCTCCTGTAACGCAACGGCGAGCTATTGAAGCGTCTGTGGCGGTGGCTGACGTTGACGCACGTGTCGATCCAGAGTATCCCACAGGTGTTCAATAGGGTTGAGGTCTGGTGATTTAGAGGGCCACGGCAAGACATTGACGTTGGAATCCTGCAGAAAGTTCATTGTTTCACGTGCAGTATGAGGCCTGGCGTTGTCCTGTTGAAAAAGCTGTGTCTGTCGGTCAATAATCGGGAGAAGGTGAGGCTGCAACACGTGGTTGATGTAACGTTGGGCTGTCAGGTTCCCTGGAACGATCACCAAGTCTGATTTCTGGTTGTCCGAGATGGCTCCCCAAACCATAACACTGCCTCCGCCAAATCTGTCCACCTGCCGGACGCAGATGGGCGCAAAGCGTTCATGACGTCTCCTATACACACGCTGTCTTCCGTCGTGACGTGTCAAAAGAAAACGGGATTCATAAGAAAACCAGATGTGCCTCCAGTTTTGTAAAGTCCATATCCTTACGTTGTTGCACCACCTGAGTGGTAGGCGTCGATGTAAGGGGCGTAGTACAGGTCCAACAACTGGTCTACAGGCACGTAAACCCGCTTCTTTCAGACGGTTCCTAATCGTTTGAGCCGACACTCTCCTTAAACCTGGTATTTGTGTGACAGTCACGGTTGGTAGGGCATGCCGATTACGCAGGTAAAGGACCACGATGTACCGATCTTGAAGTGGGGTCGTGATTCTTGGCCTTCCACTTCTCGGGCGATCGTCGCTCGAATCAAAGTTGTTGTAACGGCTCCAAAGTCGGGATATTGTTGTTTTGTGAACATTTAGGTGTCGTGCAATAGTACCAAAACTTTCTCCGGCTTGAAGACGACCAATGGCGATATTTCGGTCGGCAGCACTCAGTCGCGGCATTTTACCGACTGCCTTTCGTCGACGAATAAATGAATAAAATACGAAAGCACATGGGCTTTTATACACCCCCACACTATAACTGCCATTGACATGATTTGCATGTGAATGGTTCTGTGTGCGACGTCAACAGGATCAGTCCATGCGTTGTGACGTCATAAGCAATAAAATACACTTAGGAGAGAAAAGGCAGTTGTTTGGATGGTAATCTTCATTAAAAAACGTGTATAATTTCATTACATTTGGCTAAAATTTAGTTTGGAAGCAATAACTTTATTCGAAAGAATTTTTGATATCCGAGGACAGGGGTTGCGTTTCTTTTTTGGCAGAGTTTACATGTCAGATGACGATCATATAGGCCTACTGGTGTTACGAGGATGATATACTAGTAAGACGAGGGTCATATACACGTAAGATGACAATCATATACTGGTAACATGAGGGTCATATACTGGTAAGACGAGGGTCATATACTGGTAAGAGGAGGGTCATATGCTGGTAAGACGAGGGTCATATACTGGTAAGACGAGGGTCATATACTGGTAAGACGAGGGTCATATACTGGTAAGACGAGGTCATATACTGGTAATACGAGGGTCATATACTGGTAAGACGAGGGTCATATACTGGTAAGACGAGGGTCATATACTGGTAAGACGAGGGTCATATACTGGTAAGACGAGGGTCATATACTGGTAACACGAGGGTCATATACTGGTAATACGAGGGTCATATGCTGGTAATACGAGGGTCATATACATGTCAGATGACGATCATATAGGCCTACTGGTGTTACGAGGATGATATACTAGTAAGACGAGGGTCATATACACGTAAGATGACAATCATATACTGGTAACATGAGGGTCATATACTGGTAAGACGAGGGTCATATACTGGTAAGACGAGGGTCATATGCTGGTAAGACGAGGGTCATATACTAGTAAGACGAGGGTCATATGCTGGTAAGACGAGGGTCATATACTGGTAAGACGAGGGTCATATACTGGTAAGACGAGGGTCATATACTAGTAAGACGAGGGTCATATGCTGGTAAGACGAGGGTCATATACTGGTAAGACGAGGGTCATATGCTGGTAAGACGAGGGTCATATACTAGTAAGACGAGGGTCATATGCTGGTAAGACGAGGGTCATATGCTGGTAAGACGAGGGTCATATACTGGATGATGTGCAAGAATAAAAGATTCCTGTTTGTCGTCCAGAATGTACATTAGGTAATTAGGTAACACAAAAGCACGGAACCAACACTGTGTATGATGTATGAAATATATTAGTAACTCCTGATATGCAGTGTTGCAGATGTTTACCTACTCCAACAGCCCCCCCCCCCCCTTTCCCGTTGTAATCAACACAAACAAATATAAAAATGTTCAACAATGTGTGTGATATTTATGACACATTTAAAAAAATGACCTTAAAAAGAAACTTACCAGCTTTAACAAATTGTGCAGAGTTCTCAATTGCTTGTTCTCAAGGGCTTAAAAACTCGAGGCGCTGCTCCGGGTAATGGAACTGACAACTCCAATGAGGATAAGTGGGCACGATCTTATAAGGCCGCGGGAGTCTATGTCACTTAATGTAATATTGTTTTATTTTCACTGATTGCATAACGTGTGTTAGAATTCCTCGTCTCGAAAATTTCATTAAAATTTTCTCCGGAAACATTAACTATGTATGCCCAAATTGTGGCTATTTGTGTACCTCATCACTGGCTGTTCACGACATCAACAGAAAGATAAACAATGTTTTTTACACGTTTTCGAGTACTCCGTCCTCTTCAGTGTTTATTTAACTGCACCTCCTTTACCGCCACCGGCGTGCACTTGACACAGATAGCCTCTAAACATGCACTTATCACAGATAGCCTCTAACTATTTTAATTTGAAAGTTAGGAAAACGTTTATTTAGTGCTAACAATATTGATTACATCGTCGAGCTTTTTGTCGAGCTAGAGCTCAGCCTCGTGATGTCAAGGCTTGTTAATAACGCTACTTGCCTGTCTTCCGGGAGGGCATTTCCATATCTGCACGATACGGCTCTTGAACCAGTTCAGAACGATACTGTCCCTGACGTTTTTCTTTTGTTTCCTGATGACCGTTTCTTTTAGTGGACATTTGGGAGCTTTGTGGTTAGATTATTGCCAAGGCACGTTTATCTAATGTGTATAATTGGTATAGAAATATGGATTGCTTGGTGACAAAAGTTACCAACTCACAATTCAGCTGCCAGAGCCCTATCAAATAAAATACCCATACTGATTTTGCTATATTTGTGTTGCTGTTCAATTGCAAAACGTTTGGAGACTCAACGTGGAAAACATAGGCAACATGTACATGTACAGCTTACATTTGTTTTCAAATCATATGCCTTAAGGCATTTCTAACGTAGGCACACGTATGTCTAAAACATCATGTTTGCGTTTGTATCAACCACGATCCGTTTTCATTTATTTGCTTACTTATCTATTTAATTGTTGTTTAACACCACACACTGTATATTTTACTGAAACGATATGGGCCAGTTTTATAGGTGAAGGAAACTGGAGTACCCGAAAAGTGGCATGGACCTTTAGCGAGTAACAGGCGAACACATATATAGAGTCATGTTGGTTGAAGGCACGTGAACTGTAGCTATCGAAAGGAAATTTAAAATATTCACTGCACAAGAATGGAACTGAACCCACGTCTAGTGTCATCCAGCGATTGAAGTATAGACATGTTATTAAGCATTTACATAATCAGTAGTTTTGCACAGTGCATTTGAAAGTAACAACCACAGAACTACACCGTAAAAACTGATAACTTGAAAAATCACTAAATCACAACAAAATCAATGTATTGGATAGTGGATAAATAAACAAATCAATGAATGAATTGTATATGAAAGAATCAGTCAATTAATCGACAAATTAATGAATGAAACAAATGATGAATAAATGAATCGGAATATTTTTATGTATAATGAATTTACAAAAGATTACGAATGACTTAATGGCGAATAAAGACAATAAAGGCACTTCAAATTAGGGACGGTTCTACATATACTTTATCCAGACTGTGACAATCAGTTATACTGAGATGTTAGATTAAGTCTGAACACAGTGAGAAAAAAAGCACATTCCTTTTTGTAAAATTTCCAGGATCCAACACGAAAATTCCATCGTGTGACACACCGTAATTAATTCCTAGGAGCTAAATGATTTGTGAAAACATTAAAGGTATAATTTACTGTCTCGCTCACTGCAGACATGTTTTTTTTTCTACTGGTAATGATTCGTAATTTTGCAGGTCTGTGTCAGAGATTTTCTTGATAACAGATTCATTTCCACCACACGGCAATATCCGCCCCAGACAACCTTCCAGTCCTGGTCCATATTGCATGGATTACGGTCCAGGACCAGAAGTTATGTATATACTCTATCTGTGGTTGATGTTCAAAGACATACACATGTACAGTGAGTTCTGATGTTTTGCGTTCCTTAAGCAGTTTTTTGCTGCCATTGGCAGACTGGTGTATAGAATATATAGGGCGCACCATCCAACCAGCTTGATCGTATCGGTGAATTAGGTGGTTGAACTCTTAACGGTTGAGTTCAATCCAGTGTAAGGGTACCACTATCGGAGAGTAAAGATGAGAAACCACTGGCTCGTTTAACTCTAAGATCAGCGATAGGCCTTACACAAGATCAAACAAGTAAACACGAAGACTCTTAAATAAATCCAATACATATATTTTAAGAAAATTGACAAATTATACAACTGGCAATAATATACAAAACAATAAAAATAATTACAAGTATATATATATAGTATCTTACAGCATCCAAATCCCGATGGAATATTCCGGCTCCCAAAGGGAGTCAGTCCACGTAACTATAGAATCCACACTTAAGATGAATTCCTCAATCTACGGATGATAGTCCGCTAAGTAGTTTATTCCCCAACTGTCTGTGAGCGTGTAACTTCTGACGGGTTGACAGTAGCGTCCGTGATGCCGAGGTGTCGATGTATGTTTTCTCGGAAGTATACACAGAGTCACTTTCAGTGTAAACTGAGATGAAATGTACCTAATGGCACAAAGGGACAATGAACGATACAAGCTGCAAAATAACGTCTCCAAAAAATAACAAGTGATGAAACACAAGCTGTACGGAAGTGCTCTGTACAGAAAATGGAGTATAAATGACGAATGTCGAATGGCATGAAAGCTGATATCTCCAAACCCAGGAATCTCCAACTTCCTTTACAGTCAATGACAGTAAATATGACTGCTCTCAAAAGTCGTAGAGTAAGTAACTGCTCAAAAGTGGACTTGAATGAATGAATGTAAGTGTTACAACTCCGCCGCTCATATTCACAGACTAACGTAAAAGAAATTTCTGGATGGTTTGATCGTAAACATGTTTACAACACCGATACATATTTCGAGAATGTATACCCTATGTACAATGACACTAATCTCATAAACACCGAAGCCTCGAGAGCGCTCGGCGGAATTACAGTGCAGGCTATAACGTAAACAAGTGGGAAAATTTAGGGAAGACAACGACTCAGAAAGAAATAAAAAAAACATAATACAATGTTTAAAGACGGGGTTCGTAACACGCATCAATGTCTTTCAAAAACTAACTGTTGAGACTTAGGAATACACAGTGGGCAGTCGATGACAAAATCTGAAGATCTATCCAAACTGTCGAGGTAGCAGTTGAAAGGACTAATTTTGTCATGATTCAGTGTTCGTGAATGATAATCTTTCCACATGCTCCAAATGTATCAAAACGAAAAAAAAACATACTTAAAACACAATAATCTATTTATTTAGGATTCTATTCTTCACAAGGAGTAGTCACAAATTTGTAAAAGTTATTTTCTCATCCCGTCAAATGTTTCTATGTTTGCAAATCTCGATTTTGTTCTTGAAAATAGTACTTGCCCGTAGACGTCTAGAAGCATTCTTTTTTTTCTGGCTAACCCCAACACGCAAACATACGTTTTGTTCTAGGCTTCATTAAAATGTAACGACCCATTCGCTTTGGACGAACAGAACTCGTTTTTAGGTCAAATTAACCAATGGAATGAAAAGGAACCCATAAACCCCAGCTCGGTAACATCGCCTTCCTAATTTATACGGTATGCATTTGGATCATTCATCAATCCTTCACATATTTTGTAATATTGATTCCCGTTCATTATGTAATGCCGGATGTGTATAACCTATCACTGAAGAAAAAGCATGATGAATCGGAGAATATCCAGTTATCGATCTTATGTTTACTTGTACCTAATAACCTACGAATACAAAAAGAATGTCAGAAAAAGTAAAAACATAACTCCAAATACTTTTACAATGCTTAACATAGCTTCAGAATCTGAATTATATGCTTTCGTTAACGAAACTTCAACGAATTGCGAAGAGAAAGAAAATCCATATGGTAATGATTAGGTCATTACAAAGCATGTGGCTTCACTCTACCGGTGACCTTATCAAGGCTAAATTTCCCACGCAAAGATAGTGCAATGTACCTAACATAAATGCCATCGAGTCAAGGAAATCCAGTAAATATAGGTTAGCGCGTACATGATGTATGCTTCACGCTTTAGGCAGCGTATATCCACTTATGGTCAGGGCTTTTGAAATTATCTGTTTACCCATGCATCGTCGAGAGCTGTTTTCATTCCCTCTCTTGACGGCACATAACACAATTAACACATGGCTTTTGTCTGTGTGATTGGACTGCAAGTCGTTTATAATTTACATGTGCTGGGTCAGCGTTTGTTACCGTGTGTCGGTTTGCTGGTAGCTTAATGTCAATAGACAGGGTGCTGCCGGAGGAACTGCGCATCGGTCACGCGCACTCACAGTTCTCTAGCGGATGCAGCTTTGTTTCTTGGAAAGTCATGTGGAGTGAACTGAAGATCGGTAGTTCTCTAGTCAGAGGTCATTATAACCTTCTTGTCCCACAAGCAAACTAGAAGAAAAGGTAACACTGTTACCGATAAGCTACAATCGAAGTTCAGCTGGGTTAGGCCCAGGCAAACGTTTAAAATACAACCACGTGTACGGTGATTACGCTTTATACAGATCCATGCATGAAATAAAAAATAAAAGCAATTTATTTCAAATCTCGCGTAGGAGACAACAAAGTCTGTTGGTAATATAAGGGCTTAAAAAGACACAAAGCAATAAAGATTAGGACCAATTTTTCAAAACATGAAAATAAAGACATAAAAAGGATAAAATCTCAACGAACTTGGCCAAGAGGGCATTTTACCCCTCTATAATAATTGTTTTTAATAATGAATTTATCCATCTTTCAAAGTATACAGTGAGTAAATCAAGAAATTTAGTACTTTATATGCTTTCTTAGTTCTTTGTTTCTTTGTGTTAAACGTCGTTTTGGGAACTGGCCTTGTAGTTATTGACCTGGAACGTCCATATTGGGTGACGGATGGTAAACAAATGTCTGTTTCGACGCATAGATCTTCGCAATTCTAAACCTACGTTTAAAGTGATTTGCACACTCAGCAATAATGGAGATCATAATTTGCAGTCAATGAAAAATACGATATAATTAGGATTTACAACATAGAGATTTACAAAAGCATAGCAGCGATGACAGTGCGATAGCTGGCAAATGGTCACACGTAATCGGTGAAATATGGCTACAGCATAGAGAGTAAGACCAGAGCAGTGACGACAGTGTGATAGTTAGCAAATGGTCACACGTAACCGGTGAAATACGGCTACAGCATAGAGAGTAAGACCAGAGCAGTGACGACAGGTTGATAGCTGGCAAATGGTCACACGTAACCGGTGAAATACGGCTACAGCATAGGGAGTAAGACCAGAGCAGTGACGACAGTGTGATAGCTGGCAAATGGTCACACGTAACAGGTGAAATATGGCTACAGCATGGAGAGTAAGACCAGAGCAGTGACGACAGTGTGATAGCTGGCAAATGGTCACACGTAACCGGTGAAATATGGCTACAGCATGGAGAGTAAGACCAGAGCAGTGACGACAGTGTGAAAGCTGGCAAATGGTCACACGTAACCGGTGAAATATGGCTACAGCATGGAGAGTAAGACCAGAGCAGTGACGACAGTGTGATAGCTGGCAAATGGCCACACGTAACCGGTGAAATATGGCTACAGCATAGAGAGTAAGACCAGAGCAGTGACGACAGTGTGATAGCTGGCAAATGCTCACACGTAACCGGTGAAATATGGCTACAGCATAGAGAGTAAGACCAGAGCAGTGACGACAGTGTGATAGCTGGCAAATGGTCACACGTAATAGGTGAAATAAAGGCTAGCATGAGTGCACCTCGATGCTGTTTTGTTGGTATTTCCAGCTATAGACAAATTCGACACATTATTCTTCGAATGATATGGAATGGCCATAGTGAGAAAGAGTGACATTTCTGTGTTCTTGACATCACATTTTGTTTGTTGTTTTCATTATTTAAGATGACAAGAGTGAAAATATCGGAGGTTTTGAAACTTTTTTCTGGTTTCGACGTCTCTTAAGATAAATTTCTCATATCCATTGGGTAAAATGCAATCAGCCAGACAAGTCTGTGTTCTAATCTTTGACTGACATTATGTATACCGCTGTGACATAACATGGAATTGTAGACAATCTTATCTGATGCGCAATTTACCACTCAAACGTCAAGACAGCTATATGGTAATTTTATGCATAAAATGTCTTTATTTTACCTACACGTAAACGTTACCGTGTCTGTCAGCTGTAAGATCTTTGTAACCAAGCACAAAGTCATAATATACAGAAGCAGGCTGCACTCCCATATACATGTATCGTCATTTCGCCTCATATTATACATCGTGTTAAAACAATGTCTTAATATGTTTCATGCTCAAATTACTTATTCTTACTCATACTTATTCCTTAACTCTCACTTGCATCTAATTTGTTTCGCCATGTAATTTCAGCAGATAATTCCATGTACTAATTCACTAGATAAAAGATCAATATATTGGTCTTCACACTTATTATTAGCTTACGCCTGTCAGTGTTTGATGCATGTACATGTACTTTCAGTGTTGGGCTGTTTGCGCAGTCGTATTAGCGTTCGTTGAAGAAATCTTATGTTTTACTATTGTGAGGTTAGTGAGAGGCAGATAAGCACAGCCCGTCATTTGGTAAACCTCCATGTAGGCACTTCTGACACTGCAGGGGTGTAGCGCTATTGGATAGTCAACCGATCACACCATTATGTCTTCACCTGGTTTTCTGGTCTTGACAAATAACCAGTCCCCACTCATCAGTTGTACCATTGCCGAACAGGTCTACTTAAGTCGTCCTTATCGAGTCATCCAGACGACGTTCACGACTTGTTCTTAATAGTCCACCTCTACGTTTGAGGTCATTCAATTATTCAGCCTAGCTGGCCTCTAATTTGGTTCGTCTTGACAAGCTGACAACGGATATAGGTATTTAGGGTTCTCTATACCAGACATTCGGACAAAAAGATGCCATGCATGTTAATACAGATAATCGAATAGTCCACCCTGACCCCTGTCGTCTATCCTCCCATAGTCCATGGCCTCACCGTTGGTATGGGGACAGCGTATGGAAGGGGTAGTGAAAGAGTCACCACACTATACAGTTCCTTCAATTAACTGTGTTCAGATTTCAGTTGTATTATTTATCGTCACATTTTGAGCAGGACGCGTTGTAATATCTTTATGTTCCTGATTACAATTTTACCGACTGGATTGGTGAAGTTGATTACTGACTGAGATGAAGAGAAAATTCTTGCAGATGTAGCAAGTAATGTATAAGGCGTTTACGTTTTGACAAACGGAATTTTGACAAGCAGTTATTCAGTCAGTGGGCTTTCCTGCTGGGTCTGTTAAAACATAGATTGAAACCAAAAAAATTTCCTTTTGGAATCTTTTTATTCCAATAAAAAAATGAACTAAAAATGGAAGAAAAATGGCGTGAAATAGGCACCATCTATCGGGCAAGGCAAATGGTAATAATTCCAGTTGACAGGATTTTTATTCTAATACCAAACTGGGTATAATACCGTGTGTATATTTGTTAATAACCTATGCATAAAGATTTGAGATAAAAGACATCATAGAGAATGAAACGGGAGAAACGTAAATGATCACATATAACCAGTGAAGTTCGGTCTCCTGTCAGTTTATCTCAGTTATACGGTTTTATTTTAACTGCTCGTGTAAAAGTTTAAAAAGTAACAGAATGCACATCCCATAGTACAATGGCCCATGCAGGACCTGGAAATAAATAAATGCAGGGGAATTGTAATTTGAATATTACTCAAAATGGTGTGTTGTCATGCATTCATTGTGCCATTGAGCTACATATAAGCGTACCTGGTAGCTTATGGTCTGGGTTTGTCTTACTTCAGACAGACTTTTCAATCGATCCCCATATTTTGGCGTCGAGTATGAAATAAAAACTCCATGTTTTACTTGACTGTAATTACAGTTAGTTCACAGAAGGTTTCCTTTGCTTTAGCATTCACTTATCAGGACAGTCTATATCACTGACATAGTCGTTTTTCCTTTTTTTAGAAATTTCATAATACTAAAACTGTACATATGTACGTATGCGTTTATGTATGCATGTATGCATGCTTGGGTTTTTACGTCGCATTTGACAATTTTTCAGTCATATGACGCCGAAATAATACAACTGCTGTGTTGTCACATTAAATTAATAAATCAATATTAACCAGCATCACTGTTCCTTCGCTACTTGTTTGATTCACATTCCATTTGCTTGGGGATCGATGCATAGGCTGCTTACCGCTACATTATTTTACATGTATTTTAATGGCTTCTGTACGGAGCAGAGTTATTAAATGGCTGGACACCTGGTGAGGGGAGGTTGAGCAATGGAATAAATCACACAGGGCTTGACAGGCGAGTGAAAGCGACGTTTCATTAGTGTAAAGAAAGGCTGAACAGCATAAATATCACACAGTATGCGCAAATAGAGTTCGGAACTTTGTCGCTGGAATGACGTGTCAAGAAATTGTGACATCAGTTTTCAGTTAAACCTAGAAGAGATGGTAGTGTAGCTTAGCACGAGATATAAGATAGACATTTAGCCGAAAGCAGGCAGCACTTAGTCAAGCGCAAGAACTAACACTGTCGTTACAACCACATCTGCTACGAGAACTTGCAATGTTATGCGTCGGGCTGAATAAATATGAATAACATTGACTGTGTCCTATATATGTTACTGTGAGACGAAATTAGGTTTATTCATTATGTATATATTTTATTCATTATGAGGGGTCCTCCGTGGCTTAGTTGGTTAGCGCGCTAGCGCAGCGTAATGACCCCGGAGTCTCTCACCAATGCGGTCGCTGTGAGTTCAAGTCCAGCTCATGCTGGCTTCCTCTCCACCCGTACGTGGAAAGGTCTGGCAGCAGCCTGCGCATGGTCGTGGGTTTCCCCCAGGCTGTGCCCGCTTTCCACCCACCATAATGCTGGCCGCCGTCGTATAAGTGAAATATTCTTGAGTACGGCTTAAAATACCAATCAAAAAAAAATTTATTCATTATGAGCATATTTTACTCTTACGGTTGAGTTTTTCAGGACCCCGAAGTTTAAAGGTGAAATACATGGGTAAAGCCGCCGAGGAACCAGCGAGAGTTGGATTTGAACCGCAGTGTCAATGACTAAGAGGTAGTGGATTTTCAGAAGAAACCGTTTAATCCGATCGATTAAGGAACACCTTTTATTAAATTTGAAGAAAATTATACGCCTTGTACTCTTCTCACTGTGCGTACATACTTCAGGAGCTATGCATATACTCAAATTGTGGCTGTGCTCCAACTCTGTATGCCCTGTGCTCCTGACACTTTGCGTACAGATTTTAGGAGGGAGTCTTCTCTTAGTGTTCTCAAAGTTTTAAGCCAACGTGTTATAGGAATGAATCTTCAGGAGGCATCACTTGAAGTATGACAAGAGTGGTTCTTTCACTAGTGTGCCACTTATCGTGATATGGGAGAAATTCTGTAGAAGGATTAAGATTGTTAATCGTGCAGGAATGGATTAATGAATGCTGCAACCAATGATGGTTAAATCAAGGTTGGGTAAGGCATGTTAAGTGGAGCTAAAATAAATGCATTTTAACACCAGTTCATACATGTACCTGAAAAACTGTCTGCTGGGAACAAAAATTCCATCGTGAGACACACTGTAATTCGTTGGCAGGACCTAAGTGATTTGTGAAAACATTCAGGGTATAATTTCCTGTCTCGCTTACTGCAGATATCTTTTTTGTTCGGCTGGTAATGATCTCCAGTTTTTCAGGTCTCTGTCAGGGCTGATTCATTTCCACGACACAGTAATTTCCGCTACAAACAGCCTTTAAGCTTTTGACCTTATTACATTGATTACGTACTAGGTCTAAAAGTTATGTACATGCATATACTCAATATGTGACTGTACACTAAATTCATGAATGTATGCTGAGAGTTCGTTTGATGTCTTCTGCTTCATAAGTTCTTCTGTGCTGCGACTGACCGATAGCGAGATAAACGCGATGCGCCATCCAGTCAGCTTGTATGTTTCGGTTATTGAAGCCATTGTGTTACAATGAGTGATTGAGAGAGTGAGTGCTTGGGGTTTAACGTCGCACTCAACAATTTTTCTGTCATATGACGACGAAGGAATCCTTAGGGTGTATGTAATGTGCCTCTTTGTTGCAGGACGGATATTAACCGCTCTTATACTATGCTTTTTCAGTAATGGGATATATATATATATATATATATATATATATATATATATATATATATATATATATATATATATATATCTCCTATTACTGAAATATATATATATATATATATATATATATATTTCAGTAATAGGATATATATATATATATATATATATATATATATATATATATATATATATATATATCCTATTACTGAAAAAGCATAGTCTGTTTTATTTCTACCTGTACCTAAAAATTATCACAGATCCACGAAAATAACCGTAACCACTTTAAATAGTTTTTCCTTGAACAGTATAAAAATGTTTAACGTGGCTTCAGAATGTGTAATACACGATTTAAACAATGAAAAGTTACTTCAACAGATTTCAAAAACAATGTACTGTTAGTAATTAGGTCATTATAGTATGGATCCACAGTAATGGTAAACTTATCAAGACAAATGAACCCACTCAAAATCCTTTGATGATAACGATAGTGCAATGTAAGTGAATCTAATTGTCGTCAAATCAAGGAAATTAAGTCCACACAGAATAAGGCCCGAACACATGCACCCCTAGACATGCAGCGTGTCTCCATTTATATTAGTTTCCAAACTTATCTGTCTACGCCGTACTCTTGAGGGCTGTTCTCATTACTTTCCCTCGAAGACAGGCTCAATTCTATTTAACACATGGCTGGTGTATGTGGGATTGGAGTACAAGTCGTTTATAATTCAAATCATGGGTCACCATTCGTTACCTTTGATCAGTCTGGATACAGCTAATGTCATTAGACAGCCGGATGCCGGGAAGTTCTCTAGCGGATGCACGTTTGTTTCTTCCAAATTTATGTGGACAAGACTAAATGTCTGTAGATGTCCATTCAGAAGTCATCACAACCCTCTCGTGTCACAAGCAAAATAAAGTAAAAGCCAACAGTGGTACTAGTACGCCAAAAACAAAGTTCAGTTGGAGTCGATTTAGACAGGAGTACTATTGGGAAACGTTTAAAGTGGAATGACGTGTGCTGAACTTATTCTTCCTGAAGATTCATACACGCAATACAAACACAAGCGAACAATTTATCTCGAATTTGGCAAGTGAGCCACTTTACTTCCGTGGAAACCCTTTTTATGGTATGACTACACTAGTCATGTGAAGTAACAGGTCGGCTTTGAACTCTACGCTTATATAATTTATTTACTGTCCAAACTATACAGTGAATAAAGCAATAATGAATTCAAATCAGCAATTACATGAGGGCTTAAGTCGTCTCAGTCTAGAATGAGTGTGATCGGTGTTTGCTCCACACCTTCCCATCGCACAGCGTAACAAACCGTATAACATGGCGAAGTCAGATATCCTGTCATCCCAGGGCACTATATAGGTCTAGGCTGGGGTAATTACCAGTTCACGAATTGTACTACACCGGAGCTCAAGGGAACGATCAACGCCATGGATGGCAATAAAGCTGGTTCCGGTAGGGGCGCTTTGTGGAGGTTTTATGTTTTCTATATTTTTGACGACCCTCAATAGATAAATTTCTAACATGTTCTTGATGGACGGCCATCAGACAGACAATAAGCCTGGGTTCTAATCTTAAATTATCGACAATGTTATCTCAAGTCCAGATATATCAAATCATTCTCAATTTACTACTGCCAAACGTCAAGGCAGTTGTACCGTAATTACCCACATGTAAAACTCATCATTATAGGTATAGTCTACGAGAAGGTCATATTGCTCCGAAAACGGACATATTTACGGATTCTGAGATAAAATATGAACAGATCTGAACAACATCGCCAGATGAACAGTGTATTTAATTCTTCCAACATATATACCATAAAAGTGACATCGTGGGCTCTTTGCTTCCAGTCATTCGTGGCCCTTACTTTTCCAGTCTGTTGTAGGATCTTGACTGCCAAGGACAAAAACACACCTTACAGAACAGCATTATAGCTACAGCGGAAGACACTCTGATATACATGGATAGACATAGCACATAGCAAAAACAATTACCATGATATGTTTGGTGCTCAAATAACTTACTCTTATTTTTAACCGCCAATTTCATTCATATTTTCATGTACAAGTCGACCAGATTAAAGATCAATATACAGAACAGTTAAAATTAGCGTAAACAAGGCATGTTGGCCTATCAGTGTACTATATATGTACTTGTGGTACTCGTTGCGAAGTTTAATCACTATTGGTTGAAGAAAACGTGTGTTTCACCAATATGCTGTCCGTGCCAGAAAGTTCATCGGAATTTGCCAAAGATCTTTGGATCGGATTGCTTTGGAATACAGTTGTTTATCTGGAAATTCTGTTCACAGACAAGCAAAGATGGAATCACTTATTAGAAATAAAAACACCGATTAAATTAAATATTAACTTCTCTCTAATCACTAAAATTAAAACAAAAACAAAAAACAGTGAGCGTGGAATCAATACCCCATACTTCTTCATAATTCAGCACTATCTTAGTGCTATTTGGATTATTTACATTATTTATTTATTTGTTCGTTTTAGTCTGGAGGTAACCGAAGTGCCCGAGGGAAAAAGCAACTTTCCCACGGCTACCTAGCAATTCTCCTGAATTAAAGCCCCGTTCAAAGCATTGAGAGCTGAAGTCGTGACTACCACGTCACTAGTGAGAGGCAGATCTGCTACGTCATTTGGTAAATTCAAACGCAACTGTCATAGACGTAAGTGACGGTTCTGGCATGGCGGTGGTGTAGCGCAATTAGAGAGTCAACCGACCACACCTATTTGTCTTCACCTCTTGAGAAATGGCTGTGTCTTGCTCATCAATTGAACCATTCCCGAACAGGTCTACTTAAGGCGTCCTTATCGAGTCACCCAGACGACGTTCACGATCTGTTCTTAGCAGCCAACCGTTCAAGGCTCTACGTTTGAGGTCATTCAATTATTCAGCCTAACTGGCCTCTAATCTGGTTCGTCGTGACAAGCTGACCAGGGATATAGGTAGTACTTAGCTTTCTCCCTACCAGACATCGGTTTAAAAAAGGCCATGCTAACACGGATAACTGGATGGGCCATAGTCCACCCCGACACCTCTCCACAAAGGGTCAATAACTTCACTGTTGAGATGAGGAGAACAGGGGGGAAGGACGTAACAGGGCCATAACAGTATGTATTCCCCACAAATAAATGCATTCATGTTTGACTTGTATGATTCATCTTGGACCTTGTATTATATTCCTTATAATAATTAAAAGTCTGTTTTGTAAGAGTTGTTTTGTGGCTGAGAAGTAAAGAGAGTTCTCGCACAGCGGATAAATTGCAATTCATATAAGTTTGACTTACATAATTTTTTCTGTTATGCGATATCCAAGGACTGGTCGGTAGCCCTAGAAATTAATCGACTGATATTAAGCCCATAAGGTGTTTGCGCATGCATTATTTGAGTAAATTGTTGAACTTCACAACAGTAGCTGTCATCATTAAAATACAAATCTTCTATGAACGGAAACTAACATGATACCATTTCTAGAATAATATATTTTGCTTTCTCCCCCATCCCCCAAAATACCGTACTACTTACCAGATAGTCAGGTCTCACTCCAGTTGCCCAGTTTCAGTTGTCTCTAGACGAGATGACATGGTGATGAAAATGAAATCAAAGTCTAATATATTACTTGACTGCGAGTGCAGTCAGTTATCCGAATTTTGGGGGAATTTATTTGTGAAGTTGATGTTAAATAACTGCCAAATGAACTAATATTGATATGTTACAAACCACGTGTTAAAAGAAAACAACAGTAAGGCAGTTACTGAAAATGTAGCTGATGTCACTAAACATGTGGTGTGTAATATATCAACAGTAGTTTATTCAGCAGTTATTTAATTCCGGCTCCATTCACTTTGAAACGATCGATGCCTAACGCAGATTGCTTGCCATTTTAATGACGTCTAAGCTGAGCGGGGTTATTAGATCGCTGGCCACCTAGTGGGGAGCACTTTCACAAATCACACAGGGCTTGACAGGCGACAGGAAACGACGTTTCATTAGTGTAAAAAAAGGCAGCAAAGCATAAATATCTAAAATGGTATGTACCAACGGTGTTCGGGATGTTGTGGCTGGAATTACCCGTCAAAGACTGGACACGCAGTGAATTGCGATGTCAGCTCTAAATGAAATCTAGAGGTAATGGTTGTGTAACATGATGTGAGATAGACACAGAGATAATGTATTGGCAATACCAGACAGCATTCATTAAGGCAGAAGAACACATCACTGCCTTTTCAACCTCCTGCGAGAGTATGGTATATATACATATAATACAGGGGCTTCTATACTAAATTCATTTATTTATTTAACTGGTGTTCTACACCGTACTGAACAATATTTCATTTTTACCACGGCGGCCAGCATTGTGGTGGGAGGAAACCGGACAGAGCCTGGGGAAACCCACGACCATCCTCAATACTAAATAGCACTGACTGTGTTCTATTCGTGTTCATGTCATGCCTAATTTTGCTTCTTTACTCATTTGCTTGACATTTTACAGCATATTTTACGGCGATCAGTTTGGTGGAAACCAAAATGTGTCCAGATGGAAACCACTGCACATCACCAGGCACACCAGGTACACACCTAGCAAAACTCCTGACTTTTTTTTGATTGGCGTTGAAACAGCCAGTAAGTAAATTTCCTCAAGTATAGTCTATTTTTTTAGAGAGTCGTCTGTATTGATCTGTGGGTAAAATCAGTCATAGTAGCTACTAAAATTCGTTTTATTTAGTGTCACGTAACAACCCAAGCTGTACACATGGATACATTGGACGTCCATATTATTACAAAGAAACTGCACTTAGAATACTTTTCTGATTCGTAATGTTAAACTACATAAGCTTGATCTCGACACCATAAACTCATTTCCTCAGGTGACGTCACAATGATTTAAAAGCAAGTTGCATGCTGGACAGTGGGCGTGGAGAGTAATTTTTTTTTACAATGGCTGCACCAACAAGCGGTTAGAACAAACTCCATGCAATGGCAAAGCCTGCACTACTCTTTCTGCGAATAACTGGATCGCTTTAATTTCCTAATATCCGTCTCTAAAACCATAATGCCGTGAGATCATATACTACAAGAGATAAAATAAAATTCCTTTATTAAGGTTATATTATACTAAAACGTGTAAACAGTTCAAATTAGGGTTTATAGTAAAGTCAACAGCAGTTCCGGTATTTGGTGTTACCCTCCTTCAGAGCATGTTGACCTCCGTCCTGTATCCAGCACACCACTGTATTTTTTAAAAATTTATGGCGTCTCCCGAAACAGTTGGTTCTTGGTGTCGAAACAGAGCATATGGACTTTAGCATTACGAATTAGAAAAAATGTTCTAACTGCAATTTCTTTGAAATAATATGGATGTCCAACATATCTGTGTCTAGAACTTGGGTTGTTACGTGGCACTGACTAAAGGCAATTTTGGTATCTAGTATGACCGATGTTACACACAGCTGAATATAAGCGACTCTCTAGAAGAAATAGGCTATAGTACAATATTAAGGTAATAAGTAAAGTTAATAAGTAAATCAGTTGACTTATAAATATATTGACAATGGACATGTTGATCAAATGATAAATAGATTAAGAAAGGAATCAAGACTACCGCACAGACAGTAAAACCAGAGCATTGACGTTGGTAAGATAGTTGATATATGCGCATATGTATTACCGGTGAAATACTGCTTCCTGTCACTTGACCTCAGTCAGGGATTTAGTCCAAATGCTCATTTATATGCTTATATAGTAAGAAAGTCCACGTTCCCCTAAAACCATGGCCTAAGCCAAATTTGATAAAATAAATGCAACGATGTTAGTTCCAGTTTACGGGTTTAGAATGGCTCAAAATGCTGTGTTGTCATCACGTATAATATAGAAACACATTATAACAAAGTAAATGGACCAGTTTGAACTATTAACACTGATTGTCCACAAAGGACAGTGCTACTTTTTCCTGGTCATCACAAAGCACAACTGCATTGCTGTGTCTGTCAATCAGCATGTCTACCGAGAAATAGATGAAAATTCTAACCAGTGACACGCTGTAATACGTTGGCAGGAGCTAAGTGATTTGTGAAACATTGAACATATAATTTCCTATCTCGCTTGCTGCAAATATATTTTTATTTGGCAGGTAGTTATCTTCAATTTTTCAGGTCTGTGTCAAGACCTCACTTGATAATCGATTCATTTCCACGACACGGCAATTTCCGTTGCAGACAACCTTTCAGCAGTAGCCTTATTACATGGATTACAGTTTCAGGGCCGGACGTTATGTATTCTCTCTGTAGCGGCAGCCCAAATACATACGTGTAAATGTGCACTGCAAGCATTGCGAACCATCACAAAAAACTCACTACTGAGAGACAATCACAAAAGGTAAGTTTTTATTTCGCCGCGCGCCTCAATAAACACGTTTGTTATATTCCTTAATTTTATGCAAGACTTATTTTTATTTTCATTGAAACAAAAACGGTTCCTCATTGGAAAAGAGTCGCATGCTTACATCCATATGCTTGTTTGTGCTTGAATATGCCGAAACGCATCATTAGTGCCACCTCCGAAAGAAATCTCATACAGAAGTCTCAGAAAATATCTTATGTGTAAAACTCATACAACAAATCGCGTAAGGCTTTTATGAAAGTTTAATGAAAAAATAGAGAAAAGAAATATCATTTCTTCTCTCAGTGATTTGCACCGAAGAAATCACTTGCTGGAAAACAAACAAGTCATTGGTTTTATTTTCAACTATAAAACATAACAGAAAACACTGTTAACACTGTAAATTGTTCCTTGCCAGACTGTATTACATTCCTTGCCGTGACGAATTCCTTAAACAAAGGAAATGTACTAGTAGTATATATATGTAAATGTGTCATCATAGTATACTCTCCAAATAAATCTGTTAAATTTAACAGAAAATCTGTTTTATGAGTGGTGCTAGAATGTATTCAATTATTGCAGCAAATTATTCTGTCAAATATAGGACAAATATCCTATTAAATCACCATATATTATGTTGAAAATGACAAGTTATAATAACAGTTATAATAACAGAATATATAGCAACATTAATATATTCTGTTAAAATCAACAGATTTTTTTTATTGAGTGTAGTTGTGAAGACCGTTGAAAGTCATGTCAGACGAGAACCTTTTTAATAATGAAGATAGCGCATTGAACAGCTTATAGGTTTAATCTAAATTTCAACGCATCGAAAATCAAATACATTTAGCCTATGCCCTCTCACTGTGCATGCTTAATGCCTGGACATCGTACGTATTGCCATTTATGGTGAGGACTTTCAAACTTATCTAACCTACACAGCTGAGGTAAAACACCGAAGCTGTTTTCAGTTATCTGTCTCTTGCAAGCCGCAGAGTGCAGTTTGCTCTAATGATTTACTCACAGAAACTGTGTCTTAAGGATCAGTTAAACTCTAATTGACACGTGGCTTTTGTCTGTGGGCTAGGAAAACAAGTCGTTTATAATTTACATGTGCTGGATCGCTCTATCTTATTGGCAGTCAATGTGCGTACGGCTAATATGATGGGACAGTCTGCAGTCGCAGGAACTGAACAAAGGTCACAGCCTCCAATGATTAGCTCTCCAGCAAATCCATCTGGCCTGAGACAGCAGATAATGTTCAGTTTATCAACATGTCCTGTAATTCTAAAGCTGTTCCTAAATCTGTAATCCCAAAACCTCTTGGCCTGTTGTTGACTCACCAGTGAGACATTTCTGGTCAGCTTTCGTACGACTTGGATGGATGCATATTTTAACTAGAGCCTCCCAAACACGTGGCGTTTGGGGGAAAAATGGGTTGACAACCATGTGTTAGACATCACAACCTCCGAAGTTTCCCCTAAGAAAGAGCATCGTATTTATCAAGCAACTTAAGTGTTAAGTCATCAATTGCAATGGTCTTAAAAGCCAAATTCAGAATATGATATGACTCAAATTGTGGGTGGTACATTGTTTGGCAGTAAAAAATCAGTGTACAATTTTAAACTTTCAAGGGCGAAGTATTTTAACTGTAGCTATGTTTTAATGTTTGACTTAAGACTTTAAAAAGTCTTAAGACATTTGATAAATATTGGCAAAGGTTCAATAAAATCCCAAAGGCTAAAATAGCTGCCCAATCAGCAAACTTTAAACAAACCACGTGTATGCTTTACGGAGCTCTACATGTATGCATAAAATGCAAACATAGATGAACAATTAATCTCGCACTATCTAGTGAGGCGTCAATACGAGGCCGTTTAGTGTTAAAATTTCACACCCAGAGGTTAAATCTCCAAATACCCATCTTAACACGCGGATAACGAGCCATGGTTGTTTTACAAGTCACAAGACTATGGATGGGCCATGACAACGTATGTTTAGGAGAGATAAAATGCGTTAAACTAAGGGCAACAAAGCACGAAATATATGCTTTATGAAGGGTTACGCTTTGGCAACAATAAAGAGTAACACACTGGCAACAATAAATGGTCACACACTTGCAACAATGAAGGGTCACACACTAGCAACAATAAAGAGTCACACATTTACAACAATAAAGGGTCATACTGACAACAATAAAGGGTCACATGCTGGCAACAATAAAGGGTCAAACACTGACATGAATAAAGGGTCACACACTGGCAACATTGAAGGGTCACACACTGGCAACAATAAAGGGTCACACTGGCAACAGTAAAGGCTCTCACAATGACAACAATAAAGGGTCAAACACTGACCACAATAAAGGGTCACACGCTGGCAACAATAAAGGGCCAGATGCTGGCAACAATAAAGAATGCATAATTTGGGCTTCAGGCACAGGATACACGGATGAGCTCTTTACAAATAGGTTGTATGCTGTCCCAATTAAAATTACCAATGTTCTGACAGATACAATACCCAGACAGTTTATACTCTTTGGAGACGTTTATAATTTGCCAAGTGTACAATAACTGACTTAGACGGACTGGAAATCGACCATTAAATACGGTTAGTCCTCTCTAATGATCAATAAATATATTGCTCGGTAGCTGCGGGGGATATTTTATATCTGAGACACCAAGACAAACGAGACCATACGCAGATTAGTATTGTCAGAATGTCTGGCTTGTTAGCGAATGTTGACGTATTGTTAAGCGGTGTGATGTGAAAGAAAGTACAGTGATACTCTAATAAGACATCTGCATTTTACAGTAAAATTTGCTGGCGGTTTGGGTCTAAAGTGTGTAGCACTATACTTGCATCTGTAGCGTGCTACACATGTTAATTTTGTCCTGGCAAAGATTGTATAGTGTTTTTATATTCTGTATACATAAAGAAATTTTATAGAGACTACTGACATCAAGCGGATCAGTCTTTGAGCTGAGCGTCAAGCAAAGAAGTAGTAACATTGTGCATTTTGAAGTTTCAAGGTTACACGCGCATAGTTAGGGCTATTAATTTCAAGATTTCCATTTGAACTGAGTAGTGAAGGCGCACTGATTAGATGGTAGGCATTTTAGGTCGTTGATACACTATGAAAATCTGCACCGCCTTTTTGTACCTAATTAAAATAAATCAGATTTTGGGTCATGTATATTTGAGGTTGAAGATTGATTGATTTATTTGACTGGTGTTTTACGGCGTACTCAAGAATATTTCACTTATTTCACGGCGGCCATTATTTCACGGTGGGAGGAAACCGGGCAGAGCCCGGGGCAAACGCATGACCATCCGCAGGTTGCTGCCAGACCTTCCCACGTACGGCCGGAGAGGAAGCCAACATGAGCTGGACTTGAACTCACAACGGCAGCATTGCTGAGAGACTCCTGGGTCATTACGTTGTGCTAGTGCGCTAACCAACTGAACAACGAAGGCACGAGGTTGAAGATGGCGAGGGACATCAATGCGTGTAACCTTAAACCTAAGGAAACTCGGATTTCCCGCCTCACGTCCATCGCAATGCGCTTTATTCCCGGCGCAAACCTATTGTTAAACATACAGAATGCACTGCACTGAAGATTCCCAGCATAGCCGCTACATATAAAGGGTTTCTACAAGTCAGCCACTGGTTAAAAACAGACACATCGTGTCAGACAGCTCTAACTACCATTACGTCAAAGCATAAAGGATAATAACAATAATAAGACCAAAGGCAGACATGCTGGGTTCCTTTCCGGCCGTACGTGGGAAGGTCTTGCAGCAACCTGCGGACGGTCGTGGGTTTCTCCCGGGCTCTGCCCGGTTTCCTCCCACCATAATGCTGGCCACCGTCATATAAGTGAAATATGCTTGAGTACGGTGTAAAACACCAATCAAATAAATAAATAATATTTTAATGACATATTATAATGACATTTTCCTGAAGTAGACAAATTGTTGTATCCCGTTAACTTTATATCCCTTCGAATTTTCATCAGCCTTTAATTGATAGTGAATTATACATTTCATAATTTTTGTCCTAACAAATATCATTTCTCAAGAAATGTTTAAAAAAGATAAAACATATTCTCGTGAACCTAGGTGAAAAGCAGTTTTGAACGACAAACGAGTGGAAGTCAACGCCATATAGGCATATTGTGAAAGCAGATATATAAAATATAGAGCTCTGTTAGGTAAGAGCACTAGGCTACTTTTCGGTGTGGACCTACACTACGTTCCGTGTACATGTAGCCCTACATTACTTTTGGGTGTAGCTCTACATTACTTTTCGATGTGACCCTTCACTGCTTTTTGGTGTAGTCCTACCCGACCTTTTCAGGTTAAACCCTACACTACATTTCGGTGTGGCCCTGTATGTGTACTTTTCAGGTTAAGCCCTACACTATCCTTTTAGACGTAGCCTTACATTACTTTTCGGTGTGGCCCTGTATGTGTACTTTTCAGGTTAAACCCTACACTATCCTATTAGACGTAGCCTTATACTACTTTTCGGTCTGGCCCAACACTACTTTTCGGTGTGGCCCTCTTTGTGTACTTTTCATTTTAAACCCTGCATTATACTTTAAGATATAACGTTACACTACTTTTTGGTGTAGTCCTACACTTCTTCATGGTGCAAGACCCCACTGGTGTCGGGCTTTAGGTGACAGGAGAACAATAATAGATAGGTAAGAATAGAATCCCTGTTCATACACATTCACACTAGTTTGCGAGTATTGTAATAAAACTCACGACAGTAAGCCATATTTTATGACTACAGTGATACCACAGGGAATTATGTGTATTTCTTCATAAACGTATATGTAAGTACAAAGCATCCCATTGGAAGGGTACCATGAAATCAGGGACCCCCAGTGTATTATACACTGCACGAACAGGAACTAATCCCACACATACATCCTGGTAACGGGCGACACGTCCCTAATTGTCACTCCGGCGGCAGGATTTCCCCTCATACTGTAGCGACGTCGTTGACTGAATGTTAAAAGCCATATGATAACCGTAAACATACAAAGATGTTCTCCGTTTGCCAGGATCTCTAATCAACAAAGTCATAAACGAACAAAGCAATTTAACATTGTTTTCTCTCAGTATTAAATAACGTGTTAACTCAACGATGAGAGTAACTATTATTTATCAGCTGTGGCTTCAATTTCCACCAGATTTGAACACTTTAGGGCAGTAACCCAGGAGCTATGGCAGCGGGTGGTCGGTAATCAGAGTTTTCTAACGATGGACACACTCGGTACTGAGTGCTATGAACTGTGATTACCAACCACTCTCGCAATTGATAAATAATAGTTACTTTAATTGCTGTCACGTTATTTAACACTGAGAGGAAAAAATATAATATTGTTTCGTGCGTTGGTATTTTTGTTGAGTATGTCACCAGTACTTCATCGTTTCATACAGCCTAAAAATCAAACAGCTCAGTAAGCATGATTCACACCTGCTTAAGTGACCTGTTCTCTTGCAGTAGGCCAAACAATACATTGCTACTATTTATGTATTTGCATGAACAGTTAGAATAAAACCCTGACTGAGGTAAATCGACAAAAGGGGTTGTATTTCATGGGTTACGTGTGACCATTACCCAGGTATCACGCTGTCGTCGCTGCTCCGGTTTTATTCACTCTGCTGTAGGTCTTTAAACATACTGATGATGTTTCTGATGTTAGACTAAGCCTCCACGAGGCCTGATCCTTTGGACCGTTTTAATGTGATTGTATTTTAAATGTGATGACAAAACAGCATTTTCACTCATTCTAGACCAGTCACATATAAAATAAATTGCAATTAACCATTGCTATGTTTTTTTTTTACCTAATTCTGCTTAAGTCATGGTGCTAGGGGATGTGTAACTTGCTACTATTTAAGCATTTACATGAACAGTTAGAATTAAACCCTGAATGACTTAAATTAAAAAGAGGCCGTATATTTCACGTGGGGTCATTCGTCAGCAATGACACAGGTTTCATTCATCCTGTACAGAGTGCTATTTAATACAAAAACATATCATCAATACCCATGAAGTACTTTCCCTCAGATCTCATTACAATGTTGCGCTGGTATTATTTGATACATTTCAAACAAATCTGTTTGCAGTCTTGAATGTAAGATCGAAAAAGAATATTCTTATGCAATACCACATCCCTAGCGATATTTTGGGATTAACAATAAAGTACTCCTTAATCTATTGCTTGTTTGCATAATAAGTAATAAAATCCTTCTCTTGATGAATTTGACCTTGCTCTCTGGGCATAATCCAAGGTAATAAATCATACATAATTTCTCTTATGGTTATCTACATGACGTCATCGCCTATCATGAAGCATGTCCTGCAAATGTACAGCAAAACAATTCAGTCCACGACTCTCTTGTTGTGCATGGGAAGATATGCCAGCAGATGGTCGCTGGTATCATCGGGCCTTGTCCGATTAAATCCATCCATGGTCCTTGTCGCCGTCATGAAAGTAAAACACTCTTGAGTACGGCGTAAAACACCAATACATATGCAAGTATTTAGTTGGCTTCTTTGGTTATGGTAGTGATCAATATTGAAAATTTAAACGAATTCGTCCTCTACTAAGGAATTTGTGTTGTGCGTTACAAGAATGTTAGCGTCCAGCGTGATTCACAGTTGTTCAGTTGTTTTACTGGACATTTAGATATACCAGGCGATGTGTCGGTTTTGATCACGTCTTGACACGATTATGTCTGTCTTGTCAGTGCTGAACACAACATTTGCCCAAAATATGGCAATTAGACGGCCTGTAATTCCTGACAAAGGAGCGGTCTTTGTTTGTGTATTCAGTGTGATGGTACAAAACTTTGAAAAATTCTCCTTTGCCCCGGGTAGAGAAGAAGTTGCAGTGACCTAGTGTTAATAGAACGTCATTCGGGACTGATAAAACTATGTATCACCTCACAGTGACAAGCGTACCGTCATCCAGAGATAACAGAAGCTAAACCCTGTGGCATTACATGACGTCCTCCAGGGATCTGCATCATTTTTTTTTGGCAAAAAATCAGAGTTATACACGCCAAAGCAAAATATACGTTTGTGGCAAAGAGAAGCCGATGTTCAGTCGGGCAAATTGTGTCATTTCCGAAGGCAATCCTTTAGATAAACGTGTGGAGGCGATGAGCCGACAGTTGGCCTCTCCACTGTATAACAAAGTGCTATTGTAAGATATATAAAACCTGCACGGATTTAGATTTGGGGTGCTGCAGATGTACGCAAAACAGTATTGACATTAAAATTATCTGGATACATTGTAAGACATATAAAACCTGCACGGATTTAGATTTGGGGTGCTGCAGATGTACGCAAAACAGTATTGACATTAAAATTATCTGGATACATTGTAAGATATATAAAACCTGCACGGATTTAGATTTGGGGTGCTGCAGATGTACGCAAAACAGTACTGACATTAAAATTATCTGGATACATTGTAAGATATATAAAACCTGCACGGATTTAGATTTGGGGGTGCTGCAGATGTACGCAAAACAGTATTGACATTAAAATTATCTGGATACATTTATATTCCAATGTTCTCATATATCAATTGAATCTTAGCAACTTTGTCTAATTTGCCCGTGGCAAGAATTCATGTCAAAAAATATTTAAACAATAATGACGAAAACCCAACACCTCACATACAACTGAGGTAGGTTTCATATGTGTAGTTCGAAATCGATTCCCAAACTGTGATGGTTTAACCTACTTAGTCATTGGCACTGATCAGACTTTGACTACTCGCGCGTTGTTGTGCAAAAACGATCGATTCAACAATAGATTATGACAATTGCGGTAAATGTTTTGCAGTGTATTTTACTCAGTTAACTGAGCATTGCATTAGTATATAACATTTAGCTGTACTCTCGCGCCGTTGTGCGAAAGCACAAGTTGTGAAAATCATGTTATATATGTTTGGCATCGCATTTCTCCAAAGTTACTGAAGGTAGCTCAGATTTCAAATGTTTATTATTCCATTTAGAAAATTGTCTTGAAATTGTGTGTGATTGGCAACTCTCTCTTAATCGTTATAACAGTAAGGATATAGAATTAGATTGACAGGATATGTAACACCTGGCCTCTACTAGGACACATGTACGCATACAAGTCGGTAGTGAACCATCATAAAACCAATATTTCTCTGTGTGGACTTCTCTGTGTGGACTTCTCTGTATGGACTTCTCTGTGTGGATTTCTCTGTGTGGATGGATTACGTAATTACTACGGTTCTGACAGTGATGTCAATCATCAAGACGAAGAAAGCAGATTGTTCAAAACACACGAGTTGTGTGTATTTATAAAGACATAGACCACTCTCAAGGCAAGGCATGCCTTTCTGTGTTACTGTAGAATCGAAAACTACTATTCTGTCGTCGGCAGGTGTTACAGATAAGATTTTTCACGGCCATAGACCATGAAACTCTGGGAAATAAAGATAAAAACACTTCTTGAATCTGTTTGTATATAGTATTGATTAAAGTATAGTCCTTGGATAGTGGATATTTGATGTGGGAAGACGGAGAATTCGTCTTTGTTAACAATAGGCCACTTATGATGGATCGGGTAAAACTGCGATTTCCTGTCTGAGACTAAAAATCTAGACAAATATTTTCCCGATGTTTGATGTTTGTCTTGAATTTTGTGTAGATTTGCGGAAACACTATTAAGTCTTAAGTCGTGGTAAGTTGACAAACCTTGCATTAATTCGTTGGTGGGTGTATGGGATTTTGGAGATGAATACACTTACAGTGCTTAATTCACCATATACTTAAACGCCGGTCATTTGGTATTGCGCGTTATTTAAAACGCCACACATGAACTCATGTTCAGGTGTGTGTATACATGGCATCTGTTAAATAACGAAGAATAGGTTGAGGCTGTTTTTTTGTATTGCCTACACTGACATGTAACACATGGGTGAATGTAACGACTTAGTTAATGAACACCCGTTTCATAGTAATAAAATGAATTTTATATTTAAGCATATAGACAAAATTTTCGCGGTGAACACTATGATTTTCCGGTATTTACCACCCAAGTCACAGGCACAAGATAAAGTTTCTCCAGGGAAACGTAAAGACACTTGAGTGAGCGACACATGCAATGCTTAACTACGGCGCTTTGTCAAGACGTAAAGTCCGTCGGATCAACTGAGTGAGAATTAGACACCTAAACCCTAGAGTGAACATAATATCTGGCAAAGTACAAGTAGCAGAAATATGGGCTAGATCTTCTACGGTTACAATGTCCATCAACCCACCATACAAATAGCGACAGTCTCCAAGACAACTGTTGACTGAGAATTCCTATGCATTGCTTTGCTTTCCTTGTAAGTAGATATATACTTATTGAACACACTGAAAGCTCAAATGTTTCTAAAAAGTTCAAGTACAAGTTATTCAACCACATTAAATATTCCAATGTTCTAGGTCACCACTGACCAGACTACTGTAAGTTTTCAGGAAACGATCTATCATTAACCGTACCTATATCCTATTTCCTGATGAGAACATGGACGATTTGCAGCGCTGCTTTGTGACTGGACTGGCCAAATGAGCATGTTTTTACAATAACCTCACAAAAAAGCGGAGAAGAAACAAATTATAGACATGCAGGCTGCATGTTCTTGGTGTACGATATACGGTGGCTGTATTGACACCTAGGTGACGAATTCAAAGTGAAGAGTTCTTTGTAGTTTTCTTAATTTATTGATAAAAAATTTCCGTTATTTCCAACTGACCACGTGTCGTCTTTAAGGGTGTTTTCGTTGTCCTCAAAGCATGACATGACAGTCCTGAACACTTCTGCGTGTCTTTAGACTCTCTAATATCTCGATCCCGTTTGTTTACAAGGGAAGAGTAGCGCGTGTGTCCATGGTAACGTCAACATGACCTTGTTCAATCTATGCTATTCTCCAGCTACACATATTACTGTGTATGTGAAGATTGGCTGAATGCTCCTTTGTGTCAGCCGTGGTGTGTAAGGGAGGTAACCACTTAAAATGTTACAGTGACGTGGAGTTTAATGAAGATTAATGATTAAAATTAATCCAAAGATGTATGTAAAGCTTCTGCCACGCTTTCAGTATTTTTTTGTCTTTTCCTGTCAAGAGTTTTCACCAACCATAATGCTGCATTGTTGATTTTTCCCCAAACATTGTGTATGCTTTTTTCTCTGTCAAATGAAAACATTGTCTCCGTTTTTACAAGCCGACATCAATGGTGACATAGTTATAATGCCGCCTCACTAGAACGTCATGCCGAAAACACCATACACGACGCCCGACATTATACATGTGCCATTTGCATAACCATATGCAATGAACTTGATCCATCGTGATCATATTCCTTTTAGGCCGAAACACCAAGCGGGGAGCACCAAGTAAAATTATAGGTATGGCTTAATACAAGATTAGAACCCAGATCTACAGTTTTCTACGTTTCATTTGTTGACTTTTTACACTAATGACAGATGTAAGTTCCGCAAGGAAAATCTTATAGAAAATAAGCAGTAATGAGTGAGTGAGTGAGTGAGTGCTTGGGGTTTAACGTCGTACTCAACAATTTTTCAGTCATATGACGACGAAGGAATCATTAGGGTGCATGCACGTGTAATGTGCCTCCTTGTTGCAGGACGGATTTCCACCGCTCTTTTATTTAGTGCTGCATCACTGAGACGACTTACCGAAGGCAAGTAAGCCGTCCCGCCCGAGCCATTATACTGATACGGGTAAACCAGTCGTTGCACTATCCCCTTCATGCTGAACGCCAAGCGAGGAAGTTACAACTTCCTCTTTTAAAGTCTTAGGTGTGACTCGACCAAGGATTGATCCTGGATCTACCGGTCCCGGAGCGGACGCTCTACCAACTGTGCTATCCGGGCCGGTAAAGCAGTAATGAAAAGAGGAAGTCGTTTTATATGCATGTGTATATAACAACTGGATTCGACTAAATGTATATTAAAAGATTTTAATAACATGCTTGACAAAACATACCTTGTTATCAGTTCACAAACTCTTCTTGTTATCTCGCGACTCTAAAAGTAGGTTTGGAGCTTTACACTGACGAATCTTTGTGACGACGTGTCCGTTCACTCCTGCCCTCGACAAGGAGTCTGTTCATTGTTCATTTCGTGCGGCCTTGAGGTCAATAAGTGGTCAGTAATGCTTATGTGGCCGTTAGCGAAGTCCAGTGTTCGTTTAAGAGCACTGTCAACAAGACGGTGCACATACATGTATGTCACTGTAAAATTCGTCGTTAACTTGACAAAGGCCTGTGCTTTACCTCGCCCAAACCGCCTTGTTAACAAAGGCCGGTGCTTTATCTCGCTCAAACCGGCTTCTATTAAAACTCTAACGGTAACGGCAAAATTTCTTGAGTAAGTTGAGAAATCATCACTCTTCGACGGATACCTGACAAACCGAAGAACCATTACAAAAACAGGCGTGAGGAGGGTTTGAACTTGTAACTGTTTGATGAGTGGCCGGTGTGCTTCTAGGTAAAGTCATGTACGAATTTTGACACGCGCTTAAATACAGCATATTCATTATTTATGACATCTAGTCTTGGACGAGTAACGTTGGTGTCTACATGTATAATGTTTCATGTGTGTGATCTCTGTACATAGTCAAAGAGTGGATGTTCGTAAATGCATATTGCTCTGAGGAAAGATAGCATACTACAGACTTTACTGGGTATCTTCCTTCATCGATATACCAAGAGCCGTAAGAACAAAGTTTCTCTCACCTCCATGGTTCACCACTTAGCCATTTGGACCTTGTTCTGGCCACAAGGGCTATTCTGGAGAACAAAACCAGATATTAAATCATGCCTATCCTTAGATAAATCTATTTATATGATAATGGTTTATCTGGAACTGCCTGGAAGTTCTCTGCCAGTTACAGTAAGTATTGAGATTATCGTCTCGCCTAACATCAGACATGAGGGCCAGGGACAACAGAGCATTGGGTATATCATTATTATCTGTAGCCCCGGGGGACAGAGGGACCATCTTAGTATTCCGGGCTTCTTCTGGTGTAACCCAGGTTGTAACTGTTAGTGTCTGTCTCCTCCCAAGGTGAGTTTTAAGCAGCTACCAGATGGACTGATGCCCATCGTTGATTCCAGTTCGGATCTCAGTGGGCGAAGAGGCAAAACCGATCTGGTAAACCTTAATTAAATCTCAAATAATTTGTTACCTGTCTTAAATTTGACCCTGACTGGGTCAGTTCGAATGGACGAGCAATAAGAAATATCCTTATTTTAGCCTCCATCTATGCCTCCACTTTTACTCTTTCGTGGGAGAAACTTCATGTATAGAGCAGCTAATGTCCTTTGCAGCCTACTTTTTGTGGTGAGCTTTCTAGTGCGTAAGTGTTTGTGTTGACGAGCATCTCAGAAGGCAAGGCATCAGGTTGTTGCTAGCGATAGGATAGCCAATCTTGCCCGGACGAAATGATTGCACGTCCTCTGGTTCAATCTGGGCTAATCTTCAACAAAGCCTTATTGCATCATCCATTACACAGCAGGACGTTAAGTAGATTTCTACGTACACACCTGGCACATCAGACAAAATTGGCAGCTTGTTATACTGACAATGCGAATTCAACCTCTTAGTGCCGAAATGTTAAGACTATTTAAACAATAATAAGAGATCCATTGATTGTAAATGGATCCCAGCTACGCTTGGTCACTTTAGCATTGGCTGGGTTGATTGTGTAGAAAATCCCTTAGTTTACATGATCATAATCTTCGTTCAAATATTATGTGTATTTGTGCAATTTGGATGACAAAGGATTGGGTTCTGAAGACAATCTCTGAAGAAAGTGTTGTGCGTTATAGTATAAACGTCATGATTATGTCATAAATTATCAGCTTACAAATGATTCATTTCAACATTGGGCACTTTATAAGCCAGGTGTATACAGCTTGCATACTGCCGCTCAGGCCTTAATCAACTTCAGCAGAAAGACCGCATTTCAGTTACGATAGATATCGTACCACTCTCTATGTGATTTTTTTCATTTTTGATCCATCTTTTATCATTCACGAAATTATCTTAAGCCAGTTTGTTTCCATATAGGTTAGAAATGTAACTCCAACGAAATATTTATGGGAAATCAAAGAATTTATATATGCGATTGCGCGTTAAAGAACAAAGCATGTTTTCATTATTTATTGCGTTGTGCAATTGATAGGTAATAAAATTGGGCAGAGTCCGACGGAGTCCTCCATATGTACATGTAGGAGAATAATGTTTTGGATCATTACTCAAACTCACCATACCATGTAATTCTTTGTAACAAATATATGTGGCTGAAAGTTTGTACTGTCATTTTACATATAACGGCATTCTAGTAATAGCGTAATTCTGCCCAGTTTACATGTAACCGTAGAAGTAGAATGGCATTTACAATCGTCTTACGTTTTATTCCCTGCATAAAACCCGTCATGTCCATTCCCCCCGCACGCTCGCCCACGGAAAACGCTCGTCCTGCATGTCTTTACCGCCGTCTTGGCCAAATGTCAAAAATCATCGCTGGCGTCAAAGGAGGCTTGCCAATAAACCAGTAAGTACTTGAATGTGTATAGATGTATATGGAGTGTTTTTTTTCAGCATCTTTATGGCGTAATTTTGCTTAACAGTAATATATGATGATTTACTTATGTCAGAAAAGCCAGTTATGTTTTGTACACTATTCAAGACTTGAGAATCACTGAACAAAATGAGTTTTATATATATGAAAAATTACCTAACCCCGGCAATTAATTGTCCCTTAGAAGAATTTATGAACAGATCTGGAAATGATTCAATCTTTGTTACAATACCAGTGTCTCCTTCCCAATTCAATGGGATTTACAAATGTTGGTTATAATCAGTTTAAGCATTAAAAGCTTTTGTGTTTGCTATAGAGTCTTGCAAACTTTCCCCCAAATCCATGTGCTGTTTAGCGTCTGCTGGATATGTAAAAATATGAGCCACTTAGATTCTACTTTTTGTTTTCCAGAATCACTTGGTAGATTCTGATGGGTCCAAATCTGTTTAAAATCAATTTAGAGATAATGAAGAAACAGCCAAAGGCCATGAGGGCGCCAAATGTCTTTTAAATTATGCAGGAATCGATGGATTGACTCCGGTAAAAATTACCATTAGGTTTAGCACCGTTTTATTGGATGATCGAATTAACTTAACAACATTGGTTGCTTGCTCTCTATAAAAATGGGTGATTAACACAGTGTTCATATTAGAATGATGATTATGTTAAAAGACACAATTATAACTATGTAGTAAATCTATTCTTGTGTTGGATTTAATGCTCTGTTTTATTCTTGTGAACCATCTGGACATCTTGTAGAGGACTGCAACATAGTATTGTCAACCATCTGGACATCTTGTAGAAGACTGTATCACATTATTGTCAACCATCTGGACATCTTGTAGAGGACCTGTAACATATTATTGTCAACCATCTGAACATCTTATACAGGACTGTAACATAGTATTGTCAACCATCTGGACATCTTGTAGCGGACTGTACTACAGTATTGTCAACCATCTGGACATCTTGTAGAGGGCTTAACACATTATTGCCAGCCATCAGGACATCTTTTAGAGGGCTGTAACACGTTATGGTCCACCATCTGGGTATCTTATGGAGAACCGTAACATAGTATTGTCAACCATCTGGACATCATGTAGAGTACTGTACTACAGTATTGTCAACCATTTGGACATTTTGTAGACGACTGTACTACAGTATTGTCAACCATCTGGACATCTTGTAGGGGACTGTAACACATTATTGTCAACAATCAGGACATCTTTCAGAGGACTGTAACACATTATGGTCCACCATCTGGGTATCTTATAGAGAACCGTAACATTTATTGTCAACCATTTGGATATCTTGTAGGGGACTATAAAACAGTATTGTCAACCATCTGGACATCTTGTTGACTACTGTAAAATTTCTTTGCAAAACTGGACATCATGTAGAAGGCTGTGAAATATCATTATGAAATAGCTGGAGAGAACTGTAAAATATCATTAGGAAACAGCTGGACTGTAACACATTGTTTTGAAAGGCATGCATCTGGTAACGTAGCCTGTCGAAAGGTATAGACATTTGGTTGTTTGGTTAATTTGGATATCTTACAGAGGAATATTGTATTATTTTGAACTATGTGGACTTGAACGTTAGCTTAAAATATCCGAGAGCGTTATGGCTGTTAACTATAACATATTATTTTAAAACATCTGGATATCACGAGAAGTACAAAGTGTTATTTTCAAAGACTTATATACGTTTGACTAGGGACTCGAAATTTATCTTGTTGGGTACGGTAATGACTGGCTAACAATGTCTGCTAGTTTTCTGTGATTCAATGTCATCGGACAGAATCTGAAATACCACTTAATAAACATCAAATGCCTGGTAATTATATATTTAGTATGTGTTCAATTTGTCAGTTAAAGTGAATATTTCAGTGATTAGCCATAAACCAACTGTTGTGATTGGATAACGTACGGAACACCGCATACATTTAGCATATTGTTAGTTTCAATGCCTTAAGAAGTTGAAGATATTTATGAATGCTGTAATGCTATAATGCAATACATAATCAGTTAGGGCTCTTTGGGAAATCATTTAGGCCTTAATGGTCAGGCGAATGGTCAGACAAAAGAGCCAGTAGACGCCTGGGATGCTGAACTATGTCAGTGGTGCTCACCCGGGCAGGGCGTTTGCCATTCTAATTTGCTCAGCTGTTACCCAGATCTGGAGCCCAGTTGTCTGGTAGGATGCGGTCTCCCTCTTACTAGTCAGACAAATTGATTGTTAATTGATAAAGCCTTTAATGGTCGAAAGAACTGCTTGGACTCCATGTTCGTACGTATGCCATAACGCGAGAGAGAGAGAGAGAGAGAGAGAGAGAGAGAGAGAGAGAGAGAGAGAGAGATTTTATTTGAATACTCAGAGTTGTCTCACGGAACGTTTATTGAAAAATTGAATAAGTTCAAATATAACTATATAAATCGTGCTGCAAGTTAAGTGTAATTCTGACTTAGGTCTAAGTGAGCTTCATGATCCTGGGGTAGGGATAGTAATCTTTTCATGCTTTCGTTCCAATCCCTTCTCTAGTAGTTTGGTTGGCTGCTAACAAAATCAGCAAACATTGCAATCATTTCTCGAAGTGTAATCAAATAAACAATTCAAATGACAAAGTGAGATTAAATGATGATCACCATTTGTGATCACATTTTCCACGAATTAACTTAGTGTTAAAGACAATACATAGATAGCAAGTGTGTGACTAAGCCATTCCCGGCACACAACAATCTTACAAACTCTATCCGGTAAACATTGCGCAGCGTGGTATGATTCTGTTAGTACAAGACCATAAATACGTTCTGACAACAGTACTCATTTTGTTGAGATGTCCAACTGCGGGATAAATAATAGATTACAAAAGGCAGCAGAAAGATAATGTGCACTGAAAGGCCATTGTCCATTTATACAGTACAGTAAAAACTAAATGTAAAAAATATGGAATAAGATCCAATCCTTAGGGTATATCTGACTGCAGGCGGTTCCAGGCTGTCCGGTAAACGTAAACAAAGAATCGTTCTAGGACTTAAAAACTGCAATAAAAGAAGTTGTTACCTGCAAACTTTATGCGAAAACTGGCTGGAAATGCTGTTATCTATAATCTATATCAAAAGCATGAACAGAAATGCCATAAATTTTTTACGCTTAACTGAGCTAAAGTACACTTGACAAGTTGATCGATGTGAAACGTAAATATAGTGCCACCGAAACGATCATTCCACGGCACCCAACCGTGGCAGGTCGATCCTTCAATTAATTGAAAAAAATATGATCGCGGCGAAAATTGGTTCTGACCTCATTGTTATGCAAGCTTCCGGCAACCCGCAGGAAGCTACAATTACAGGGTTTGATCTTAGATTGCGGAAAAAAACACATTTGTTTTTGCAGAAGTTTTGTGTTTGTGACCACATCGAAAATAGATCAGCTACAGGTCTCCGTTTCAATCAGCTAAAAAGTGATTCTCTAAGGCACCGAGATAAATAACGATATCGGGAAGATGTCAAATTTTATTGAAAGGAAATTAATGTTGATTCCTAATTAAGTAAATATTTATCAAGTAAACTAAAAAAAATCCAATAACTAGCAATTTTAGAAATCTCCAGTTGATTGTTCAAGGCAACACAAATGTGGAAGGTAAACTAACAGGCAAAAAGGTGCTTAATTGCCGAACTTATGAAATAAAACAATTTCATTTGCATTTATCATGATAAAATAAAGTTTGATTCTCCAAATAATGTATTTTTTGACCTCATTACGTTTGAAATCGCCAAGTAAGTGAAATACTCGTAAGTACTTAGTAAAGGTCCAATTTCCGCTAGGCACGGCAATCACAACAAGCGCTTAAAGATGGCCCTTTAAAGACGGTGTAGTGAGCGAGATATAATATCATGCTATTTTGACTAACCCTTTTAGTCATTTTCCGTGTGTTTCTGATATGAAAGCTTTGGCCAAACCACAATGTGGATACATTGTCACATTTGGATTGGATCTTACATGTTTTCTATAATGAGGATAAGTTTTCAGTTACTACACAGGCGGAACAATTCTGTAGTGCATTAAAATAGTAGGCCCTATTCAACCGTTTGGCGTCATTTTATCAGAGTATTTTTTTTCTTACTGTTAGTAGTGCAACGGACATCGAGAATGGTAAAAATAGTATCGCTACATCGTCACAGGATACGCAGTCTGTGACCGAAATGAATCCATTCCTGGGTGAGTTTGGACCATAGGCAACCATTATTACTCGATCCGTGATCCCCATGACATTTGTGAGAAACTCTTTGCAAAGTATAACTTTTCGAATACGGTTCGACAAAAGTTACCAGTAATCGCATCTTTTGGAGTTTGAACACGGGATTTGCTTGCATGTAATTGGGAGTACCCCTGTAATTAACTATACATGTATCTCGTGTATTTTGCAATTAGACATGGTCCAAATCAACTGGAAGAGCAATCTGTAGGAAATCTAAGGAAGTATTGTATTGTTGGTTGTCGAGCTATAATTACTTCTCATCAGATCAAGATCATGATTGCAAATTATCTTTTTAATTACAATCATCTGTGGACAGTTTAGTGACGTCTCTGGAATATCCAATATCCGATACCTATTATCAGTTTTCTAGGAATGAAATGTACCATTCTTCTCCAACTGGTAAATTAATACATGGGTGTAGAGAATATTTCCGATATAGCGTTGTCTCCAAAGTAGGAGACATGCAATTATATATGTGCCTGTTTTCGTCATCTGATACAAGCCAGTCATTTGACAATGGTTATGAATTATGCCACTGCTGTAACCTGATCATTTAAAGATTTTTGCGATGCAGTATTTTATATCTTTTGGCTACGCAAGTATCTTCACAGGCATTTGGAAACACAGCTGACAAATTTGGACAACTGCACATTTTCTGCTTTAATTTGATTAATCGCCACTCATGGCTGCAACATTGCCGAAGTGGCGTTAAGCCATAATCCTTCATTATTTCAAGTTGGTTTAACAATCCCTAATACTGCCATCCGAGATGCGAGTACATCGCGAATATGGTGCGATGTCCGTGGACCATGTGTATGTTCAGTTTCGTTTATTTATATATTTGATTGGTGTTTTACGCCGTACTTCAGAATATTTCGCAACGGCGGCCGTGGGAGGTGGGAGGAGAACGGAGTCCAGGGGAATGTTTAGTTTCACCTGAGTTCAGTATTATTCATGCATTTTGTTTAATTTGCTTGAAATGTTATTTACTTGAATCCTCTGTATAGATTTACCTCGAAGAGCACTAGATCCGTTTGTGGAGGTCAAGTACCGCCTACCTTCTATAGACTCTCTTGTTTTTCATTATTTTTCCTCTCCAGGTGTCAACATCCCGGCAGTCAACTTCTGTCAAGGTTTCAGAAACTGTTATTTTCCGTTATGCATTCAACGATTACCCAGATTTCACCAACGGCAGAATTTTTCTGCCACACTCGAATACTCCTCACAATGAAAGTTTCAATGGCTGCAATTTTCTGCTACAATTTCATACCGATACTCCTGAGTGTATAGATTTCAACGCCTTCTTTACTCGGTCACACTTCCATACACGTTACTGGCGCTTGTCACTTGTTAAAACCTTGGAAAAAACTGAAAAAATTGATCTTTCCTGTTAAAATCAACCTCCAGTTATTCACAGAAACTGCAGGACTTCAAAATGGCCCTTTTGTCATCAAATATATTTTTTCATGGTACATGTACATCTAACCCAAATTTTATTACCCTTCGATTCCTTTTTATTACATACAACGCACTGCTTGGCTCTATGCCAAGTGCACATTATCTAGGTCTTTAGATACCCCCCATCACGAGACAGAAGCGTTTGACTTCTGGACGGGTCTATTGTAGTTCTATGGGTGGATAGCGGTTATTCTTTACATTGAATAAAGCAGACGACAAATACAAACAAAAGAAACAAAATGACTATTTTTTCTGTCGGAGCGAAAAGTATCAGGTTACAGATAATTTAAAGCCCATAGAGACGTTTGAACGCTACACAAAAGAGATAATAATGGTTTCACGAAAAGTTTTTTTTTACATACGGACCTGATAATTCTTCCTCCGAGTCTTTCTTTCAGCGGCCTCTCATAAACGCCCCAGTTGACCACAAACCATGGTATGGCAATCAACCAATGGGTCACAAAACTATCGGATCCTTGATGTCTGATATTTCCCGCGATGCAAAACTTAGCCGCCGGTACACAAATCACTGCGTCCGGGCTACCACAGTCACAGTTCTTGCTGATGCCGGGTTTTTTTTGTGATGGACATGTGACAGGCCACCGCAATGAATCCAGTGTAGGGAGTTATTTCAACAAACCGTCCGTTTCAAAACGCCGTGAAATCAGCATTATCCTGCATGCTTCAAGTATGTTATCAGAAAATGCTGAAAGTGAAAATGCCGTTGAATTAAAATACTCCCATGACAGTCACGCCACTCCCAGTGCAATTGCCCGACGCTGTCGACTGTAATGTAACACGTAAAAGTGGCAATACCATCCAAATGGCAAAATTCTAGTTTTTTAGTCACGCCTCAAAGTTTTGGAGGGCTGTTCAACAATGCTACAATAAATAACAGCAGAGTTCACATCAACTTCACTTCACACCCTCTGGATAGCTGCAGATCGTCCTTTTCAACTCCCAATCCTTGTTTGATGTTTATTCGAGTTAAACTGTTGTTTTTTTTAATCCACAATGTTCAATCCGTTCACTCATGTTTTCTCTCCGCAAACGCTATTGTCTGACTGCCGCCAATATATTGCCGTTGACCCAGATCTTCAAATTTGGTACATCATGTGACCTTTATGCATGAGTGTGACGTGTATATTTTACGTAAATGGTACGGCGCACTGAGTGAAACATGTGCACGGGGCTGGTTTAATGTACATATAACTTTGTACAGATTGCGTCATTACAAATTTAAATTGTGATAGCCATCCGTTGTATTTCACAATACAATAAACGCAAATCATATTTATTTTCATGATACCTTCAACATATAAATTATAATATATTTATTTGCTTACTTATAATAAGCATAAACACATATCAATGATGTTTTTATTGTTTTGTTATTTATCAGCATATGTTGAGAAATTAATATTGAATTGAAAATGTAAAATGAAGTGTTCCATTATTTCAACATTCGTTACCCAGTGTTTATGAATTTTGATACAGAATACAAGACGACCGCAAAGCATTTACACAAGTAAACCAAATAAAATTCAGTATCAAACTATTGTTAACCTTGATTTTGTGTGTTTCATTTTTTTTTCGTACGTAATTCAAACTTTAATTACGTTTAAACAGTTGAGCTCCCCACTTTTACTGTCGTTGTGCTGATGCCAGAGGTTTCCAGCTCCTTTAGCTCGTCATACAGAGTTTGGAAAAACTTTTGATCTGCCCGAACTCTCGCTTCCAGCATCAAGCAACCTCCCCAGCTCACTGTCAGTGTGGTCGCTGTTTGACACCGTGCCTGTCTCACCGAAGCCTACCCTGGTAACAGCGTCTTAGCTGAAATATGAAAGCAACCCTGCAGATGTGTTATTTTATAGTGCTATATTTTATAGTGGGAATTGTTTTCGAGAAACAAACGTATTCTTTTTATTATTCTATCTTAGTCGTGAAGCACATCCGTAATATTTAGCCTCGCATTTTAACACCCTCTGTAAAACACATCATGGTTTCGTCCAGAGTTAGGTCACGCCCCTTTAGAACGTTCGGTTGGACGAAAACAACGTGTCAGGGAAAGTGGGGGCGTTAATCTATACCGCTATGGCGTTTTTGTTATCATTATGAAAATATTTTGCTGCTACCAAGGTTATAGAATAGAAATAATGTTCGCGTCAGGGTAGTCTAACGGTAGTTTTACATCAAATCGATGTGGAAGAGTTTAGAAATTTTAGGTCTCAGGCTTCGCCTTCGACCTACAATATAAACTCTTCCAAATCGATTTGATGTAAAACTACCGTTAGACTACCCTGACGGGAACATTATTTCTTAAATAAAACATTTCAGACGTATCATCCTGGATGACGTATACACATGATTGGTGTAGACCATGTGTAAACAGAAGTCATAAAAATGTCTCCAGGCTGCAGGCCTAAATGAGCTTTCTTTATTATTTACTGATAAGCTTTTGAACATTTTGTATGAAACATCGTTTTGGAAATGATTCCCGCTGCTATTAAGGCGCCTATAGTTACCCAGTCCATGTACACGCACAGCACAGCTCTGCCTGGTATACGAATGTCTGTTTTGACGCCTAGACTCCTGTTTGTATTGTGGTTTGTCATCACTAATAAATCTCGCTTTATATGAATATTGATGAAAAGCAAGCGAGTTAAGCTTATTGTTTTTCCCACATACATTTATTATCCAGAGAACGGATTACGCACGTTCCAATTAACACAAAGAGTGGCTGTTTTCTTTTCTATTATTCATCAGTAAGTATTTGCAAAATTCATCTTGTTGATACACTATTTCCTTTTGGCACACGAACTATTCAACTTATGAATATTTTCGATCGATAGATGTAAAGACGTTAAGCTTCAACAGTTTAGGAATAAAAATACAATGTATGACTGTGATAGAAAAGTTTCGGTTTTAAAATAAAAAGTGCACAGTTCTACTCACAAAGCAATAAAAATTAATTGACAAGATTTCCTGAACTGACAAGCGTAATCATGCGGACGAAAGAAACCTGGTTCTTCTATATATGACATATTCTTTGACATAATTTAGGCAGCCAATAATGTACGAATTACTTTCCTTTGCAATTGAGGAGTGAGATGTAAGTAAAAAACATACGCGGTTGTCATTGGCATTTACGCCCAATCCATCATGACGTAAGTAGTTCTCCGAAATGTACAATTTTAGGAAAAGCAACACGATTTTTTTTACACAATTAGCTTTAAAGACGCGGCATTTCTAGTGGCAAAAGCGCATAAAAAACTAACAATTGGAGAAACAAGAGCAGCTTACAGAAAGACAAAAACAATTCTCTGTTTTAGCGGTGAGTGATGTGCTATTATCGGATTTTGGAATTGAACAGAGACAGAAAAAAATTACCTCATAATCGACAATTACCCAACCGGAAATGGCAAATCTAATTTCCATTGTTTCATGTTATTAGTGAATACATCAGTTCCCCATTACACGACAAATCTGTAGCGACACAACATCCTCTTTGCCCTAAATACGGTAAAAATGGAATGTCTAGAGTTCAGATTTATACCAGCTTTCTCTGATGCCACGCGAACATGTCGTCCGTCTTGTACAGACTGTATAATATACGAAATCTAACTTGTTAATGAGACCTTATCGGCTGGAAAACGGAGCTAAAAATTACGACTATGTTATTGAAGCTGTAATTGTCATTTATTCGTCAATATATCAAGTGCAGCTTTTTATCTTCCTACATGTATGAGGGAGCACAGTTTTGTTACGTATTTTACCCCTACATACGTTACATGATTAGAGCTAAGCTGTTTAGGACCCCAATTCAGGCAAAAACGTAACGCTAAGGACAATACACCCATTTTAGTTAGTTGGTCGAGATCAGCTTTGTGCATATAGTTTCCTTACTAAGCTATTAGAACCTTACTTGAGAGACACCCGTAGACCCTCAAGGCGTAATAAAAATATGCACATGTTTTAGCTTTATTCACCAAACCGCTAACGATGATAAGGCGGAACAGAAGTATTTATTTATTTATTTATTGATTTGATTCGTGTTTAACGCCACACTCAGGAATATTTCACTCATACGACGTCCGCCAGCATAATGGTGGGAGCAAACCGGGTAGAACCCTAGTGAAACCCACGACCGTTGCTGGCAGACCTTCCCACGCACGATTCAGAGAGAGATACAGCGTGAGCTGGACTTGAGCTCTCAGGGATCGCATTTGAAGCTTTGTCCGTAACACAAATGACATATAAATGAACCGATCTCAGATTTTGTGTATTGATGCTCAGTGGGCCTCTAGCCTGTTTACTGACTGCGGAACACAGTTTTCTAATTAATGGTAACAAGCGGTTGGACAAAATATTAATTATTAAAATGAAAATAATTAACTATTGACAACCTTGGGCGAAGCTAAAATAATTTTAGGAAAATATTAATTGTTTTCTAATTACTTTACAATAGAATGGGCTAACAACAAGGAATACAGGGCCAATAATGCTTCATTATTGATGAATATTTTGTTATAATTATAGCAACAGCCGTGATTGGTCTAATAGCGTTACACGTGTGTAATTGACTCCTTATGTTTTTTTCAGTTCCTTTTTATGTTAGGCTTTTATGGGAGAAAGCTAGAATTAAAGCTAACATCACTACAACGGATTGCGGAAAACTTTTTCTGGTAACATTTTTACTTCTTGAAGTCTTAGGGCATGATAAATATCATTACATATTTGGAGCTAATTGGACGACATTGCCGTACATTGTAAGCCGGTATTTTGCATCAGTTGGAAATGAAATGTGATGATCAGTTAAAATCAAGAAAAAAGTGTCTCAAGAGAAGTGTTTCACCAATGCAGTCGCTGTAAGTTCAAGCCCAGGCTTTTTCTCCGGTCGTAGGTGGGAAGGTCTGCAGCAACCTGCAAATTGTCGCGAACTTTTCCCCTGGTCTGTGCCCGGTTTCTTCCAACCATAATGCTGATCGTTGTCGTATTAGAGAAATATTCTTTTAAACAAACCACCCTCGTGTCACACTTAAATGTGGGTGCCGTGCGTACTGTACCACTGCTGTAGTGTTTGATTACAAACCCAGATATCGGTAGGTACCGCTCTGTGCACATCGTAATTAGTGCATGTTACACACATATATCAGTGAGTAAGGTTCCGTGCACACTGTCAAACATAGGCCTACGTCAAAGTCAAATCGGGTTAGACTATAAAATGTGTCGCCTTCAGCGTATTTATTTTTTTGATTGGTATTTTACACCGTACTCGAGAATAGTTCATTTATACGACGGCGGCCAGCATTATGGTGGGAGGTAACCTGGCAGAGTCCGGGGGAAACCCCACGACCATCCGCTGGTTGCTGGCAGAGGATCAGCTTATTCATGTATCACCCGTCAACCTAAGTGGACGTTCCGAGTCAATAATCACAATGGATCAGCTCCCAATACAACGTGCAACACACTCCACCAAAGACTAAGAACGAAATTAAGACGGAATCGAACAAAGTGAATCGGTCCGCAGGTTTCAGGGATGTGAGAAAGACACAAGGAATGGATGCAATCGAATTCTGTATGTAAGTTTTCGATAATCAAAGTATGCATCTCAATTGGGCTTCGATTGCAGCTGTTCATATATCCAACATGGCGATCTAATTCAACACGATGGATATAAAAAAAACACCATTAAGTGTCCATCGCATACACAAATGTTAGTGGGTAACAGCATAAAGATTGCCCATTTAGCATACAGACATCAGTTATCATACACGTATTGCTATTGTTTGATCTGTCTCTATTACACGCGAGTAGCGCACTCTCCAACAACGTGCTGATTAGAACCACCTTTAGCGATGGTCAATAAAAACTTTCTTTTGACTACAGGTAACTGATTAGCCTCCTTTGGGGGTTCAAAGCAACAAAACAAAGTATTGGTTTTCACTTGAGATGTGATAACCTTATTCATTTTGAAATCTGCGCTGTTTATTTCCTTTCATCTGACAGTTTACAAGGTGACGGCGTGCCGAGTTCCTTCGATCGCTTCGTTTTTTTAAAAGTAAAAAACACAAGGTCAAATTTACCCTTCTGTCTAATGGAAAAAATAAGAAAGGAAAAAAAGAGAAAAAAGAAGAAAAATGACGGTTAAGTTTTTTTGTGAAGAAAAAGCTAACGTGTGCTCATGAGATAAGGTATAAGCGTATGGTAGTTTTGATCTTTAAAATTCAGCTGAGTGTTTACGAGATGACGAGTGCCGTGTTCAATCGATGGCTTCGATTTTTTAAGATTGTGTAAAAAAGACACTAGATCAAAGTAACCCGTCTGCCTAAGAAAATAAAAACAGAAAGGAAAAAAGGAAAACAAGAAAAGACACAAAATGCCGGCTGAGATTTTTTGGTCTAAAAAAACGGATACACTGACAAGCTGGAGTAGGTGAGTATACCAATTTGGTGATTGAAATGTATTGCACTTGCATTAAGACAGAAATATGAATTTAAGATTTTGGTGATTTATTACTGGAATATAGTAATATGGCAAACCTTGTCTTATAATTAGATATCAAGTCCAGCTCATGCTGGCTTCTTCTCCGGCCGTACGCGCGAAAATCTGCGGCATCCTGCGGATGGTCGTGGGTTTCCCCCGGGCTCTGCCCGGTTTCCTCCCACCATAATGCTGCCCGCCGTCGTATAAGTGAAATATTCTTGAGTATGGTGTAAAACACCAATCAAATAAACCAATCAAATAACTAATTAGATATTCCGTTGTCTTTTCTGTTAAAAGTGTGTCAGTTGTAATAGAAATATGACATAATTAATTCTACTTTCCTGAATAGCTATCGTTTTTACATGAAAGCAAGTCTTATAAAAAGTGCTTCACCTTTTGCTACTCAAATAGTCTATTGTATCAAAATTTTACCGCGCAAACAAATAGGCAGGTTTTAAATGATGGTTACATACAATAAAATAAAATCATACATTTCAGCGATAATGGGAGCTTTCTAACTTACATATGTATCTTTGCGTATTTCATAATTATTCTTTCATTTCATAAATGTTTCAGTTGTACTTTAGAACATTTAGTTCGGTAAAGTGCCACGCTTGATGCAATTGTTTGTATTTGAAATGGTAGGCTAATCGTTTCCTAGCCATGCTCTAAGCATATTGCTCATGCCTATCTTTACGATGACGATTTCTTAAAATTCTTTATAGAATGGCAACAAAGTATCGGCTTGGTTTATTGTTATTATTCCAATAACTCATGCCTATATTTCACCTACAGAAGATCAAGCCTAAAGTAATATTTTTATATTCATAAGCTCCATAAATGGTTTACAAGGTCCTATTTGTTATACCTTCAAACCTGTCCCAAAATCAGGAAGCAAGTTTTATTGAGTTTTACCTAATTTTCAGTTACTCAATAAAGAAAACTGCAAGGGACGAATGTATCGTAGGGGTGATAGCAGTGTGCAGAGGCATTAATACGGCGAAAATACCATGTGTTAAGTGGGAGGACAGAATATTATGGATCGATACACCAGTACACACGATAATATGTCCTAGTAACATTTGTCACAGTGGTTCAGTTTCAATACTTCATCATGGGAAAGGGAACAAAGTGATATGTGAGTAACAATATTTAACCACCTGATTAATCATGCTCAAGAGTTTTTGCAAACGATGCAAAGTAAAACGACAATTTACGAATTTATCATTGTACACTAAACTTACAAACTGGCTGAACCGCCTACATGTACGCAGCTGTCCTTTGGGTGATACTAGACCAATGTCGTCTATTAAGTTGCAACTAATATCACTGCTTTTTTTATTTTATTGTGCTTAAGCCATGATGGTATGGGGCAGATTCCACATAGCCCTTTCTGACTGAAGTCAAAGTTTAAAAACTATGTACGGTGCTTAGTTTTGTCACTGGAAGTTGAAATTTGGACACATTTGTCTTACGATAACATTGATGTGCCGTACAAAATTATAATTTTTAAAACCCCAAAATAAGCTTTGAGGTCTTACTTCGAATTTTGACTTAAGTCAGAAATGGCTTTGTGTAATCTCCCTGTGATGTGAATACATGTGATGTCAATTTTAAGTGTAGGTGTAGAGATGAGCAGTTGGAATAAAACCCTAAACTGACGTAAATTTACAAGAGGCCGTGTGGGGGGGAGGGGGTATTTTGGACATCCGTATTATAGTTATGTAGAACTTATCTCCATTTTGGACATAGTGTAGTAGCACTTTTTCATGTTTTTAGATATTGTCCATGCAACTCTTTTTAAACTATTGATCTTATTTCCATAAAAGTAAGCATACATCTTCCATATCATCTAAATTTGCATACATAGTGTTAATAACAATCGGGTGATTATTTTCATAATTACTCCGTTCAGGTATTTAGTGCAATAATGAGTCTTCATTTATTGTTGCAGGGTGGAAGGAGAGTGTTTCGGACATCCAGACTCTAACGGCCAAAAACTTTACAAAGAGTTCAAATCAATTTATTTTGCCAAAGCAAAAAACAGGATGACGGAAGTTTATTCAAAAGGCCAATGACTTCAGATATTGAAAGTCTTCTTGAGTTAGAACGGACAAAGCAGCCCTGAAATCATTTTACAAGTGAACATACAGAGCAGGGGTAGAAAAATAGCCATTCCGTCTTGGTTAACAATGGGCAGAATATAAAAAAGTTGATTATTTTTAAAATCAATCAGTGACAAAACCCATCAATATCGCGTGTGGCCACCCCTTGCTTCAATGCATGCAAAAACTCTCCGACGCATACAAAAAGTAAGTCGTCTGATGAGATGACGTGGGGTTCGTTGCGATTCATCTTGGAGAGCGAACGCCAGTTCTTGTCGATTGGCTTCAAGGTGTGGTCGTTGTCTTACTCGACGACCCATGATGTCCCAAAGGTGCTCTATGGGGGACCTATCTGGGGAACGTGCAGGCCACGTTAAGACGTTGACGTCGTTGGCGTCCATGAAGTTGTGCACAATTCGAGCTGTGTGGGGTCTGCCGTTGTCATGCTGGTGCAGTACACCTGGCTGCTGTTAAGGAATGGCAGGACAACAGGACGTAAAATTTCATCAACGTAACGTCGAACTGTTAGGTTCGCGAAGATGATGACCGTTCCGTTCCTCTCCACAAATCCCACACCACATCATGACGCTGCCGCCACCAAACGGTACCACCTCCTGGACGCATGATGCAGAAGTTCGTTCCCCCTTTTCGACGGAAAACTCGCTGTTTGCCATCGGTTCGGAACAGGCAGAAGCGGCTTTCATCCGTGAAAACAACACGTTGTCAATCACGTCGCTGCCAACGGCGTACAATTCAAGCCCATCTCAATCTCTGGTGACGATGTTCGGCTGTCAACAACTGCCCTCTGAATGGTCGATAGGCCCTTATTCCGTGAGCCATGAGTCTCCTGGACACGGTCTGCTGACTGACTCGGTGACTTAAGGCGTTGAATGATGATGACGTCACTGTCAGGAAGCGGTTCCTCAATTGTAAGGTGCGCAGGTAGCCGTCTTATCTGGGCGTAGTTACCCTAGTTTGTCGCACATGGGAATATGCTTTGTACAATGTTTTCCTACAATAATTTGGTATTAATTTGCTGAAAAGGCTGGTTAAATTTAACTCACGGAGTCATACAGTTTCTTTTGGCCATTTGTTTAGCATCACCTAAAGACGACGGTTGATCGTTCCTACCTGGATGTCCTTGAAGATGACAGCTGGTTGAGATGCCTGTCTGGTTGTCCATGAAGAAGACAGCTGGTTGAGGACTACCTGGTTGTCCATTAAGACTACTTATCCTTAAATGACCAATGCCATCGCGTGTGTAATCCATCTCAAGCTTTGTTTGGTTGCAGTTTTCTGTCAGGATGTTTGTCAGTGGCCAGGTTAAGTGCGGTTGATTCTCCCTGGCTCTACCTGGTTTCCTCGACACAGGCGACCTACGTCATATAAGACAAATATTTTACTACAGCGTGAAACATCAATCATACACTTTACAAAAATAATAAATGTAAAGCTCTGTATCTTCAATTCGCAGTTACATATATGGGTTCCCCTTTTTTATCATTATTATCTACGAAATCTAGTATGAGAAACAAATCGACTTCAAAATAAAATATTCAGTTTTTAATCCTTCGTCAGAAGGTTTGTCACAATTATGTATGAAGTGGTGCAATATCTACTGAAACAGAAGTAGTCTCTTTCTGCTTAAACAGGATGAACCAACAGAAGTTTCATCTAATCTCATATGTCATCAAGGCTGTTGGAATTGAAATGAAGTACATGTTTTTGTATTATACACCATCGTGGTAATTTAGGACAAAATATTTAAATTACCTTTATAATCTAGCACCAACAATTGTTCAGAAATACTAACAAAGAAAAACTTAATACTATACGCCCCAGCCCTTTATTCTGTAAAATGTAAAGGTATGCATGCATTAAGAATTCGGAAAGCGTGTGTAGTAACAGCGATTCTTTAGAAAAGTAAGTGGAATTACTAGTAATCCCTCGGTACCGTCAGGGCCGTTGGTACTAGAATGAAGCACTGTATGGGAAACCAATCGTGTAGTTTATGACGTGTTGAAATAACGTTTATGGTCTAACACAAACAGTGGTTCCGAAATAGTGGTCAGGAAGTTAATCCCATATATCCCAACCCTTCATTCTGTAAAATGAGTATACGTATATATGCATATATGTATGCTTGGGGTTTACGTGGCACTTTACAATCTTCCGGTCACATGACAACGAGGAGTCATTGGGTGTGTGTATATATACGTATATATGCATACATGTATGCTTGGGGTTTACGTGATATACGCAGGGTTGCTGATGAACTTTCCGACACGCAACATGCATGTAAACAAGAACTCAAACGATCCTCCTTTAATTATATATGCTTAGTGGTATAACGATTACTGAACTGCGTATATCACAACGAACACCCCGCGCCATTGCTCCTTGGCACATTTGGTGCATTACTCGTTCGTTCTTGTATATCGCACCCTGTAAGAGTTCTAATCGTATGTCGTGCTATTTAATTTTATAAGGTCCATGCAATTTTTTAGATAATTACATTAACACTCAAATCAGAGTAAAATTTGTATGAAATTTATTCAAAACTGTCTAAAATTCTTAAAAGAATTCAAAATAACTTCCAGCTCAGTTGAAAGGCAATATTGCAAGATTAAGCTCAGTGTGGATTAGTGATACAGCGAGCATATAACGTGGCAAAAAGTGGGAGGACAGAATGACAGTTTATCATAATATGTCCAAGTCGCAGCTGCTATTGGTTCAGTTCCGTCCCTGAATCATAAGGGAAAAGCCACTATGGTTAACAGCATTCAACCACGTGCTGAATCATGATCAGAAGATGTCGTACACGATATACCAATTTACCATTGTCCCCAATCTTACAGATTACCTGCATACATATTGTGGAGTTCTCTCAACCGTTTTCCATGAAAGCGACTTATTCTTGGCCAGTGACATTACGTGTTCGAATCCAGCTGGGTTGGTAGTGATTTTAAATCAAGATGATTGTCAGCTAACTATCAAGAGGCAGTTGGATTGGTCTTTGTTAAGTTTCATCTAAACCACCATGGCATAGGTGATTTTTTTAAAACGATGCACAGAACTAATAGTAAAAATAAAGAAGAAAAATACAAGTTACAATTTCCAGTGTACATTAGTTTCATTCACAAGTATGAATTGTTTACCCAGTAAATCTCGGATAGGAATACATGGCTTCAATTAAATGATTAGTTCTAAATATAAGCATCATGTACGACACTCGTATACCATTCGTAGTCCGTAAAGGGCATTCCAAGTCGATAATAGCAAGATCTATTTCCAAAACCAAGTTTAACATTTTCAAAACAACGTTTAACGGCTGAATCAGGAAAACTGCCAATAATATAAAATTGAATTTTACTATTTATATCATGTCTTTCTACTTAAGTTGGGCGAGGCAGAAGGCTCATCATATGCTTTTATCCACATAAAGATATCTGCAAGTTGGCTGTTAATGTTGAAATAAAGCACTTTTATAGTAAGCTGTCGTGTTCATTTATAATCTTAATTTTCGCGACGGCTTTTGCTCTTCAGAAGTAGTATTCAAGAAGAGTTTCTGCCATAGAAACGAATTTCTAGTGCTGTACATTGCAAGATTTATATGTGAATAAATTTTGCAGAATATATTGCGTTTTCGACAAATCTTTTAACTGTGGCGAATATTCTGAAGCACAGCAGACACTTCTTTTATAAAAGACAATCGACGGTAGACCTAAAAGCTATTTGATATAATCAGCACGATAACGGCAACAGTGAAGGAACATTTCCACAGTGTGTTAAGGAGGTACTTTTCCCGCGTAATGGCGTTTCGATTCCAAGTTGATCAGACATTTTTCTCATGTGCAATACGTCACTAGTTTGTCCACAAAATGCCATTGCAGGATAGAATATCAGACTACACAGCCGAGTTGAATATTCAATTAATTGGCTTTTCAAATTGGCTTTCTGTGTTAAAATCTCCAAAGCAACCAAAAGTTCTTCGATGACCCTTAGTGTCTCAAAAGAACCCTATTTAATGTCCCGCTGCATGATGATTAATACACAAAGGTATCGTTGAAGACTGCAGTTAGCATTGGATTGCATCAGAAGCCATACTCTTGCTTAGTCTGACCGGGATAGGCTACAAGATATGCTACTGTATTACTGTGTTTCTGTTTTAAAATCGCAAAAGCAACCAAAATGTCCCTCTTGGACATTGGTGTCTTAAAAGAAACCCATTTATTATCCGGCTGTATAATGACTGATAGACAAACGTATCGCTGAAGACTACATGAATCATAGTATTGCGCCAGAGGCCATTCTATCGCTTAGTCGGTCCGAGATAGACAACAAGATATGCTTCTGTATCACTAACTACCAATGAACCTCAGTACACAGAAGTAGACTCCAAAGGTAAACGTCGAAGGACGCCATTTTATAACAGGTAGTATGTACTTAAAAATTCCCCATCGCTTGGGACATATGTGGAGGATAAGCCAAGCAGGAGTCTTATCGTAGAACCAGCCCTGTTCACCCAAATGACAAACCATACGTTATTTAATTAAGGTTTGTATTATCGGTTTGATCTGTGTTGTCTATGTTTGCAGAATGAGATCCGAACTGGAATCCTTCATGCTCATCAGTCCGTCTGGTAGCTGCTTAAAAACTGAGGGGGAGACAGATACTACCAGTTACAGCCTGGGTTACAGCAAGAGAGGCCCGGAATACTAAGGTGACCCCTCTGCCCCCTGGGGCTACAGATAATAATGATATACCCAATGGTTTGTTGTCCCTGGCCCTGACATAGATGTCAGACGAAACGATAATCTCAACAATTTGTAATAACTGGTAGACATCTTCCTGGCATTTTAGGATGAACCATTATAAATAGACTTATCTTGGAATAGGCTTGATTTAATATCTGCAGAATAGCCCTTGTGGCCAGAAAAAGGACCAAACAGGCTAAGTGGTTAAGATGTACATGTAAGCGAGGGAACCTTTGTTCTTACGGCTCATGGTGGATCGACTAAAGGGAGACACGTTGTAAAGCGCGTTTGCTATGCACGATTACATTCCTGAGGGCATTGCTGAGGTGTGGTATCCCATTTGCTGACCACAAATACCACAGTAGCTAGTGGCCAAATGCACCGCAGGAACGAACCTTTCACCAGCCTGCCCAGGTACGGGTTTATGTCCTCGGGTTTGTCAGGTGTCTGTTAACATGTGGTGGCCACACTTTACTCGGTTTCCTTTTTCCAGCAATCTGACCAGCTTCACATGACCTTCCATACATGTACGTCCACACGACTATGGTTTCACGTTCGTTTCTTCGTATAAGTTTAACAAATGAGAAATAAAAAGAAATTCTACAACTGCATCAATAAAGAAAAATGATGCAAGGAAAAAAAACTATGTGCGTTTTCATGGTTGTTAAATGTTTACAGATGTGAAGAAGAACAAAGCAGAACAGACGCTCTACATATAGCTTCTGATTCCTTTCAACCTTGTTTCTGTAATTGTTATACACTGTAATTGCATTGCCCCAAATCTTTTCTTCACGTTTTCTTTCCGCACAGATCACAACTGACATACAAGAGCATATAATCCTGACATAAATTGCACACGGGTGGCTGGAGTAAACTATAGAATGAGAAAGGTCATGTTGGCGTTGTCATGGATACTCGCGGTATCCTTCTTTTGAGAACACTCAGATGTTGAGATGTTAGAAAATCTAAAGAGACGCAAAAAACCTTTAGGCTGTCATCCTATGCTTAGATTTATTTATTTATTCGATTGGTGTACTCAGCAATATTTTACTCATTTGACGGTGGCCAATACTAATGGCCGAGCAAAGCCCTGGTAAAATCCACGACCATCCGCAAGTTGCTGCAGACCTTCCAAAGTACGGTCTGAGAGGAAGCCAGCATGAGCTGGACTTGGACTCCCTTGAACTCGCAGCTTATAGCTTTGCTGAAAGACTCCCATGTCATTGCACCTCGCTGGCACGCTAATCACCTCGACCACGAAGGTCCTGTTATACTTTGAGGCCTGAGACTTACCACGCAAACTCAGACAGAGACGATACGTGGTCAGTCAGAAATAACGTAAAATTGTTTATTAATAAATCAACAAATCAATACAGAACTTGTCATTTTTACAAAATGTGCAGCTGGTGTTAGAGGCACTTTTTGGCACAGAAACACCATACAAGACGTTTGTGGTATGTTCCTTGTGATTGTGCAGCCATTGTAGATCAGTGAAACAATTCTCCAGTTGGCCACTCTACATTTTTGTATGCCGCAGCAAATGGTCCACAATGGGAAAGTGCTGTGGAAGCACATCATAAACAGAGCTAGTAACGAGAACATGAGATACAAATACGTTAGTCATATCGATCATTTATAATCTTGTACATAAATACATGTACAAAAACTGGGCTTTCAGCATCTTGAAAATATCTGTGAACTTACAAAATTTGTTCAGGCAAAGTGATAACAATTACCTGACGAATTCTCAGATATGAATGCCCTAAAGTGTTGTCTGCATTTGCCTGCGAGCTGAAAAGGTTATGGAAAACTTTATAAAGCCAGAGCTATATTTTTTAATAGTTGCATTTCGTCAGATATCATGTGTACTCCAGGGTGTTCTGTCTTAGGTGTCTAATTCTCACCAAGGAAGATAATACTTCTGAATGCAGCCATTCTGCCATCATGTTGCTATATACGTCTTCACACAGCACGGCATAAATGAAACATTCTTGAGTACGGCGTAAAACACGAATCAACAAAAATAAATAATTACTAATCAGGAAGAGACAACGCTATATGGTCATACCTTTTATCCTTTAAAATTTACAATAATGCATAAAGTTTTCACGAGATGTGCGTAGGTACAGCCATTATTCCTAGCTACACCAGCTAAATCTGTAGAAAAGCAAACGGAAGAGAGGCCTTGGACAGCCGTAATAAAACCAACACAGTAACTGTCAGTTTTCGAAACAAAGCGCATTTGTCAGAACGTCATTACTGAATCCAGCGTGCACGTTTAATTATCCAAATAATCCGTTTCGCTGCGACACAGTTCTGTTTATTAGTAGTTTTGCTCTATCGAAATAACCAACTGCTCGATTGTCTGGCACTCCCAAGATTGTCTGGCACTCCAAAGATTGTCTGGCAACCCAAGATTGTCTAACACTCCCAAAATTGCCAAAGAATGTCTGGCACTTCCAAACGCCCAGTAGAAACTTAATGTCAGATGATTGAAGCGCAAGAGTGTTGTTGATATTTATGTCATACGATTGCACCGAAGACCAAGCTATAGCTTAATCTGGACAAGATGGGATATCTTTTCCCCAGTAAAAACCTCGCCATTTGTTCTTTCATAGACACAACAAGATTCCAAGGTCAACCTGACAAGTATCATTTAATATTTGCTGCTATGTAATTAAAGAGGCTCCCATGACAAAGTAAAGGCGGAAGTAAAGACGGAGGCTAAACCAAATCTCAAATTATACGATATTTGATTAAGGTTTATGTGATCGGTGTGCCATCTGAACCACAAACTCACCATTCGTATTCTAGTGAACACAAAAACACTTGTATTATAAAGCCCATAACACAGATGTAGACTGCAAAGGTCAAGCAGGCGCGACATCATTCAATTTTAGTTGCTCTATAATTGAAGTTTCTCTTATGACAGAGTAAAGGTGGACTTATCAGGGGAGGCTAAGCTGAAGAGATTTCTTATCGCTCGCCTAGACGCATTGACTGAGTTGGATTCAAATGTTAAGCAATGTCACAAATTAATCGAGATTTAATTTAGGTTTATGTGATCAGTTTTGCATGTTTTCTGTAGCTTTACTTACTGGGATACAAACTGGAATCAATCAAGGGCATCAGTCCGTCTGGTAGCTGCTTAAAACTCACCTGGGGAGAAGACAGACACTACCAGCTACAACCTTGGTTACACCCGGAGAAGGCCGGAATACTAAAATGACCCCTTTGACCCTCGGGGCTACAGATAATATGATATACTCCATGCTCTCTTGTCCCTGGCCCTGATATAGATGTTAGGCGAGATGATAATCACAATACTTACTCTAACTGGCAGACAACTTCCAAGGCAGTACAAGATAAACCAAGGTAAATAAACTTAACATAGACATGATTTTATATCACCTCGCTTTGTTCGGCAGAATTGCCATTGTGACCAGTACAAGGCTCAAACGGCTAAACGGACCATTAAGGTGAGGGAAGCGTTGCTCTTATGGCTCATGGTGGATCGACTAAAGGAAGACACGTTGTAAAGCTCACCTGTTATCCGCAATTTTATTCTTTAGAGCATTGTTTGGCTTGTGGCATTCCACTCGCTGACTGCAAATACCACAGAATTCAGACATTGTACCAACAGAAATTATGCACTCAAGACTGTTGGGAATTAAGAACATGTGAAGACTTCCTTAATTCAGGACCGTCGATGTCCTGCCGGACTCATACCTGTAATAGGAATTCCACTACCCTTTGGCCAAATATTCCGCAAGTTCGAACCTGCGCCTGTCTGTTCCGTTACGTTTATGTGTCCTCGGGTTTGTCAGGTGAACGTTAAGATATGGCCACGCTTTACGCTGTTTCCTAACCTTTACATGACTATGCTTTCACATTCATTACTCGGTATACGTTGGACAAGAAGGAAAGGAAAAGAAATCCAATAACTGCACAAGTCAGCAAACATAATTCGAGAAAACCTTGAAGTTCGTTTACAGAGCTGTTAAATATTTAGAATGGTGAAGAAGAAAGCATAACAGATGTTTTACATATAGCTTTTGGTTCATTTCAACTTCAGTCCTCTAACTGTTATCACCTCTGATTGCTTGGTCACACTTCTCTCCTCAACGTCTCTGCTGGCTCAAAAGAGCATACAGTCTTGACATAAATAGCACACGGGTGGCCGGAGAAAGTATAGACCGAGAAAGGTCACGTTGACGTTGCCATGAACACACGCTGTTCTCTTGTCTTGAGAACCATCAAGATCGAGATATTAGAAAGGCTAACGAGATGCAAAAGTGTTCAGGACTGTCATGTTTAGCTTCGAGGCCCGAGTCTCTGCGTCGAAAGAGACATTCTTACACCAGCTGTCAACCAAACGGTCAAAATAATCGCAAGGCTACTTCCGGAAAAGGTGTTTAGCACAAACCACTAAAGTACTAAGTATATAAAGTATATAAATAGGACGGAAGCAGTCAACAGTTTTCAGCGATGCTACAAATATGTAAATAAAGGTTTAGGGGAATGAATAATTTTAGGGGAATCAGTACATGAATGAAAGGACCCCTTACAACTAAATAGGAAATCAGCAGCAGTGAGGTGTATTTTTTCATGCAGAAGAACAAGTAAAATTTACACGAATATGAGATACAATTATTGAAGATCATATTTGTTAATAATTGGAGTGATGCGATTTATACTTTTTGTTTTGCCAAAAAAAAAATTGTTTGTCAGCTTAAGTTCGTAAAAAGTGTCTATTAAAGGCACTTTCAGATATTCACGGTTTAATTCGTAAGACAAAACTTGTTACGTGGGAAGCCCTTGCGTCATTCCACGGAAGTTCTGTCACTGTGAGCAGGTTGACTATCAATTTCCCAGCTGGTTGCAAAGGGTCTTTTACCACGAAAACACACACATGCACGTCATGTGGCCAATCAAAGACACCCGAAAAGTACTACGTCTTGATTCTTTTACCTACAACAAATTTTAGAAGCACTTTTGGGGCAAAGTAGTGCCATACAAGCCGTTTGTGGGTTGTTTCGTCAGTCTGTGCCGCCATTGTGGATCAGTGAAACAATGTTTTTGTTGGGCAGTCGACATGTTTACGGCAGAAGGATGTATGTAAATAATGATCGAAGTTTAGATCTACACGTCGAAACAGACATTCGCACACCAACTGTCAACCAAACTGGACGTTCGCAAGCCCAATTTCTAAAACAACTTTTAACACAAACCACAAGAAACCCGCTATAAACCTAGCTGGTAATGAGCACACGAAATACGCGTTTGAAGTCAGCTTAATCAAATGTAATGTGCATAAATACATGCAGAGATATTAGGCTCTGAACATCTTGGAAACATCTGTAAACTTTCAAAGAATGCCCAAACCAAGGAATACCCCGATGATGTATCATACATGGATATAGAAAGCCATTGTCTGAATTTGTCTGGGAACTGAAAAGGTTATGAAAACTGTTAAGTCTGAGCTATACTTCTACTACTTGTATTTCGTCAGATATTATGTTTACTCCAGAGTGTTCCGTCTTGGGTGTCTATTTCTTACCCAGGCGATAAGGCTTTGAATAGAAGTGATCCGATTTCCGTCATGTTGCTATACTTGTATACGTCTTGACAAGACACGGTAGACAAAGACTTGCGTGCGTCACTCGCTGTTGTGTGCGGAGTTAACCCAGGGGGTACTTACTGTCAGACAATATATATTCCAAGGAGATGGACCGTAGTTGTCCAGCGACAAGTTTGTCTGTTAAATGTGATAACAGCATAGCATTTTGTGTAATTCTAGACCAGTGATGTCTTAATAAATAACAATTAACATCTCTACACTTTTCTTTTTTCTAATTTTTCCTAATTCTCCTTAATCCATGATGCTGCGGGTCGTGTATTTTGCTGGTATTTAAGCGTGTACCTGCACCTTTAGAGTAAAGCCCCAGGTGAGGTAAACTGACAAGAGGACGTATTTCACACTGTCGTCGCTGCTCTGGTTTTTCTATCTCTGGCGACGTTTCTAAATGCCAATAGAGACCTTTAGTTAGAAGTTACGAGTTTTAAAATGTAACTTCTGGACACAAGTTCCAAGTTGAACTTGTATCTTCTAATTGAAGGTCTCTAGTGCCAGTTCAGGGAAAACGGAACCAAACACTACGAGCGCATTCTTCTCCGAAATTTCTTGTACGACTTTGATTAAATGAATTCCTCAGTGTGTCAGGCACTGTACACTCTCCAGTTTAAGACGACCATGAATTTGTGGGGAAATATTTTTCTAGATATTTGCCCTCCGGCAGGAAATCGTAGTTTGATATAGACTATGAATCGAAGTTGTTTATTGTTAACAGACATCGCCCATATCAAATATTCAATATGTAAAGCCGGTATGTATTGCACACACTGTAAATATTATACTTGTCCTCATCAGATTAGAAATTCAAATATGAAAGTGCTTACGTCCTATTCAAAATTCATGTTGTGCACCCACATAGTGCTGTGTAGCCCGTGCAGAATGAATATAATTTTAGAATTTGATCAACCAAATTTGAGCTTTCGACAATTGAAAATGTTAGAACAAAACATCGATTTGACCTTTGGAATTGTAAAGAAGACCTTACTCTTGATAAGTGGGTGATACTAAAGGACTGAAAGCACACTCAGCGGTTAACTGTGGTATAGAATACACAGTTGGCTAGAGTTCGAATCCCAGTCATGCGCCATAGATGATTTATGTTTCCTTTTTTAACCACTTCTATTTATATATTAAAACAAAAGACCATATATAATTAACTCATAAAACTGACGTGTAAAGATGTAAGTATGTCAAATGTTGCCTACAACCCCCTGTATCGCTCTCCATGAGAGGTATATTGATTGGTATTATTATAATTGAACTAATTGTATCAATTAAATAACTGAACTTTAAACTTAACTTCTATCGAATTAAAAAATGTACCATGGATAAAAATGGAGTAAAGTCTATATAGATTTTTGGGGTATCTTGTATAAAATATCTTAAATGATATGACTTCACTTAAGTTGAAAACCTCTTGCCTAGAATAAATAGTCCGTGAGTGTGCCCGTCGCTTTAGTCAGTAATTTATCAAGATTCGATGGTTTACCTCGGTTTCTTTCACCCAAAAATACACTGTGTAGATGAAAGATCCTTGTTTATGTAAAATCCAAACAAGTACAGAATATTTTTATACAAAAGTACATTTGCATACCGATCCATGTGTGGCGTTATTAAATAACGAGCAGTACTAAGAGACACTAGGAGGTTATAAGGAACCAAACACTTTCCCTACAGTCAACAACAAAAGTCACCGTACAGATTCATACAGTTTGCTCAGCTTGCACGAAATTTCCGTATGATATAGCCGATTCACCACAGAACCCCATTGTTAACAAATACGCCAAATCCGTCGTCCATATCAACTCGACTATATCTAGTCGAGCAAACATAGTCCAACCGCATCGTTTGAACGTGGCTTACGGAATAGACTTCCGCTAGGTTCATTCCACTTATCCTATTCAACGAGACGATACGACAAATCGTATGTGTGAACCCGGCTTTAGCAGGAGAGGTTGGAGTTTTCCTAAACTCCTGACTATACACACACCCAGAATTATGTTTTGTTTATTTGCTTGAGTATGTTGCATTCATAGATCAATCCATATACACAAAATATGTTTCTTGATGATATTACGACAATTTTGAAACATGCTCATTTGTTCATAAGAACAATTAAAGCCTGAGATATATTGAGTGAATTGAAGAAAATACACCTGAAACCATATAACAAACTTTCCGCTCTCAAGGGGTTCTCTGGCACAAGTGCACTGAGCTACATTCAAATGACGAAAGATCGATCATCGTACAAGTAACTGAGTAAATGTTTCGTATTTGATATTTATATTTATTTATTTTTTTGATTCGTGTTTTACGCCGTACTCAAGAATATTTCACTCATTCGACGGCGGCCAGCATTATGGTGGGAGGAAACCGGACAGAGCCCGGAAGAAACCCACGACCTTCGGCAGGTTGTTGGGAGACGTTTTTAGTATTTGAAGTCGATGGTGAGATACACTTATGTTACTTATATTAATGGTGTGTTTTGTGTATAAGTTTTACTTCTTCAGTCTCCTCAGACACAAACATAAAAATGTACATAAGACAGATGCAGCCATCAAGTCGGCATATTTTCCATGGGCAGCTGTTTATATAGGATAAGGGAATACCAGAATAACTATTGTCCCAATACCTATCATAGGTTGTAGGTTGGTCAATCGTTCCCACATGTTCACATGAAGAATCTAAGGCATACGGCCTGTTCGGGCGGCGGTTTGACCGGACAGAACCTACTGATTGACACCACATTCCAGATCACTAAAGAAGCATCCGTTTTTCTTCTTCGTTAATTTATATGTGTTTTGACATGCACATCAATGGAGAATGGGATTTTCTGTAAGGAAAGACGCACAAAGACCCACGGATGACGCCATGGAATGCCAGCGGGATCCGCTTCTTTTATTCTAGGTCCAAAGTGTGCTTGCCAATGCAGTGTGTATCAATCCAGAAGTACGCTCTGTTAAGACAAGGTCACTCCCGCTTCTTATCACGCCAGAGCAAAGTAACTTTTTCGATTTCAATGACGTTTTGTCACATTCTCCCGAATAACTAACCACAGCACGCTCCTTTAATTGCAGCTCTCAGTGCTCTACTCAGAACGTTTGAAAACAGGAATATTCGCATGACCAAAACTGAGTCGAATTTGTTTTTCTCGACGGGTTGTCTTGTTTAAAGTGTCGTAACCCTCATATTTCGGTATATCAAAATGTTAAAGAAAACAAGTAAACAACTCCTTTTTATTTCATCAGGCAACGCTATTTGAAATAAAGTGCGAATAAAAAATGCATCGACTCTCTTGAAATTTAGAATTGGTGACGAGTATTCATGTATTGCCTACAATAATTACTTTCATTTTTGTTACCTGATGTTGACCATGTATTGACATTTATATCCTCGGATGTGCAACAGATGTTCATTGACAGGCGTTGACAAAAAGATTTGAACTCACAGACATAGTCCACCACACAGTATTTTCAGAATCAACGCTTTTTTTACACACATCAAGGAAGAAGAATTTGGTTATTCATGAAGCAAATAAGCAATCAGTTAAGGTGTTTGTATTCTCTGGATTTGCACGATCATTTCCACGTTTTTCTGTGTTACCTTAATTGGTAACATCTCTTGGGATTCCACGTGTTCTGCCTTGATTCTTGTCCAAAATAGAAACGCGTTGGTGAATCGACGATCTTCCACCCATATTGATTTACAGATATGAATAAATGATTACATTCAATTAACCGTTATTAACAAGTGTTGCATATCAGTATCATGGATACCAATACCACAAAGTACATAATGTAACAGTAATTCTCCTTACGGGTTACATAAGAGTATATTCTGTTGTAGGGAGTATGCAAATATTTAATATCTATTTTTATAATCGTTGAATAGATTACTAATGTGCTGTGGTTTTACCAGCAAGTCAAGACGTTATGTTTTATCATGTACGCCCTTTTAGTGTTTGCTTTAGGTGTTACATTTTTTGGCAGCTTTTGTTCACTAAATAACCACTATCCTCCAGGGCTTTACAGGACAAATGTATAGTCTTTGTGACACTGATAAATTGAGACCCGCGAAAATGCTGACTGGATTGAATGTCGAACTCACTACATTTAATCGATGACGGCAACTTGCTTTTGAAACACTGAGTCATCTCTAAGAACATTTTAATATTGTACAATGCTGTTTGTCTTTGTTAAAAATCATTCACCGCATATAAGTAAACTATAAGAAGCATGTCATACCTATTTGGCTGGATCACTCAGCTGCTCGACACCAAAAGTTGTGAGTTCAACTCTCACTCCAGCCAGTATTTTCACTGGTATCGATTTATGAGTGTGGCAATATCTCTGTAATATATTCTCTGACAATGCCGGCAATTATGGCGTTTAGTACAGCACAAGATTCTCCATGAGCTGACAGACATACGATTTTCCCACATGTGATCCACCTCAATACTAGACGTCTCATGCGTTGGTGAAGTAAATGGCAAAGGGAACCAGGTGACCATTATTATATGGCTCAACAGTATCAGGTTTGAGAGGAAATCCTGCCGCCGAAGTAAGAACTAAAGAGGCGTCAATTATCCGGTCTCCGGCTTTGTTTCTGTTGTTTGCGCCGTCCCCCGGTGACTAGTTTGTAGTCGTACAGACTATTACAGACGGAGCCATGTCTGGCTGACGCTGTATATATGTATATATTATTGACACTTAATTTCCGGCGTTAGGCTGACTATAATAAAATGTGGTGAACTATATTTTGACTCTTATTTCGTGAATCGCATTTCTAGCAATGGCTCAACCAGTATAACATCCTCCAAAAATAACCAGGGGATTTGTAGCATGAATGAATGACTATGGTTTAACGCATTATTGCAACCTATGTTAAGTCAGCCATAACTAGTTATCAATGTCACGAAGATTAACACTTTTAAAAAAGTTGCAGCACTTAATATTTCTTGAATTTCGATCGGATTATTTACCAAGTGTGGTATAGCCTTCATGGTTGCAGTCGGTAGCCTTGCATGCTATTAACAATTCACTGCCAGTCTGCAAATATTGAACCGAAACCCGTCGTTCTGCACCACTCTCCAAACCAACAGGGTCACTGACTTACTATCTAGTAATCAGCCCAGTAGGTGCCAAATCATTAAACAGTTTAGAATACGCGATCAGAGGGTTCTATACCAGATTACTTGCGTCTTTTGTGTGCTATCAAGACCTCCCTCGTTCAATTTTCTGCTCATGATTGTATACGCTTTGCCTTCCGTCCAAACTCATCAAAGTGGTCAGTTCTGTGATTTATAATAGAGAACTTAGTCCATGATGATGGTTATAAATTTAGGGTACAATGCAGACCACAGCCGCTGTAGGCTGAAAAAAAAACGGGTCAATATGAGATCATTCCGAAATCAATACTTCTTCACTGCAAGGTTTGCACTAAGTCTTCCTAAAGCATGATTAATTTAGTATATATGTATTTCTTCAGTCAGCATCCTTACATCCAGGGCGACAGAATAAACAAGAGCTCGTCGTAACTGATGTGGCATCAGTAATGTCTTTACCTGTAAGTATTTTATTGCATCTGGTTACCAAACCATAGAAATTAATGAGCTCTTGATTAGAAGAACATAACAATTATACATAGAGATCTTTTGCATTTCTGTGTAGCATAGAATCTCTTTTGAATACGACTTTCACGAAGTGAAGATAGCCAGTTGTGAAACTAAGAACAAAGTGACTGATGCGTGTCCACAAGCTGTGAGGGATGTGCATAGAAAATTTTAAACATATGTTCAAAGCAAAGCGCATAGGATATTTAGTGTGCTCTTTCTTTGGTGTTTAATTCTCAGCTAGCCATGCTTCTGACTTGCCTGATTTCAATTATGTTGCTCTTTACCAGAGGTGTGTTCAGCTTTGCGTGTGTCACACTGTGCCGTGTACTGGCGCATCCCTAGAGGAAATTCCCTGTCAGTCCTCATCTAAAGAGGTTTGACCAGTTTTACATAGCGGCACATTCTCGGTATTTTTTTTTTCCAAGAAAAGGAAATGTGTAGATACGGACGCTCTCATGCTTTGTGAGGTGTGGTGATAGAAATGAGTCCAAGTCTCGTGGGACTCCTGCAGCCTACCTTCGTTCAAGACTTCTCCCCTTCCACTCATATAAGACATGTGATTCCTTCGTTTCCTTCGTTCTCAAAATCAAACGCTAATGTGTAGGCAACAAATTTTTATTTGTGTTTGGCGTTGAGCAAGAATCAGAAAAATGAAGATGTAATATTTTTCATTTAAACGAGAATCTGAGTATTAATCCACGTGTGGCATTATTGAATAACCTGCAGTATTAAATGGTACATGTCATTACGTTTCACCCAAAAAACCTAGAAAGTCCATTTTTGCTAACCTTGGGCGCTTTAACTGTAAGTAGCCACCGCTCAGTTTGAGATGAAGTCCAATGAATGTGGACATATTTTTGCTGCAGTGTAGATTTAGTGTAGATTTGATATGTAACAATCAAAGTGGCTCATTGTTAACAAAGACGGCTAATCCGTCGACCACACCTAGTACCCAGTCTCTGAAGCCGGATAACATTACGCCTGTAGTTATTAATATACACAACGGATTCTGGAGGACTATATACGATTTAATAGTAGCTTTGCTCTCTATCAGACAAGATTTGCCGATTTGTAGGATTCCGTTTTGGCGTAAATGAAAAGTTCTAATATATTTTGGACACACATCCAGAGCTCAGTTTTTTGAATTCGTTTCCAGAATGCCGCATTAATAGATCAACCACTACACGCAGAATTTCTTGATGGTAGTTGATGACTATACCAATTTAGTTGTATGTTAGTAATAACCAGACGTTATATGTCAGTTATATAACTTCCCTCAAACCAGCGATAGAATTATCTGTGTTTAAGTCTATATGCTTACTATAACGATTGAAAGTCAGTTCCTGTTTCCGCAAGAAAATCTTCTAACGTACTCTTTGATATACGGAACCGTAAAAAGCATATAGCATACTTGCCACAATCTAACGTTTAATCTGCCACAACAATGCGTACACATAGTCAAATGTCCAATTATTGTCCCAAATTAAGTAGGTGTATTTCATTTCGAAATGAAAACACCATTACTAATGAACACAAATATGGGAATACCAGAATAATTATTCCTTTTTGTTGATGGTACACCTGCACTCCAAAACGGAAGTTCATTTATGCACGATTAATTTGTCGATCACAATCCGTTATACTGCGGACAGGCCATAGGTCTACTGATCTCTCCACATGGTCATCTAACGAGGCTGAGTCATCTCCAGTCAACGCCGTAGAATGTCCGAGGGTTCCTCTTCTTTCATACTACTGAGGCTCACAGTGCACCTGTCACCACGGGGTCGTCATTGTATGTATCAATCCTTAATCACGCTCTATCGAAACCAAGTCACGGCCACATCTTCTAAACTCTATCCAAGCGTACTTTTTCGATGATGATTTGTACTTCTACGTTGAAAAACTAATAAAGGGCGTAAACCTGAATTGCTGCCTGCTACGAAGCCTGTACTTCACACGAAAATCAGAGCGAAATAGTTTTGTGATCCAAACTGAAATGCACTCGTTTTCCAGGACGAGTTGTGTTGTTTAGCCTATACCATTATATTTCAGTTTATATAAGCGCTAAATAATGATCACATCTGTTTTTTTCATTATCGGTCAATAGCATAATCGACGGAATTAGATAATCGCTGTCTTTTCTACACACAGGGCATCAAGGAAGAAGAGTTTGGTTATTCATGAAGCAAACAAGCAATCAGTTAAAGCGGTTGTATTCTCAATACCCAGATATCGTTAGCACTGTGGATTTAATTACACAAACATTTTCACGTTTTTCTGTCTTACCTTAAGGAGTACTGTCTCTTGGGAATCCATATCTTGCCTTGGTTCTAATCTAAACCTGAAACACGTTCTTACACATAGCTAAATCCACACCGATTCATCTATACGGAGTTCCATATTTGAAAAACAAGAAGGCTGACTTTCAACTGACAGTTTTTAACGAGGCTGCATTCATGTACCAATGGTACGATGTCTGCATCTAACCTTCTAGAAAAAGTGTACCAGTAGTCTAAATGAATATCCAAGAAGACTATATAGAATGTCGACAAAATCATATGTCACTCCTATAATGGCTCTATTCCCACGTAGAATGTTTTCTGATTACTTCAATATAACTTGTTCAGAAACTTAAATATTGATAAACTTGAATCGCGTGGCAGTAACTCTTCTGCTGGATTATGTGAAAGTGTAGTGTAAACAAAATTTAATGTATTCATTTTAATGATTTAGGTGCAGCAATGTCAACAGGTACAGTCATGTTACCAGATATTTAAGTAAAGATATGTAGCCAGATATGTAAGTTAAGAGCTGTGGCAGATTTTTATTTGAAGGCATGCCGCTATATCTGTAAGTCAAAACAAGTGGCCCAATATGTAAATGGAAAGTCGATTTTGCCGCCGGATCAGTAAACAAGTACCAGCTATGTAAATGAGAATATGTTACCAAATTATATGTTAACGAAAAATGGTGCTTTTTGTCGTAGGCTTGCGGAACATATTTAAGTACATACATTATGAAATTGAAGATCAGCTCATATGCTTAAACAGGAAAACCCTTGTGGTGTTTGCTCTTGCTGTTACATTTCCTTAGATTGTATCGTTGTGCATTTCGTGCTAACAGCTAATTGCCAATAACCTCCGGGGCTTTTTGAAGTACATGTACACGACATATGGCCTTTACTAAGGCACGAGATTTCAGACGTACAGTTCTTCCCCAGGTAATTGACCTTTATACAGTACATCTCATACGATAGTTAAGTAACAGAATCTGGGAAACGGAAACCATCTTTGCTTGTTTACGGTTAACATACAGCATTTGACATTGTCTCTGCACGGCGGAGTGACATTTAAGAACTCGTCGCCAGTCATCCGGTGTCGGGTTATGCCCGTATGATTTGTGCTGTACCCAGGGCATTAGTTCGCAGTCGTGCAGATTGTTACGCCATCACATCCATAACTGACATAACCAACAAGATGGCCGGCATACGTATGTCTAGGAAACATTACACCTAAATTCTGCCGTTGAGAAAATGGTAAACAATGTGGCACACTAATGTCGGTTTTATTACGTTAATCACACTGTTCATGGTGCTTCCATTTATACAAGAATTCCAAAGGGATCTCGAGTCTTTTACATTCCTTATTTGCACAATATATACCCCTTTCCTGTTAACCACTGGGCGGGTAAGACATAGAAGTTGAAAACGTGATGCTGCACCATACCCAAAACTTACAACTTACAGTCTTAATGACTAACAATAAGCCCATCCTATTCAAGGCAGTATCTTTTACACTTAGGTGTGAAACGGTTAGACAATTAAGAATATATGGATTTACACTTGGTGGTTTGGATCTTCAGCTCACTATCAAGACTTCATTCGTTCGGAATATATTCGTTTCGCATGTCTTACGTTCCGCCTCGTCCAGTAGATCACTTCAATGATCCATAATTGAGAACTTGTTCCAAAAAAGATTACTATAAACTCACCATTGCACCATTATTCCTGTCGGGATGTTGGCAAGATCTGCAGCCAAGTTTTTGTTCTAAGGAGTGTGTAATTGTCGTACAGCTCATTGCTGAGTTTTGGTGTGTGCCAGTCAACCACCGAGCACTTAGCAGGGAACCAGACATTGCGTATGTAGGCATTTCTTCTGTCAGGATCGTTACTATCAATTGCAATTTATCAGCGATGTCAGGTTTATGAATAAAAGACGAAAAACAGACCAACTGATGTAGAATCAATAGTGTTTTTACCTGCATGTATTCTACTCCATCTGGCCGCTACAGCATAGAGATTAATGGGGTCTTGATAAGAATTTTTTAACAAACACAGATCTTCTCTAAACAGCATCGAATGTCTTTTAAAGACAAAACACTTTGGTGTGAAGACAGCCAGCTGGAAAAACAAGAGTAAATGATCTATGCATATCACAACCTGTGATAGATCATGAACGACAAGATTATCCATCCCCAACAATTTTATTAGACGTAACTGGTCTAGAAATGCTCAAAATTCTGTGTCCTTATCACCATTTATAAACACTTACATCGAATCAAGGGACCAAGATTCAGGGACTAAAAGTTCACCATCAGAATCCTGGTTTATGTAGGTATACCATGCAAACCACCACGGCAAAAGACCTAGTTAGTCTTTATGCTACGCTGATTGATAGGAAAGTTTGAAAATAAGCTGACCATGGTCGCTAAATCACATCGGTTTCTTCCACCCATATTACTGACCGCCTTTGTTTGTTTGTTTGCTACAGCTTGTTACCCTTCCACGATTTAACGGTATAAGCAAATATACACCCTCTAGCTAGGGACGAATATCAATAAACGGGGAAATGTTTCCTCAGATATTTAATCTTCAGCAGGAAATGGCAGTTTGATATGGCCGATCTATCAAAGTGGCCCATTGTGAACAAAGACGCCTACTCCGTCGTCCATATCAAATATCCAACATGTAAAGCCTGTACGCATTGCGCCTCCAATCAATTTTATACACGGGACATTCAGTGGAATCTAATCTAACATACCTGCCTGCAATATATATAGTGGTTTTGCTTGCTATCAAGAGAGGTATGCATCTTGGCAGGATGATGTATTCCCTTGTATAAACACGACTAATAGTTTTTAGACAACACAGGCGCAGAATTCCAATTTATCCGCTTTAAAGATGCAGACACCATTAACGAATCAGTCCTTACACAAAAAATATCTTGGTGACTTTGATGATGATACGAGAGAGGTGTATGCATATGTGCTAGTGATACATGTAACCAGATGTTACGTGTCCTGTCAACGTCCCTCCAACAAGTGTTTCAATGATCTGTGTCAAATCGATGTATTTAGTTGTAGAACGATTGACCGCCCTTACCAGTCATACATAGTTTCCACAAGACAACTTCCCATCTTGCTCAATAATCTGAAGGTAGAATAAACAAATGAAATCTGACGTAACTTCAATGAATTTACGAAAATACAACAAAAAAGACATATCCCGCTTAGCCACAATCTGCAATAAACAGGCTATCTGCACAATATTTATTTGTTTGATTAGTGTTTTATGTCGTACTCAAGAATATTTCGCTTATACGAAGGCGGCCAGCATTATGGTTGGAGGAACCGGGTAGAGCCTGGGGGAAACCCACGACCATCGCAGGTAGCTGACAGACCTTCCCACGTACGACCGGAGAGGAAGCCAGCATGAGCTGGACTTGAACTCATAGCGATCGCATTGAAGAGAGACTCCGGGGTCATTCGCTAACCCCCACGGAGGTCCTGCTCTGCCACAATAAAGCTTAAGTATAATCAAATAACCAAAGCTCAGTCCTCATCGCAGATTTAGTGGGCAAGTTTGTGTATTTTGAAATTTTAATTCTCAGCGACACATATGTAACCTACTTTGATTGTATCTGAGAAGCTGCGTTTTCTATACAGGCTATATTGTAGTAATTGTCCTTAACAGAAACATGACAATGACAGTCGTAAAAAAAGTGAACAAGTATGCTAAACAGTTGTCTGCATTTCCCAGATACATTGGAATACGAAAGTCATCATTCTTAAAACGGTTTGCGTGCGTCTACAATCATACTTACCTATACTTACCCACGTTTAATGCATCGAGCAGCTGTTAGTTATCGGATACACGGTAGCTGGATCACTTGTCTGTTGAAGCCTCTTTATGGTCATCTGGCAGGATATCTGGAGCTACACAGAACTCACGTCAAATGCCCGAAGGAAACAAGAGTATTGGCTATTTCTTTGCCACTATCTTACATTTATTTGCCTAGGCATCTGCAACAAAGAAAAATGAATTTTTTTGAAAGAAAAACGATTGCAGATCGCCAGTCGACGCCATGGAATGCCACGTCTTTTGTCCTATTTTCTCTGCCCGCCAGTCACTGCGAGGTTGCACATGAGTGTATCAATACCGAATCATGCTCTCTGAGGACCAGGTCATTGCCAGGTCTTCTCACCCCCTGGCAAACTAGCATTTTTCGGTCAAGTTTTGCCCCATTATATTGAATGACTAGCGCAGCGCGCTCCTTTCGTCAATCGGAATTGCTGCCCGATGATATATTGTTGAAATTCTGTGCTTAGCACAACAGAACAGAATTACTGGCATTATCAAAATTGAGTCGTAATTAATTTTGTTTTATTGAGTAGTAACCAGCATATTTTTATACTCAAAACAAAATAACGTAACAATTCCTTGTTCCATTTTCAGGAGACTCATCGAATCTAATTTGACTTTTAAACATCGGTGACTAGTATAGGTAACAAAATCATAAAATCACTTTCATTTCTGTTACCTAATGTTGATTGCGGGTTGCCTTTTATTGTCCAACAGGGTTTAATCACATACTTTATTGATTATATAGGTACATAGAGGTACAGTTCACCAAGCAATATTAATTTGGAGTAATCCCACTCACACCCTCACGTAAGCCCCCGTATCCGTCAGCAATGAAAGAATCACCTTATATTTATCTACTCACATCAAGGAAATCAGGAAGAAGGATTTCGTTATTAATAAAACAAAAAAGCCATTAATTAAGTATTTTAGTCTCATCGCCCAAATGTCGTTAACGCTGTGGCTTTGCTTGAACATTCCCACGTTTTTCGTCTTTCTTTCAGTGATACTGTCTCTTGAGATTCCACATCCAGTCCTGATTCTCATCTAAAATCGAAACACGTGGATGCACAATTAATTGCTAAATTGACCAAGTTCCAAACGCGTTGAATTTCATATGTGAAGAAAACGGCTGACTTTCAGCTGCAAACTCTTATCGAGAGTTTCTTGTATGTACGATGAATAACAATGAAACAAATTCTATGAAATTTGAACAAAACTACACAGAATGTCGTCGCAGCCATGTATTCCACGTGCTGGTGCGATCTTATGTACAACTCAAGTGATTTCCGTTGCCTTTCTACACCTTTGCGAGAGTGAAAAATTGGTTTCCTTCTATAGCCATTCTGGGGACAGTTTAGTGACTGTTGCAATAGAACGTGAACGTTGATAAATTCAAAGTGAAAGGAAATTAAAAATTGACATAAGGCTATGAGTAAAATCTTCTCATTTATTTCTTATTTTACATTTTCGAAGGTGGTTAAATGCATTCAAATATTTGAATTCTATGGTGGGCTTTTGGAAATATATAGTTGGTGTTGCAACAATTCCTATTATTGCAACGAGTAAAAAGTTTACTTGAACAAAATTTCCAACAAGTTTTATAATAGAAAGGGGGTTTCACACCACTGTGCCTTACAACTTGAAAGTCAAGCGATTCAGTCAGACATAAGACATGAGACGGCGAAGAAAAAATTCAATCTCTGATTTTATCTTTTTGCAGTTTCTAATTACAGCTGTTTAAAATGCCTCCTCTGGTTTTTTGAAGTAGTAGTAAAGATCTTTACCACATCGGCGATTTCGCCTAAGCATACGGTTTTCCCCCAAGGTGACTGACATTACAACATACCTTGACGACCGGAAACCATCTTTGCATGTTTATTACCCTCATATGGCTTTGGCATTTTCTTACCAATATCACTCCTAAAATCCTGCCACCAAATTGACAAGTTAGAAGACGTGGTGGATCATCCCCCATCCGGCTATGTACATGTAATGTACCTACTGGATCATTTCTTAATGGTAATAACTGTGACCGCATGAGATTATGGTATTTGTATCGGTACTCTACTTCGATGTGGATTGCCAGGTATACATAAACGTCTTAATCCTGATCTACTAGTGTCCTCCCGAGCAGACCATGAGGCTTTAACGCCACATTTTGACTTATAGGATGAACGAATTACTTCGTCTTAACGCCAAAAATTTGGCAATATCGCAGCCATATCGTGGCGCATCTTATAAAATGCGACGATTAGAATGCGTTGTTATCAATACTAAACTTACACGTACATGTACTATTATTTCTCGAGACTCTTCCGAAATCTTCGGTGGTCTGGTGGTTAGAGCGTCCACCTCGAATTCAGGAGATCTTGTATCAAGAAGTTTATAAATGGTACTTGCAACTGCTTCGTTTGACGCTCCGCACTGACCTAATTTACCAGTGTCAGTATCACATGGTTGTGTGAGGTTTCATGTCTCGTTTCTCCTACATGATACGTTAGCCAACAAAGCCACTGACTTATTGACCAGCAATTAACCCAGCCTATTTAAGGCAGGATATTTTACAACTATGTGTGAAACCATAATATACAGTTACACGGTCACAGAGGATGGTTTATGCACATGATTTACCTTACGTTCCTCCCCATCCAATTTACAGAACATGGTCTATGAAGAAGGCTATAAACTTACGATTGCACTCCACAGAGGCTGGTGGCTAAAGGGTGATACGGATCAATATCGAATCATTCCGAAATCAATTCTCACCTGAGTGTTAGGGCTGAATAAAAAAGAACCATGTTTACTTCGTCATGCATGCCGAGTGTTGACAAGGTCTTCCACTAAGTCTTAGACGTTGCTGAACTAAGGATGAGCCGATCAACCGCTGAGCGTTTATAATTGAGCCAGACATTTCGTATGTAAGCATTCCTTTAGTCAGCATAGTCCTTTACTATCAATTCTAGTTTGTCACTGGCTTCGGTCTATGAATAAATGATTTCCACCCACGGGTGTGGAGTCAATGCTGTCTTTACTCTGGCTGCGACAGCATAGATATGTTTGGAATTATTCCTAGCAGTTTAGGGTGGATGAAATAAACTTTTCGGGAAGAAAATAAAAAATGTCAAAATGTTAAAAAATTTGAGGCACAGATTTATGAAGATAGGAAGATAAAAAAGATATTTATTTGTTTTTGTTTTTCCTCGGCATAAAAAGATTTCCTTTCTATCGTTTGGATTTAACTGCTGTTTACTTTAGGGAGTTCTGTGTTCGGTTCCTAATTCCCAGAAAGATAGTAACACTTCTGGCTGGCCCTGTTGCCATGGCGTTGATGTATACGTTCAACACATTAGAGCAGTAAGCCTTGCACACTGCCGTGTACCGGGGTTTCCCCAAGAAAACAATTCCCTGTCAGCTCCATCTAAAGAAGATTGACAGATTTTGCTCACTGACATTTGTGTCCGTGGCTGGTATGTTAGAGTATAAAATTTCTCAAATCTTTCGTGTGGGTTTGGTGACAGCCAGCGCCGCTGGTACTTCAATTCGCGTAATCTACCGTTGTTGGAATCCATTCGTTGTCCATGAATATGGCTCGCAAGTTTGTGCATTATCCGTGAGGAAGTTTTGTCACTAACTTAGCAATGGTTTGGTTCACTCATGTTACTGACAGCCATTGTATAAGATCTCTGATTATGCATGGCGTTAATAAGAATTAAGATGAATAAGTCAACAATACTTCTATACTCTCGACACGTGAATATTGATTAAGGTGCAGCATTTTTCAATATGGCGTATTACTAGGTGCCAAAAAAAAAGAATATTAACGGAACCAAGCTCGTTATATTCATTCATGCAGATCAATACAGACTTTGCTCACCTTGCACAACTTAAATTTATCAGTAAATATACATCTTCCACTCTGAGACAAACATCAATCAATGCGGAAATATTTTGCTAGATTTTCGTCTCAGAGAGGAAATAGTTTGATTTAGCCGATCCGTCAAAGTGTTAACAAAGATGCTTAATCCGTCGTCCAAGTGAAATATCCAGTATGTGAAGACTGCAAGGGTTAGATCTGCTATAAATGAAATATTCTTGAGTACTGCGTAAAACACAAAATAAATAAATAAATAAATTATACCCGTAATCAGTGTCATACATCGGAGCTTCGGGAGGACTGTTTCCCGCGAGAAATCTGACAAACCTACTAACGATATAACAGTAGTTTTCCTACTGTTACAACTGGATCAAACCCGGGTAGAATCCTACTTTCAGAAAAGGAAAAAGTAATTGCTTGTTGCCTCGACTTGCTCTGGACACTGAGAGATTAGGTCATGAAAACAGAAGAATACACCCACATGTAATGGCTCCTCGTTGTCATATGACTGCCATTTTAAGTTAAGTACAATACACGACATAAAACCCCAAGCGCACATACTTACAAAACACATGAAACTGTGTGGTAGAGATAATTTACCACTACACAACTTCCTTATAATCAATGTTTAATATTCGTCGCAACGAAAAACGGTACATTAGTGGACCTTTTGAAATCTGTTCTAAAGAATGGTTGAGGAACCTTTTTTAACTGCAATTCAAATATTATATTTTCGTTTATAGTCAGAATTCTATCAGTCATCGTGGACAAATACACCAATGTCAAACATACAGCAAACTAATCGGGATATCTTTGCAAAATCCCTTTTTGCTTGGATTAAATAAATATGTGCGAATTCCAGACTAAATACTATTTCAATAAAGCATCTTGCGTGCATGTGCATTCCACGCCAAAACGTTAATACCTATCCACGTTAAACGTATCGCGCAGTACGACCAGATAACCATCTAATTTGTGCTGCGGCCTGCTCGAACTGAACTCTACCAACCGAATGACGACCACACGCACGTTGGAAGACATCGGTTTTCTTTGACATTGACAAATATTTGCTGTGACATGAGCTTCAACAGGAAAAGAGATTTCTTGCAAACAAAAACGAAAGCAGACCCATGGTCGATGCCACGGAATGCCCGAGGGTTTATCTTCTTTTACTCTGTCACTGCTGGCCTGTTACCGCCTTTCAACCCCGAAAATAGTAGTGCTTTGTTTGAAACTTTGTGCCCTTACGTTGAATAAAAAACACAACATGCCTCTGGAATTACAGAAGAAATTCTGTGTCCAACATTTCTTGTGATGCAACGGGTTCGTCTTTGCTTTTCCCTGTTGCCTGTCTTGTAAGGTGGTACGCAAAAAAACTTAGACAAAGGCTGTCCCATTTCAGTTATAAGCTGCTAATGCCTGTGGTAATAAACGGCGATAATAGATTCGAAAACTGTATACAATGATTTCTGTTTTCTTATGATGGTCTTGAATTTAATATATATATATATATATATATATATATATATATATATATATATATATATATATATATATATATATATATATATATAACAGGGCCTGGGGCTCATCGAAACCTATAGACATCTAACATCTAGATAAGTTTAGATACAGTCCAACATCTATTATTATTATTATTATTACGAAATCAGCCAGCTGTCTCTCCCACCCCAACAATCAGCAATGTCATATTTACAGCCTCCTGTGCACTCGCGTTAACGAGGAAGAATACGGTTATTTTAGAAGCACGCAAGCAACCACTTAGGGCAAAATTTACTCTCACGCCCTGAATATCGCCAAGACTATGGTTTGGGCCAAATATTCCCACTTTTTCTGTTTTACATCAACTGAATTGCCTCGTGAGATTCCAAAAGTTTCCTCGGCCGTCATTTAAAATTTAAAAACGTTATTAGACATCGCTGCATGTATATTGTTTAATCGGAGTCGAAACTCTATGCAAAGGAAAGAATTTTATTATTGCTATATTTCATATCATTTTTGTTGACCCAAATTGGGGGATCGTTCACACTACACAGAATGTAATCAGATATGTATGTGAATAAACGTATTGTGTTGGTAAAGACAATCTGCCAGTTATGTCGACAGATATGAAGTCCAGACATCTCATCAAGACTTATTTTCAGACTTTGAAGTCAAGACATATGATGAGATTTCCAAAGATATCAGTGAAAAGGTGTTTCCAGATGATGTAGATGAGGACATATCATCATATTAGTAAGTCCAGAAATGTCGTCCAGCTAGACAGGATGCTGGACGCAGAGCATGCATGCATAAGCAGGTTATCAAAGTTAAGATCAGTTTGCACTATCTGGTGTTTGCTCTATGCTGTTACATGTCCTTGGATTGTATCGTGCATTTACTGTTCACAGCTAAATTGGCAATTTCCTTTAAAGACATTTCGAAGGGCAAGACACATGGCCTGTGCAACATCGCAATATTTCCCTTAAGCATATATAGAGTGCCTCCCAACGTGCTTGGCCTTCATGATGCACACCATGCACTTGGCTGGAAAAGCAACAGGTCTTTGCGAACGGAAGCAACCTTTGCCGGTTAAGGTTACCACTTAACTTTTGGTATTGTCTTACCAACAATACGCCTGTTTATAGGAAATCCTGACACAAGAGTGAGAACTAAAAAGGCGTCGTTTGTCATCCGATATCCGATTATTTCAAAGTTTTTGTACTGCACCCTGACTAACCAGTGTGTAGTCGTCAACAGACTACGTGGGAAGTTCTGCTATCAACCTGCGGATGGTCGTGGGGTTCCCCCACGCTCTGCCCGATTTCCTCCCACCATAATGCTGGCCGCCGTGGTATAAGTGAAATATTCTTGAGTACGGTGTGAAACACGAATCAAATAAATAAATAAATAAATAAATCAACAGACCAAGTTAATCGAAGCCAGTGGTGACTGATCTTGTATATATACGGATATTAATGAAACTTTACGCCAAACTTTCGGCGTTAAGATGATATGGTAATCATTAATGTGAGTCTTACTACGTTAATCACACTGCTAACGGTCATTCCACTTTTGTAAACTCTAAAAAAAAGACAATGAGTTCATATAACGAAGAACTAACATTATGGCTTAGCACTTCTTTAGGACGTGTATAATAACAGACATGACATTCGTATATCACCTGTCAACCAAAATGGACGTTCCGCAATACTTGCAAAACCAATTTGCAAAACACTGTATATGTGTACTAGTATATAAGATGCTATTAATCAAATATGTATCTCACTTGCAGTTTGATTGCAACTGCTTATATATCTAACGTGGCCATCATGTTCAGCAGGCTGCATCAGTGACCTAATGGTTAGAGTGTCCGCACCGAAGTGGGCAGGCCTGGGATCAAACCCAGTTCGGGTCATACCAAACACTTAGAAATGGTACTTGCTGCTGTCTCCTTCTAGTAAATATATGAAGGTTTAATAACAGTAGAAAATGATCAACGGCAACTTGAATCTTTGGTTTCTTGATAACAGGAGAAGTAGGTCCAAAACTGTACAGATCCGTTAGACTTCTCAGTGTAACTGATCGCTTCTGTGGCCCAATGATTAGAGCGTTCGCACCAAAGTCTGCAATCGCCTTTGGAAACATGACTGGTTGACCCGGTGTCAATATAATGTGACTGGGTGGGGTATGGTATTGAGTGTCTTCCCTATGATACTTCAGTGGCGGCAGAACTTTGGCGGCATGGGCTCGCCCTGCCACAAGTGGACCCAAGTATACGTACATTCACCTAATGACTCCTCGTCGTCATATGAAAAATTGTCAAGTACGACGTTAAAAGCCCAAACATTCATTCATTCATACATGAATATTCAATATAATGTCAACAGTAGACATCATGCAGCTACTATTTCTTGCCAGTATGTAATTATCAGCAAGGTATGGAAGTGAAACTAGGGATTCTACCCCATAGAATACAAGCCAACAGAGTCACTGACTTACTGACCAACAGTCAGTCCAGCCTATTTCAGGTAGCACAACAACGTGTGAAACCATTTAACAGGCAGCTAAAAGTACTCGGTCAAAAGGTTTTACACCCGACGTCATCTGCTTGATAACAAGACACGCCCTTGTTAGGTGTGACGGAATACATATGCCTTATATTACGTTCGTCATCCAAATGATCAGTCCTGTGATCCATGATAAAGAACTTGCTCCAAAAAACGGCTGTGAACTTACCATTGGCAGCTGGCAAAAAGAAAGAACCACCTGTACTTATCCATGTCGTGATGTTGGCTAGGCCTTCCACTAAGTCTTTGTTCTAAAGGAGATTATATATATCGTAGGACCCAGCGCTAAAATAGAGCTTGCCAATCGACTGTTGAGCATCTATTATTGAACCAGACATTCCGTCTGTAGGCATCCATTCAGTCGTTACTGCTAATCACAATTAGTTATTGGTGTCAAGTTTAGGAATAAAGAAGACTGACGTGGAATCAATGATGACTTTACTTGTGTGCCTTCTACCTCCATCTGCCTGCGACAGCAAACGTATCAATGAGTTTTAGATAAGAACTTTCAGCAAAGATAAATCTGCGTTATAAATTATAGAAAGAGAAGGCTCTGTTGTCCCAACGGTATCGAATGAAATCAATTTTAAAGGCGTCATATTTTATTTTAGATAGTCAGTTGGAAAAACAATAAGAGAATATTATCGACGGGGATTTCAAAAAGCCAGTCTGTTGTCAAGAACAGGACAAAAAACTCTCTCTCTCAACAACAGCGCCCCCCTATATACATTAAGCTGTTCGCAACTAACTACTATAAACAGCTTATATTAACAAGTCTCACGGAACCGTACAGGTCATGGAGATAAGAATGACCTCTTGACAAGAACATTCAACAAAGATAGAACTTCCCTATCAATTATACGAAAACTTCCTCTTCTCTACACAGCATAGAATCTCATTCTAAGACGATTTGTTTAAAGCGAAGACAGCCAGTTGGGAAAACAAAGAAAAATAGTCAGTATGTATTTACAGCCTGTGATAGATGTACATTTGAAAAGTGAACCCTATGGTCAAGGAGAATTAAACACCTGCCGCAACACGAACGTCATCCTCCCGTACAGCTGCTCGCCGTAACTGACAAGAATACAAGACTTCTCATTGAACTGACGAAATCCCACGTGCTTAGGGTAACTACTTCTTCTGACATGAAGATAAGAATATGTCCTCGTTACTGTCTATCAGTGCAATAGTTATAAATAATTTAAAAAAAAACATTTTGTATGAAGTTACATTACATTGCTTTATATTGGCAGTCATCTTCAGGACCATGTTGTTCCTCTTTGTTATTTAGTATTATTTACTTCTTTATTTTATTATATTTAAAAATAATTTTGAATTACATTTTCGATTTCTTACAAATCGGAATATGAAACTAAAACACTTGCGTGATATCAATGACGTTCCTTATTATGATGCATGAAACCTATTTCATACGTTCAGCATAAAAAAATCTGAAACAGTATGTTGTTTCACATGTAGTTTTCAGTGGCCTTCTCACTTGCACCTTGCTCAGTTTACATTGCATGTTTGTCATCTTGTAGACAAGTTTGGTATTATTCTTTTATTTCAGAGTAGATACACGTAGAATACAGGAAGAATTCAGAATTTTGCGGCATACTGTTGAAGATATGAAACGAAAACAGGTATTTATATTATTTTTGCCCCTTGACATTTAAACATTTTGGCATTTAAACCAGATTACGATGCTTACTTTAGGGTTTCCTCTTTTCGGTGTTTAACTCCCAGACAGGCTTCAACACTTCTAACTTACACGATTGCCGTTATGTTATTGTATATGCTTGCAAAATCAGAAAAGTAAGGCTTGCTCACTATTGTGTGCTGGGATATCCCTAGAGACAATTCCTTGCCGCTATCCAAAGAAGATTGTCCGCTTTTGCTCACTGACATTTGTGTTCCTATCTTGAATGTTAAGTTGTAAAATTTCTCAAGTGAAAACAGTGCAAAAAGATTGACATTCACTAATACTACTTCTTCGCTCCCGTGCACAGCAAAAGTGTAGATGTACCCCTCCACCTCGCCTTTCGTTGGCGCTCGTACGGCAGTTCGTGTAGTCTACCATTGTTGACCACTCGTCGTCCACAAATTGTGTATGCAACTTTGTACATCACTCATGAGAAAGTTTGTCAGTTGTTTAGCAATGATCAGTGGTTCAAATCGGTTTCTATCACCTATTTTGATCATTGTCACTGTATAAGAAATAGATCAATCAATACGGTTAGCCTAAAACAAGAATGAGATAAATAAATAAATAATATTTCTATATACTCGCACATCTGAATGTTTATTCAGGGATATCACAGTTTTCGTGTGGAGGATTCAAACACCAGATCAGCCCATGTAGTTTCGATAGTAACCAGATGACAACTGTCTTGCCCATTTACCTTCAACAACTGATGGAGTTAATTACTCAGTGGTATAACGATTTCCCGACAGTTGCCAGTCACACATCTTTTTCCACAATACTGTTCTGTACTCAGGTATATATACACTGTAGGGTTATGAACATTGCAAAATTATGAAATTTGTCAAAGAAAGTACCAAAAAAGCTCTGCTATAAGCAGATAATCTACCATAATAACATGCCATTAAATATACAATGTAACATAATCAATAGTCAACAATCATCGCATCAGATATGCAATCTATTTTAAACTGCATAAGAGATGTTGGGTCTTTTGCTTATATGGTCAGTATTCTTTAAATCGTCTTGAATACAAACAAATCAATGTAATCCAGATATATGTACTTGCACAACTTGCGATATCTTTACTAAAGAGTTGCTAAAAGCCAATACTTAGGGATACCAAAACAATGATGTCTGACTATTCTATCCTGTTACAGTGAGTTTGCACTCTGCACCAAAACGTTTAAACCTATCCACGTTCAATGTGTCGTGCAGTAGTAATCCGTTTACTGACGACTGGAGTGAGTCATCTAGTCCGTGGGGCAGTCTGGACGGACAGAAGTCTACCATACAACTGACCTCCATATGACCGATGGACACAAACATCGGTTTTCTTTGACACTGAGTTATATTTGCTCTGGCATACACAACAACATAAAATGAGATTTCCTGGAAAGGAAAACGAGTGCAGATCCAGAGTCGTTGCCATGGAATGCCGGAGGGCTCCTCCTCTTTTATAATCCCTCCACAGTCCACCTTTCACGGCAAGGTTGCTCTCCCATGTTTTGTACCCCGTGAAGAGTAGTGCATTGGGATGGAATTTTATCCCGTTAGATTGGGAAAAAAACATGTTCTTTTGTTTTCAGGTATCTCTGCCCGAGGAATTACAGGAGATATTCTGTGTTAAACACTTCTTGTGATTCCTTGTTGGCTGTCTTCTTTGGTGGAACCAGAAGACATCTTTAACAGGTGATGCCTCCGTGGCCGAGTTGTTAACGTGCCGGCGCGGCGCAATGATTCCCATCCCAATCAATGCGGTCGCTATCATTGTCATATTTGTGTCATGTTTATGCTCAGGACAATTACTACAATAGAGCCTACAGAGAAAAAAAAACATCTCAGATACAATCAAATAAGGGCGCATGCCGCTGAGAGACAAAATTTAGACAAATTTAAGCACTAAGTTTATGTTTTCTGATGATATTCTGTGATTTATTAAGCTTATTGTGATTAAAACATGTAGGCAGGTATGAAAGTTCAGACAGAGATGTGTAGGCCAAAACATATTATCGGACATGTTAGCGAATATATTTATTTGATTGGTGTTTTACGCCGTACTCAAGAATATTTCACTTATACGACTGCGGCCAGCATTATGGTGGGTGGAAACCGGGTACGGCCCTGGGGAAACCCACGACCATCTACAGGTTGCTGACAGACCTACCCACATACGGCCGGAGAGGAAGCCAGCATGAGCTGGGCTTGAACTCACAGCGACTGCATTGATGAGAGACTCCAGGGTCATTGCGCTGCGCTAGCGCGCTAACCAACTGAGCCACGGAGGCGGTAACATGTTTTGACGAACGGAAACAGCCTTTTTATGTTTAAGGTTATCATAGGGCTATTGGTTATGTCTAAACAGCATCAGTCCTGTTTCAGGGTGAATCCTCCAACCAAAGTGATAACTAAGAAGGCGCCTTTGGTCATCCGATGTCCGGTTATGTCAGCATTTTGTAGCGCTGTACCCTGGGCGACCAGTTTATAGTCGTACAGGCTATCTTTGTCGGAACCAGGAGTGACTGACGTTATTTATACGGATATTTTTCCAAATTTTAGTCTTGGTTTCCGGCGATAATATTATGTGGTAATGAGAGTTAACCACACAGCTAACGGTCATTCCACTTGTGTAACCTACTCTAAACAGGATCATAAGACTCATATCATGAAGGGAAAATTAGTTTTTAACAACCCTTTGGGAGTAATAGAAGGTAAGCTTGATAATCATTGTCACAATTGTAAATCTTTTTTAAGTTGGAAAAGTTAGAATCTATTCATCAAAACATACCAGCCGTCAACCAAAATGGACGTTTCTAAAACGATGTTCAACAAAAAACACCAAAAAGCTAAGAAAACTATTCAAAGTATAGGATAGAGGTCATTATGAAAAGTCTTCACGATTATGACGGGGCGGAGCGAAGCCTAGCGTGTGTCAACCCAACAGCGCGCTGTTATGTCACCTGGTCAGTGACTTGTCAATTAAATTTCTGCTCACTCGGCGCACGGTTTTTTGGCTCCGCTTCTACTGTCTTCATATGAAGACGTTTTCTTCATCAATAAATACTTTGGAATTAAAGCCTGTGATTGGCTGAAAACACCATCGATAGCCAATCTGTCGTCTAAGTAAGAAATGAGGACAGATTCCTACAAAGAGAAGCTGACAATAGTCTCCATTGATGATGGAAAGAGGAAAGTATTGATATAGACGAATAAATAAAATCAGCATAAAAAGCATGTGCCGAACTAGTATTTAAGTTCTCAAATATATATCCCAGTGGCGCACTGAATGCAACTGTTAATGTATTCAACGTGATGATCATCTTGAACACGATGAATATATTGCCCTTAGTCGTGGTATCAGACGAATAAGATACGTTTATGCAGCAGACTGCTTCCCAGGAAAACATTGTACAACATGAGCACCTATTTTTTGTTGAATTTCTTATCATTTACTTTGCACGACCTTTGCCTTCTTGCTCGTGAACAGTGGAGCTACCATTTTCATGTGTACATAATTTAGCCGTATGCAATTATGCACAGGACTGGGAAGGTATGGAAGTGAAAACCTTTGAATCAGTCCCATACTACAACCTAGCAGAGCCTCTGATTGAGTGACCAGCAATCAGTCCGGCGTATTTGAGGCAACATGTTTCACAACTTCGTGTGAAACGATTAGACAGCTAAAAGTATTGTCTGTTCTTAAGGCTTCCATCGTTTGCCTGAATGCATGTATATCTTACGTTCCACCTCATCCAAATGTTCAGTTCTGTGGTGCTTAATAGAGAACTAACCCTAAGACGATGACTATTCCACAGCACAGCCGTTGGCAGGCAAGGAATCACGGATCAATATGCGATCATTCTGAAACCAATTCACACCGAAGTGTTACAGATGGGGGAAAAAATCACAACCACCTTTTCATCCATTATGTCGGGATGACGGCTAGTTTTTCCATGCAGTAAGTCTTTGTTCTAAGGGGAGAGTAATTGTCGTTGGAACCAATGCTGAGTCAAGGCTTGTGTCAATGAACTTTTGAACGCTTATTATAGAACAATACATTCCGTATGTAGCCATTCCTTCAGTCAGCATCGTCACCGGCAATCGCAATTTGTCACCGGCCTCAGGTCTATGAGTGAAGAAGGTTTTCAGTGACTGATGTGAAACCAACGATGTCTTTACCTAAATATATTCTACTACATCTGGCTGAGACAGCAAACAGATAAATAAGGTTTTGGTAAGAACCTTCAGCAAGCATAAATTTGTGTAATAAAACATAGAAACGATGTTAGTGGCCAACCAACATCGATTGGAATCAGTTCTAAAGACGACTTACTTTGAAGAGATGATAGCCAGTTGGAAAAATAACAAGATAATATGATAGATGGGGCTTTCAAAAGGCCACCATATGATCAAGAACAAGACAAACACCATCCATGGTAACAGCAACGCCCTCCTTCCATATATATGCACATACAGTTGTTCGTAGCAGATAAACAACAGTGAAGAGCATATGCTGATAGGCTTGAATGTATACCTCTTGTTTTGACGTCATTCGTAACAATTATTCAGTCATAAAAAAACCAAAAGTCCTTTCGTATGCAAAATATACTGTGTAGTCATGGGACAAAGTGAGACCATGCCGCCAAAGTGCGGCCGACACTGTAGTATCATGCCGAAGACACAAGACATGACACCCCACCTAGTCACATTACACTGCCATCGGGTCAACTTGTCCTGTTTTCTTGCTGAGAGACAAGAAAGGCAGCAGCTGGTACCATTTTTAACGTCCTTAGCATGTCCTGACCTAGATTTGATCCCAGATTTAAGTTCCCGAAGCGGTCACTTATAATGACAAGTCTAATGCATCTGCACAGGTTTGGAGCCACTTATCCTGTTTTGAAGAAACCAAAGATCCGAATTACCGCTGACCATACAAACTTTGTCTGCTGTTATTAAACCTTCATATATTTACTTGTATTACATCCACGTAAATGGTAATCTACATACATCAACACAGGGGCCGGGCAGACAGTTGATATTCAAGGCATGAATTCCATATCAAAGTTCAAATTCGTAGTCCATGAATGAGTTCCAGGACACGGTGTCTTTGGTATCATAGATATGCATGGTTCACGATATAAAAGAGTATAGCATAGAGAGTACAACCAGAGCAGTGACTGGTCTCACATTACCACTGAGATCAGGCTTATTGTCATGTTAGTTAGGGTTTATTCTGACTGTTCATGTAATGCTTAAATAGTAGCAACGCATGCCGCTCTGGCACCAGTAACTGGCTTAGAATTAAAGGATAATTCTGAAACAAATAGCTTTTATGGGCTTTTACAAAGACCACTGATCTTTGTTTACATTTAATATTTATTTGAAAACTTATCGATAAGTTTTGGTACAATACCAAGTTCGATGGAACACGCTTTCGTAAAAGATTAAAATGATGATCCATTAATAATTGTTTGCCATGCTGACGTGAACATATAAATATAAAAATAGAACATCTGTTAATCTTTCCTGTTTAATCATGAGAAAATGTTTCATGCGAGAACACCTCACTCAAGGAATAGCCTTACATGTCTGCAATGTGCTAGACCATGGAAAGGCTGTGCAGGATAGCAGTGCGGAATGTTGACACTTTGACCTCTTGTATATTGACCCCATGAAATGAGGTCAACTATTTGTTTCAGCCCCATTAATCAGCATTTAAAACCTCGTCCCCTCCACTTGCACAGAATGGACATCGTGAAGATCAGTCTTAATGTCCTAGAGGGCCAGAAGACCATTTAATCTGTTTTTTGGTTTAGGTGCACGAGGGCTAGATGATGGAGGTGAAGTGAACCGGTTCGATGACTGAATGGTCTTGTAAGACGAAGTAGGAGAATAGCATGTGCAAACTTTACATCACTAACGATACACATGTCTGCGTTGCAACAGAGCTCCTTTTAGCTTACCAAATATTTCGTATTTTATTCTATTTAAAGATGAATTTAATACGAATCAGTTAGTCAAGTCATGCTAAAGGAAGCAAGAGCTCTAAGCATTAAATAAAAGATTGATGAAAATCGTCAATAAGACAAAAATGTGATTGCTCTACAAGACTGGATTTTTTTTTAAACGGCAACTTTGATGTAATTACTAGGATGAAATGGTTGTTTTCGGTTCAATGAATTTGCTATGTTTCTGCCAAAGCATGTATCCCATTGGAGTAGGACCTCTTTCTGAACGGATAATCTATATATTTCAGTAACTTTCTCTGGCCTGTCCTTTATACTGTCGTCATCACAGGAACATACGATTTGAATTTATTGAAATGATTCCAGTATTATGTCAGACAGAGGAGTCCTTTACTTAGAATGTGAAGATCAGTTTTATGCTTAGAGGAAATCGAAGTGACCAAACATAACCGCCGACATTTGGGAAGTTACTGGCAAATATTTCCACGTTTGATTTATAAATTTGGACGTAATATTGGTCAATATTGCCTTTAGTAATCTTCGACACACGCATGGCTGCACAAACTTCATAAATATGTAGGCAAAACAACAGACTGTGCTATATAAAGACTGTCTAGACTAGTTAAATGCATAAATAACTACGTTATCTCATACAGTTTAATGGGCGTTGTGTGATAGATCCCAAATTAACACATTAAGGTAAAATGTTATGCCGCACTTGACTGACAGAGTTACTACATCAAAGGATTACACATCCTTGATCTATATGTTACTGGTGCTTTGTAGGACGATGAGTAGGAATTTTTCACGACACAAGAAGTAGAAACATCAACAAGAAGCATCAGGTAAAATAAAATATATAAACGATGCACAATTTTTGCAGCACTGAACCTTAATAATTAATCTTTAACAAAAAGGCTTTCGAATATTTATATGCGTATATATTATCCCAATGCTGTAAATAAATAAATGTACGAGTTACTTGAGGGTTCTCCTAACGGAAAAGTAGATCCCAATTTGGACGTGACTCCTATATATGTTACTTGAAAACAGTGAAAACGATACACAATCGGTACATTCAAAATTTTTTATAGAATACCAACATAACATTTATTTTCCGTTTAATAACATCAAACAAAATTATATAATAAATGGAATTAGCAGCATTCAAAGCCATTTCCACATATTCTAGAAATCTGAAAGCTGTGTTCGCGATTGGGACTAATTAATTGATTATTTCATTATTGTTTTACCGCATTTATCACTTATATGATGGCGATCAGTTTTATGAGTGGGTAAATACTCACATACATTCGCATGGGATATATCGGATTACAAAAGCCACTCATAATTTACAGTGGTCAATAAATTTTGAAACATACGCCTTCAAGAAGATCTTTGTAGAACGGATGTCGACGTACTTCTTGCAGATCAAGTACTGGGAACACCGCTTTTTGTGTATTTATTTATTTGACTGTTGCCGAACCCCATACACAAGAATTTCCCACTGTTGCGACGGCGGTCATCTTTATTGGTTAAGGGAACCGGAAGGCCTGGGTATAACACCGATCTTTGGCAAGTTGCTGACAAAACTTTCCACGTGTAGCGTACAGACTTGCATGCCATAGTGTTGGAAAACAAGTAGTCTTCAATGGGCGTTAGACTGTGAAAACTGTTAACATGTACCTCTACAGATACCTTCGCAATCAGAAACTGTGCCGATTTTGTTCACATTGCAGTACTTTTTTCAGTTCCACAGCAATACACAAACACTTGTCGGCCAAGGACAGTTATCTTGACTTCATCGGTGTAGTACTTGCAATGTTTACCTGACCCTCAAGAACCAGGTTGAGTGCGTGGGGCACCCATAGACTTACTGTAACTCATCCAGGAATTGCTGTCATGTATATTAAACAGTTTGTATTCTCTTTCCTCTTACTTATTTTGCCAGCTACAAGCTTCAAATGACAACTATTTCTTCTAATTAGATATAATCTGATCGGAGAGAACTTGATTCACACTGCCTTCAGTAGAGTATCTTTAGTTGAGCTACACACAGTCCCCAATCCTGTGCGCCAGAAATTCGGATTAATAAAAAGACGGCGTATAATCAGAAACAAAAAAGTGATCTTCGAGTACAGATTCGGAACACCTGAGCTATCTTCCCTCCCTCACACGCAGGAAACATGAACCCTATCAGCGTAGCTGCTCATAATGAACAGCTCTCGTGTAATGAAGACTTAAACAATGAATTATAGGAAACTAAACCTGCTATATTACAATATCCAGTCTCAGTACACAAAGTTAACGGTTTGTACACAAACCATGTTGGTTTAAATTGACACGATGTTATGCTTATATTTACAACTTATTTACAGATGTTGCATAATTTCGTCGTCTTTGTGGCATAAACACATTCCGCAGGCAGGAAGGATCAGAATGAAGTCATAGAGCACGTACAGCCGATAAAGATGCTTCGAGGAAACGACTTGTGAACTCACCAACCGCCATCCAGCGGACGACATATCGACATATCGCCGGCACAATGCTGCAAGTCTCCTTTAAACGGCACAGTGTATGATTACATCATGGTTAACTAAAGCTTCCTCATACACCTTTTGTCCAGCAAACGACGGTCAGCGGAAGGTATTCCATTTCGATAGCAATGTTCAGCGGCTGGTAAGGATGGAATGGGTACTAGTTATAAGCACAAAACCAACTTTTGTCAGTAACACACATTGAATTGTTCCCACATCAGTTTTCCTTATACTTCCCCAGCAACTCGCTTCAAGACACGTTCCTCTGCTGGCAGACTCATTGCTGAAACACAAGACGTATTACGTCATTGTTGTTGTAATATTTGAAAAAAAACTTACAGCGTTTTAACTTTAAATAAAATAAATAATCGCCTTACCTGAATATACAACGTCTGTACATTAAGTGGCAAATTTACAACTCATTAGGTTTAAGAGTAACAGATACAGCGCCGTTGCTAACAGTCTAACACATAAATACCTTAAACTAAAGTGCAATACATACAGTATTTAAAATGAAGTTGTAAATATACAATATTTACAGAGCTTACAGCGGCAATTCTAACATCAAGAGCGCGATAACCATTACGAAATCATAGAAAACAGCAAAGGTTATCAGCGTCATACGATCCTGTTAGCTTAAATGCAATCGCAGTTCGTTTCAAGAACATTTTGCGAAGTAAACTTAAACAGAATCAAGTCTGTGAGTTAATACTGTCTTCAGTGTCATTATTGTGCTAACTTCTACTATTGCTTTCCGCGGGAACAGTATAGCATGATATATGCAAATTCCACCAAAGTTTCGCGACACTGATAGAATAGACTGGGTTAACTGATTCAAATATCAGAGTTAAACAACTGAGGTCATACGACTCAGAAAACTGAGTCAAGTCCAGATTAGCTGTATAATGAAACTCGTGTGGTTGTATTGTTGACTTTCGTGGTTAGTGAGTCTTTCCTGACTCAGCTGATCCGGTCATATGACACAGTTTTCAGAGTTGAATTGGCTTAATTGTATAACTCAGATTTTGTAGTTTTCTCTCAGTGGAGTATCTCACCCATGTTATCACAACCAAAGAGCAGAATACGTTCGCAACGTATCGCGAAGTCCAGATAGATTTGTAAGGAAACAGAGCAAACATTGACCTAAGACTTATATATGCTAATGTGTTTCCAGCTCGCCGAAACGAAATTAAGCTGTAGGTGTCTTGTTATCCAGAACAGAAAGGATGTACAATCCCCAACCAAACGTCAGCGGAGGAACGGTGGGGGGGGGGGGGGGGACGAAAACGGGCTGATGTAATTACCGATCTCTTCGGCAATCTCTTTACGCAATCGGCGAAGTGGCGATAACATGCAAGCCATCAATTGTTGCTGTGATTTTCACCGAATTTCTAAATGGCACTTAGAGAATGTAGTCCATGTTGTTGAGTGCGTGATCACTTATAGGTTTGGCTTACCTCGAGATTCATGCAGACGCCGTGAAGGGAGACGGGAAATTAAATGGAAATTATCAATCTTAAGTGGAGATAAGCTGTGATCACGACACGATCTGATGTACTTACCACGTCGTGAGCCAAGTTCTCTCCATACAATGCAGCCAATGTGGTAATAATCCAATGCACAAATTTTAGGGGGGCTTGAAGTTATTATTTACTGTAAGAAAAACAAGATTATTATTATTATTATTATTAGTTTTTATATCATATATTCATTTGATTACTTTTGTTCATCCTGCACTGAAGTTCGAATGAACACCAGACAGTAAAAAAAGTGACAAACATCAAACCTCAGAAGGTTTACATGTAACAAAGGAAGAATTTGAATACGTTACCGTAATTGACTTTGATTTGAGCAAGCTACCCTAGTTGACATGGATTTGAACAAGCTCAATTATTTGACATGGATTTGAACAAGCTACATTACCTGACAAGGGTTTGCAGGTAAATTAGTGGCCATGGATTTTTGAACAAGCTACCTTAGCAGACATGTCCGATCTTTCGTAGTGGGACTAGTCTGAAATCTGAAACCACTAATGTGCCTTTCAGACATTTTTCCTGTGTATGGCAATAAAAAAAGTATGACTGTATTTGGCGTGTACTTCGCAGTATATAAAGGTGGGGTTCATAACTGAGACGAACATGGCCCCGATTCTGTGTAATTTCGAAACACTGTCTTGATCATTTAGCATCAGCTTATTTTTCCATGGTAACCAGTTAGATTTTGCGTGCCGAATACCAGCCTCCTTAAAGCGGTATTAAAGATTAAGCCACCGTCTAAAATGACTACTAAAAACAACGTGCTTCTTTGGGTTGTGAAGTTTAATGAGAGGAAGTTGAGCGAGAATAAGATTGCAAGAATAGGGCGTCAATACCTACTGAATTGCTTCAGGAAACGTGTTAATGACATTGGCACACGCAACAAGAGGCGGCTTGCCACACCACCAGAGAGGCCTGGCTATTGACAATACACATGCCTTGGAGGAATCAAAGAGGCTGTCAGTTTAAACACTGACACACTCCAGTCGGACAACGACTTGCAAATTGAACTTTAGCTTGATGAAAGCAAAGTGTCAGTGGCCCTCCAGTGTTTGGCCGCTTGTGAAAACTCGTTCAATACCGGTTGACGTGGATTAAAGTGAGCAGTGCCGTTGTAGGCATTGTCCAGAACCATAGCTCTGTGTGCGACGAAGCTGAAAACGCCTATTGGTTGGTTTTCATACGTTATTGTCATGCCTTGAAACTGCAATGGAGTCGATAATTTTGTTTCTGGCATGCAGTTTATTTTTACCGCAGGTCAGTCGTGATTAGTTCAATGGAAACCTTGATTCCTGTCCATAAACCATCCACATAGAATTATGTCTACTTACAACGATACTCCAGAGTCTTTGTCACCACGCATTTGGGATCCTGGAAAAGGAAGCAATGTCACGAGAGCTTGGTTAAGGAGAGAGTGTTTGCCATGAGACTTTGAATATTTCCGAAACCACTGTTTATTGTTTTATTCCGGTACGACTATCTCTTCGTTTTAAACCTGATTCTATATGACTGGAAACTCAAAAAGCATTTTGCCTTACTGTTTAAGTGGGATTTTTGTAAGAAAAAAAGGAAAAAAGTCTTTCTCTGATACAATTTTTGCCGAATATATGATCAGGGGAATTTCTCTATTTCTCCCAAATGATTTATTACATCCCGCTCAATCTTCCTTCTACCGTTTTGAAAGATAAAAACATTTATAAAATACCATTTCACCTCACTTTCTTTATTATCTTTTTAATCGTATAAGTTCAATTACGACCTTGGGTTAGGAATTTGTAGAATCTGCCCACAAACATCAATCAGGATACTCCATGTGACAATGAGTCAGGTTTAACTGAATTGGTCCCAAACAACTTAAAATATGTCTTGGAGTCACTCCGAAATGTCGAAGGTCGACAGAAAGGTTTTAGACATGGCGGCGTCCACGATACTGCTTAATCTACGTAGTGCACTGCTTTCCATGCTCTATCCCAACTTGTTTCTAGCGTTCAATGTGGGCAGGAAGTCACGCACGTATGTCGTGGGATACATAATACATAACAGTGCTAAACTCTACTCACCTCCATATTTATATTCGTTCGTATTGTCCTCTGGTACAATGGTAATGGTGACCGAAAGTTATTTTCCATTAATATTTGGCCCGGATCTTGTATTTTTGTAAGCTTACGTAAGGCATTCATCTGTGGACAAAAACATAAAAAATATCACGATGAAGAGATGAGAAATGTTGGTGAATGTTCAGGGGATGAATGCTAAGCAATAAAGTAGTCTCGCCCGGGAGACGCCGTTCGCTACAATGGAAGCGTTGTAGTGTAGATCACCTCGGTTTGAGTCGTTCCACATCCCGGGCGCGGTGTTCAATACTGGGGCACCAAACCTATTGATTAACCCACAAAATAGGCCGCGGCTGAGGAGAGAGCTGAACACTTCTCCTGTGTCCTTTATAGAGGCTGTGGGCTTATCTTATCGGCTCTTTGCTGTCTAAGGTAAAATACACTGGTCTGTTCTCTCAACAAGCACATGAAATATTATCCTTCTCATAAGTATAACCACTTCCGATATTGCTGGCGATATTACTCAGTACAATATCCATTATGAACGAGAAATCTTACAGTTATATTTCATGTTGGAAATAAATCAATAAGAAGTGTTTTCAGCGAAAAGGCATTCCCTAATACTAAAGGAGAGACGGGTGCGCCACCAAACTAAGATATTTCCAGTCATGCCCAAGAAGAAATTAAAAAACTAAATATTTGCCTTTTCGTATTGACAAAGAGAAATAACGATTTTTACGCAGGATCTCGCTGGTTGAGAAACAAAACTCACCAGTTTATTTGAATAACACACATTTTGAAAAATAATTATAGAAATCAATATTGCGATACTGTGGATCTCGAGTAAATTTATCGCCATACTACTAAAACTCAGCTTTACAAAACTTCGTTTCATTTTTAACGTGATTTGGGCCATATTCGGATTCCATTGAAAGACACGATCATATATGAAAATCATCTCAGGAAAAACACTTAGGAAAAAAGTTTGTCAATCTGGACTCACTAGACACACTAGACTCTGGACACAGCTAGTGTCGGATTCGATCTCCCAACCTCTATATTTTATCAACCTTTTCCACATAAATGAAGATGGATGTGGATATGTTACTGAGCACCTACCTGTTCACGGCTAAAATACAGAGGTTTATTCAGCAACACCCACGTGACCACTTCTTCACATCCGGGCTGTGTGAAAGAGCCGTGATACGTCATATAAAACTCCGTCTGGGGGATGATCTTCTGGATCTCTAGCGCATGCAGTTTAGTTTGATTACCTGAAACAAATCGACATGCGTTTCACAGAACAGCACGTGTGTTCATAAAAATCTAAAGTCAAAATTTTCGTTTTGAAAATTTTTGAGTATGGCGTTATACATAAATCAAATGAATAAATAGACAAATAAGTATTGGGAAGACTGTTTGCAAGTAAATAACATATGTAGATGGGAGTTATCCAAGTGGATGTTTATTCATTTATTCATTTGATTGGTGTTTTACGCCATGCTCAAGAACATTTCTCTTGTACGATGGCGTAGTGGATCTTTCAAGGACAGATTAAATGGTCATAATCTCTTTATAAGCAAAATGCCATCGCCTTTGAAAACACTAAACACACTACGTGAGGAGCTTACGTAAATCAGTTTAGGAGAGTACCCCAAATCCACTGAACCGAATCAACCCAAGACAAGTTACACTTTAGCGCTTGGACATTTGGGGCATGTAATGACCACCTGCTTCTCTAATCAATTTGACACCGCTAGTCCTGTACAATCTACGATAGCGAGAGCGGGCACAGTAAAGGCGGCTTACACCCTGACAGGTTAATAGCTTCCCGCCGCCGGTAAGGTCCGTTTAACTTAGGTAATCGATAGACCAAGGAAAAAGAAAGCCTTCTACACAGATGGCCTCTCCTTAACTGTCTACCCAAAACGACGTGATGGTAATGCTGTACTACGTACAACGAACTCGAAGAACAATAACTAACCTTTTAAAGGAATATTCCGAAGCTCTTTCGTAATGACTTGGAATTCTTTGTTTCCTCTTTGATGTATCTGAAACAGGGTAAGCACACAACATCTTGAACGTGTGCTATATTGGTTTGTTTTTTGAATGCTCTTCTAGTCCTGAAAATCTAACCCCAAGGCCAAGTACGTTTAAAATGATACAGTACTCAACAAATGTTTACATACACCGAGAATGCAGCCAGAAGTTTGACCTTTTGGAGTGCTGACAGAGTTCTAGGTGTGCTAGCCCTTAAGCGGATGTTCCTAGGGAACACTGACAAACAGACAACTGTAACAAGCGTATACCGGTTATTAACTGGTGAGGGCAGCTCCGTGGCAGTCGATCTCCCTTACCTGCACTAGCACCGATAATATGACGATGCCGTTAGGGGATGTCCGGGCCCTAGTGAAATTCTCGAACAGATCTCTATTGTATCCGATGAAATGCATCTGTAATGAGACGTGAGAGACGGGTTACCATTGACTCCCTCGTCCATCCTTATCATTGATTTATAACATCTGCGAAAATGACCTACAGCTATTTACCCAGGACAGTAAATGTATAACAACGGTGGGTATTTTGTTAAAGCACAAGAGTTTTATGCGCAAAAGATGGTCTGAGGGAATTTCAAGACAAAACATGTTTTTTTTTTAATTTGAAAAGCGTCCCATTTGGTTGTTTATTAAAGTAAGATATTCTAGCTGAGAAAATGGATGTTAAACTATATTGATGAAGACTATCACAAGGATTTCCTTATTTATGTTTTTCAAAATTCCAAGCCAATTTCCTTCCAGAATCATAGTTTTGGTTGATTGCCTGTAAGTACAAAGATTACACTAAATCGACGATTAGCCTAAATAGTGCAACTCTTTCAATGCACGTTGAACACTGCGCACTGTCTTCTTCAATATTCTATTGTATCGCCACAGTGCTTTGATCGTAATGCCACATGGATTGTGAGGTTATAGCAGACATGATCAAGGTAAGCAAACAAAAATACATGTAACTTGAGACTGGACGATTTGTACACACAGCAGACAACCACAGTGTGAGCTTTCCACCCCGAATGTGGCATGCTGCTATATCCAGAGCATATCACAAAGTTCCACACCTATACGTGTATATGTAGAGTGTTCTTATGAACTATCATAATAAAAAATACACCTCGCTCAATTGGTCAGAAGTGTTGTTCCCTACACGGCTGATGACAAAGCTGGAAGTTTTAAGTCGGTGTCTTGGTGAGAGATTGTAGATGTACTTTGGGCATTTCAGTTTGTTTCGCCTACAAAATTGACCCAAGTCGAATAAGTCAAATTGTTTTGGTTAGTGTGTTAAATCGAGATAAATAAACAAAACACAAAAAAACATTCGCTTTCTGTCAAAGAATGTCTCCTAGGAAAGGGGGAAAATGTACAGGCCGCTTTAAAAACAATTGCACAGGTTGCCATGGTGACGTTATATGAACGACGGGGCTGTGTTTGTATGTCTCTGAGCGAGACTCCCATTGATTGGTGCTCATTATAACGCTTCACTTGCGAGAACGCGCGAGTTTTTGCTGGTTGTCTCCCGAATCTTTCACTCGCAAGCTAGACACCCCTCATCGTGCCGAATGCTGTCAAACGTGACAACTACCTTCTCACTGGCACCCGCTGGTTATAAATCGTCTATCTGCTGAAGCTGGGCTCGCCTTGAGGCCCCAAGGGGTTTCAGTATTGCACACTCTATAAGCCCGTACCACCCTCGGGAGTCATTTAACATCTCTCTAAAATTATTTGCCAATGAATCTGACGTGTTAGATTCTAATGTAAGATTTACGAGGCGGCCGAATGTTCCTGGGATGTTTTTGTGAATATATTGGCAACTCCGTTCGGGTATAACTCATTCGTGATCCTGGTGAACTCATCTCACAGAAATGTTTTCATTATGAGCTACGGATCATGCTTATCATACGATTTCTGGAGGAAACATCGAATCATATGTTTGTGTTCCATCAAACCAACTGAGTATATGGCGACCTCCTGAGATTTCATCTATAATTATTAATTGCAGAGCCTTTGGGGAAGCTGTTCTAGATTTCGTCTTACGGGAACCAAGGAGAAAAACGGAGTTTAAAGTCAAACATTTCTTTTGATCTGCAGTATTTTAGTAGATATGACTTCTGCAGATTTCTTGGGTACAAAATAAAATGAGAAATCGAGCTTGTCGTACAATTCAACGGTTATAAGCACCTAATGGGGAAAGTCGACTGATTGTTTATTCTAAATAGACAAAAAAAATTTAAGCCACAAAAATCGAAATATCCATTTCGTTATGCTATATGGAAAAAATAATTAAGCTTGTCATTTCTTATTGCAATTCTGTAATATGTTACAATCAGTTGACGTTTTGTTACCCGGTTAAGAGTATCCGTTTATAAGAGGAACGGCTTCAATGCTTAATACAATATCACACGTACTCTGAAAACAGCAATTAACCAAATAAATGAATATTTAAATATTAATTAGAATGATCATAATGTCCCCGTAAATAACTGTTGGTTATTTGTTACTAAACCAAGTCAAAATTTCACAACCTTTATTGCCATGTTTTTGTACCTTGTATAGAAGCTGCTTGACTATCATCAGTTTTAATTCAATTTTTTCTGATACTCTCAGCAATAGCATCATTATGTAAGCGTTTCACTAACAATCATAACTGATTTGGTATCCCTTCTGCTATCTGTTCGGCTTTTAGCAAATTGTTTAGAAATTCGCTTTCGTGAAAGGACAAAAAACCCTTCATTATTACTGCAATGACAAAAGCACTAGGCTTGCAAAAATTTAGACACGAAATTGTAATTTGTACTCCTTCTCACTTTGGAGGTTTCGAATGTTAACTACAGACGACCGAGACAATTACACTTGGAAAGAGCCCGTTCCACATTGTGGAGACGAGCCAGCGACGATCCGAGATCACAGCTATGTTTCAGCAATTATTTGTGCCGATTACCACTCGGATAAATCAATAATCCCGCTGAGAAGACACTGGGTGAAAAAAATCATTGCTGAAAAAACAAGTGCCAGCGGTTAACGAATATCGCGTGGACCACATCGAAAACAGGTGCCTTGTTATATGGCAATCAAACGATCGATATGGCCATAATTTTTCTACAGCGATGAAAAATGTCAGACTAAGAGGAAGTAGGATTAGATATGATACCCCGGATGCTCAAAGTATTAAATTCCTGTAATCCTCGTACATGAGTGGACTGGTTAAGTTCGGAGAGTCATCAGATTACCCGGATGTATGTGCGTCTTTTAACAATTTTCCAGTCCAAGTAAATCAAAGATAACACGAACCGCGCATGCACAACTGGATTCCTGTACGTTCACCATTAGGACATTGTCGTACACCATATTCCCGGCACTTGTTAAACACTTTGTCGTTTCTTAAGTTCTTCCCTGAAACGATTTAATGTTAGTGATAGTAGGTCAAGTATTAAGAAAAAAACAATCGGACTTTGTTTAATGAACGTTCATCATTAAACATGCTTACAGTGCCTGTTGAAATCAAATCACGCGATGCACCATTTGGATACAAGGGAACGGAGGGAAAAGGTGAGATTCTGTCTTCTGACATCACTTCCGGTTTTATGACCGGGAACATTGGTCCAGATTTCTGACCGCGGTTTGCTAACACAGTGGCGAGCACGTGATGTCGGTATAGGGAGGTAGGCATGCCATGTCGGGAAATATAATACAACAAAAATGTTCATCGCAAATCAGCTGGACTCGAAGTTATGTTTCATCTAAACAATTATGATATGGCGCCGTATGCTCCATCGAGGATAAAGCATATATGCTAGAATTAGACAGCTACAGGGCGCCATAAATGCTGTTCTAATGTTAACCAAACCATCCGACGACATTTGTCATTATTTACTGCCAATAAAACCGTTCTGGGTGAGAAGATTACGACATTGGTAGGTAGGCTTGCTGAACGGGCATTACTAGTGGGGGGTTGCTGTACGATATGGTCCGACTTGAAACGGGTATACAGCATGGCCACGAACAAGGTGATCAACCAGTAGCACGTTTATGCTTATGGTCGCATTGCCATAGGCAATTATTCTGGGCGAAGCGTATAGCCCCGACGCCAGACAAGAGTGTATAAGGTGCAATTCAATATGTTCTAGATAGATTCTGAAGAATATTGGGCTACTACTCCTTTCATGTGAAGAAAAAAAAATCATTGAAACTCGAGGCTGTGTTAGTCCGGTTCTTCCTAATACATAAAGAAAGAATAAAGAAGTGAAAACCAAACGTATAAATCAAGCAAGGGAAAATTAACTCAAAATTCATTTCTGATCAATGACTAATAAGGGAACAAGGTGAATATTGTATTAATCTCTTTCCTCAAATATGGTAGATCAAATTCAGAAATTAATCGGATATGAGACAGATATCGAACTCTTTGCTTACGCGTTGTGATTGTACATGTATGAAAAAACCTTTGTAAAAACTGGACCAAACAAAAACGTACAAATCGGCAGATGGAAACCAATGATTTATAATATTGTATGAAATGATATATTAACACTACAAAAATATAAATTACAATAAATATATTACATAATGTAATCCTCATCTGTTAGCGAAAAGCATTTTAATGGTTTCAAAGTATTCAGTCAAAGGATTTGGGAAATAAAGATTAAACAGAACATTAGGTATCTTCTATAGCCTTGGTTTTAAAACTGATCTATGTATCAACAATCAAATGATATATTTAAGCGATAATGCTTTCATAAGTATACTAATGAATAACTTGTGCAGGGTAGACAATGACGCAAGATCAATACGATCGGTGAGAGTTAAGTCGAGCTCAAATGGAGGTCGGTCAGCAATCTGAGGATTGTTTTGGGTTTCTCTACAGGGGCTCTACACGGTTTCTTCCCACAATAAGTAAGTACAAGAGTTTGGAGCACAGCCCCAAACAAAATAAATAAATAAATGTAAAGGTCAAGCAACAAGCTGCCATTCCGTTCAAAAACTAAATGCTAAAGAAAGCAATCCACTGTACATTTTCACAGTGTTAAGAGTTTTCATTCTTATACCATTAAATAAGCAAGCTTCAGCTGTAAAAACTACATTGCGATACATTGGTGTGTACGTATAGTAACCGAAACGAGACGTTTACTAAAGCAATGGAATTCATCCAGCAATCACTGAGAAGTAATAAATATTTAACAGTGTAGGCGTCTTCAAACATGTGCGTGCCAAAACCTAGACGTTACTACATTTGTAGAAGTTTTTGGCTAATCGTTGAAGCAGTGTATTTAAAAGCGTGGGTGTGTTCATACACATACCAGCGCAGTGAGGCATGTCGTAGGCTTTTGCATTTGTAATGCATACATGCTTGTAAGTCAAAAACCAACACGCCTCTGTACTGCTGGAATCTATCGGGAAAGCATTGACGCAATACATATGAAACATGCGTATACCGGGTTAATAGGGCATGCGTATGTCAGGCCAAACCAAGACGTTACAACAATGCTGAAACTCATCGGGTAATCGGTGAAGCCATAAAATAAACCAAACAGCGTCACTCTGTTCATATACATGTACTTTGGGCACCTAGACAGGCGTGTTATTCGGAAATACCACTGGAAGTAAACGGATCAAGCAGAACGGTTAATATTACCTCGGCTGGAAACGGAGTGCCATTGACAGTGTGCTCTGATCCTATTGTATCCAGAGCACCGAAGTGAAGTTTAATATGAGCCACCGAGTAGTTGTAAGACAGTGGACCCCCTCCAATAGTCACGAGGTCTCTCCCTAAGGGATCTACCGTTATATCATGACCGGTATTCTTCAGCATCCAGGGACCCTGAAAATCAAATTTAAATTCAACTTTAAACACATAAACGCATTGTGTCCCTTTTTAGCTTTACTGACGCTTGTTATTAGTACGCCAATATGCCAGCCAGAAATTCACTAGATCATACAAAATTATTGGCTGATTTTGTATTTTTGACAGTCAGCACACACATATGCAAGAAACATCACACATCTAATTATGCATGGAACCGATATTTTTTCTGCCTGCTGAATTACAAATGCTGGAATCACGAATGCTATTTTGTATCAATCCTAAAACGGTCCCCCTATAGCGTCATTTGGTGAGCTAATAACACTTTACCAAGTTTACCACTTTTTGCTTGCGAAAGGTCAGATGTCTACAGAGGTACTCTAAGCTATTTTGTGATGCTCTCTTCAATGTTAACATAAATACTGAAACATTTTTTGAATTTGATTTTTCTTGTTTCCGATTATTATTTTTTCTTGCCCCAGTTGGTTCTACGACAGTCAGTTCTTCAACGTTGTCCTTGTAATTGAAACCGTACAATTTCTTGACATTATTTCACACTGTGTTTATATTGCCGATTGCCTTTGCCGACAGTAATTTCTTTTAGCCAGTCGCCTGTTTTCAGCTACCTGTAAAATCAATCATATTCGCTACCAAAATTGCCTTTCGTTAGTGACACGTAACAACCCAAGCTCTACACTCTGACACGTTGAATGTCTATATTATTACAAAAAATGCAGTTAGAATACTTTTTAAAAATTCAAAATGTTAAACTCCATCAGTTTAGTTTCGACATCAAGAACTCATTACCTAGGGTGACGTCATAATTATTCGAATGCAAGTTGCATGCTGGACAGTGGGCGTTGAGAGTGATTTGTTGTATAATGGCTGCACTAACAAGCAGTTAGAAAAAACTCCACGCAGTAACAGCTTTCACTACTGTCTCTCCCAAAAGACTATATTGCTTTAATTTCCTAACATCTGTCTCTAAGTCCGTATTGCCGTGACATCATATACTACAAGATATAAAATAAAATTCATTTATTAAGAATATATTATAACTAAACGTGAACACAATTTCAAATATGACAGTGTCAGTAACAGGGTTTACAGTTAAGTCGATAGCAGTTTAGGTCACTGGTGTTGCCCTCAATCCAAACAAGTTAAACTCCGCCAAATATCAAGCATGCCACCGGGTTTTTTTAAAATAATTATGATGTCACATGAGACATCACATGAGAGTTCTTGTCGTCGAAACCGAGGTTACGGACATTAACATTATAAATTAGAAAAAGTGTTCCAACTGCATTTTCTTTGCAAGAATATGAACAAGCACATGCACGTGTAGAGCTTCTCTTGTCACGTGTCGCTGACAGATGGCAATATTGGTAGGGAGTATGACTGATTTTACACCGAACTGAATATGGGCGACTGGCTACAAGAAACAGACTACAGGATATTTCAGGGTTATACAAAACTTACCAATATAACAGACTACAGGAAAGAGAGTAAAAGCGCGAAAACTCTAATAACTTATGGAAGACGGATAAGGCCACTCGCGTTCTGAAACCGCCTTTGGAAAAAACCGTCGGTTTGATTCTTTTTTCGTTAAAACATCGCGCGGTTTTAGCTAATCTCAATCCGAGGGCCTTATGACAGAACGCGCGAGTCGAAAATTACAGATTAGTACAACAACACGCGAGTTTTGCTTATCTGGACCCATGGGTATTAAAAGAATCCGCTCCAGAACTTGATTGGCCGTTTTCCATAATAGCTGGTAAAAGTACTTTGTCATCAAATAAGCTCAAGGACAGAAGCTTGCAGAAATCCTGTAGGTAAACGGAGAGATCGCGTAATTCATGCGTCAGTGGTTCAATTTAGTTTGACGTCTTTGTGAAAGCTTTGTTGATATACTGGAATACCACTCACGTATACCTGGTTGTCCACGTATATCGGATATTCTTTGTTTTATAAACTTGTTATTACTCAAGTGCAGAATTTCTCTTCCAATTTTCAGTGTATTTATATAACAAGAAAAGACAGGGATTCACATGTTTTAGTTCTCATATTGTGCAGGAGAGCTTCAAGATACATTGTATAAATGATTGGCTGACATCGTGTTGGCCCAAAACTCATATATTTGTGTCTCGCGACACAGTTGGGACGAGGCGGTTTGAAATCTGCTTTCAACCAGCGTGAAACTCACAGGAATAGACATGGACATATAAATAATTCATAGATAGAAAAGGTTTGGAAAAATACCCACCGTCTGTTTTGTAATGTGCAGTTTTTCTAAATTCGGATCAAAGACAAGTCGCCTAGGATCAATGTTAACTGGGCTCTGATGCTTCCCTTTGGCGCAAAGGGAATATTCCAGCGTGTACATTCCCCAAAAGGCAGGGCCTGCAAAGAGATACAGTACAACATAGAGAGATGCAAGCGGAAAGCTTTTATACTCGTCATAAGGTACACATGCGTTCAATTTGGATTCTGTCATATAGACCTGGGAGTGAGTGCAATTAACGTGATGCACTTAGTCTGGCACGAATATATGAAACTCATCCTGGCAATGTTCAATATCCTGATAGGGCACACTGCTCGTATGTCAAACAAAGATGTGGGGAATTATGCTGGTGAAACAAGGCAGGATCGTCGACCAAAGGGTTGTCTGACCATTAGCCATTCGGTCAATTGGCTGGGTTATCCGGCAAAGTTTACTACATTGAACTTTTTTGTGCATTCTCCAACGACTGATTTATTTTTAATCCTTGCATTGTTACGGTGAAGCGGTTTGGGAAAATTAGCGAAGGCTGCATGGTTTAGCAATTATCTAACTTAAATGCAATCGGAATGAGTTAATGATGAGGGCATTTCTCTCTACGGCGCACTGAGAGCATGGGTGAGAGAGGGAGGGGCGGGTAGGCGACCGCATTTGCATTATCGATACCGTTTACCAAACATCCGCTGAGATCAGAAGTAGAAAAAAATTACATGGACAAAAAGCCTGTTGCCGAGAGTTTTTGTCAAGTCAATTGGTTCTCAACGGAAGATAAACAAAACGGCATTCAGTCGTTCAAACACACACCGACTTGTTTTCACGTTGTTTAGCTTTCATGTTGTCATTGTGCTGCTGAAGGTTGCCTGGATGGAAAGCCAGTCTAGACATAGTTCATATATTTATGTTGAAACTAAGTATTGGCTATTTATGCCAATATGGTGAGTGGTAAATAGAAAGATACACAAACACGATCAAATGTGCATTTCGCTTTAACTTAGCTACATGAGCAACTAAGTTGGGGTTGTACTCAGTAAAAGTAGAAAAGTAAAAAGGGGGTTTCATGTTTTAAACAGATGGCCCCGGAAGCGCGATTCCTGGTTTTGGTCTTACTAACCAAGACCCACCTTTATCTGAATTCTTTGTCTGCTAAATTTTAACAGGCTAATTGGCTTTGCTACGTCTACCTGTAGGTCTACATGTACATATGCCCTGCCCTTTGACCATCCTCCTGCACCGGGTCTATAAGCGAAACGTCCTTGCATAGAGAACTGGGTCAGTAGCATTGGGGGCACAATGTAATCATCGGAAAAGCAAATTCTGCATGGAGAGGATGGGTGGAAATTATGGAAGGCGACACGCTCCTCCGCAATTCGCCATTAATACCCCGATGTTCGCACGTTCTAATTTTTCCAAAACCCAAATAACATACAATGCGTTCACTTCAGTTCATTTTCCGATATGTTCGATTGCTAAAATCCTATATGGCCAATCCCTAAATTTTATATTTTGAGCCGACCATGGACTTACTTGATACGTGTTCGTCTAATTATTTGATTGATTTTAACCATTAAGAGTGTTTCGATATAATTAGCATGATAATGTTAGAAGAAAACGCATGTTAGAGCCCAAATGAAACCACCGTACCTCACCAAAATCCTGACCAACCTTCTGACCTAAGGCCGCTACTGAACCACCGAGAGCTTTATTAGGATGTTGGTATTATGCTTGTCCTTGGAGCCAAACGACTTCTTGGTGGGTCAACAAGGTTCAAGAACTGTAAACCCGTTTTTACGACCACCACAGGGTACCACTGTTGATTTCCATCTTCCTTGCTCGGTGTTGTTACGTTGTTCATTTTAACGTACATTGTATGTATACCCAGTCTCAGAGGTTGAAAAAAGGGGCCTATGCCATAAAGAGTATAGGATAACCATACTCCCTATATGTCAGCCATCACCAAATGACATGAAAAATGTCTAGCTCGGGGCATTCGTGCGACGCGGAAAAATCAGCAAGAATGAAAGGAAAAACTGCAATTGCCCTGTTCTGCCGTTAACGTCACGTTACGTGAAAAACACAAATCATTTATCAATTGTGTAGCGGTAGCCGTCAGTGCCCAGTGACAATTGCATCTCCCAAATGCATTGCTCCTCTTTGTACGTGTTATTCGGTGTTTTCGGCATACACTTATGGTTAATATTTTACAAGCTATAGGGACTACTATGACGAGTCTTCGCATCGAGGAAATAAAAAAAAATGCTATAGTATCTCTGGTATTGATCATTCGACGGAATGACACGATGTAAAAAAATAATAAATAAATAAAAAACAGCACGATGTACGCTGAAAACAACGACTTGGTTTTACCGCATCCATGGTCCAACTTGGTTGCTCGCAAACCTGTTTATTACTATTATTATTACAATTGCTTGATATCACTGTATACGGAAATGACAGCTCTGTGGGAGTTATGTCCAGCCTGCTGCCGTGAAACTAGAACCTTCTAGAAGACGACTGTCTGTGATGATACATTTTACAGGCTAATCTCGAAGTTAAGTCGACGTGATGCGCGTGCGGCCACGAGATCCGCGCCTAGTAGACAAGGATATCAGGTGTTCGTGGTCTTTCATCTTCCGGGCGTATATATAGTTACATCCAGGCGAGCCAAGCGAAATCAATAAAGTGTTGTCAGCAAAAGCTATTGCCCTTCTTTGATCGCTCGGTTTTGCCTGTATGAAACTTGTATGAATGCATCAGGTCGATTAAGCGCTCGATATCAGCGACTACCTGTGTAAAAAGAAAATCTGAGAATTGCAACCTTATGAGTTCACTTATCTAGGTATATTAATAACAGGCAACATTTAATCCAACTAGAGATGGGGAAGAAAATAGGGATCGTCTGATAGTACTCGAGATGAGCTCCAATGCTGGCGAACACACCGGATACACGGACAACTGTTATTGGTACAATTACATGGCCATTTACACTGTGTGGCACAGAACGGAATGTTGCGGGGGGATGGGATGGGGGGGGGGGGGCGGTTGGTGGGTTTAGCGGGGGAGTGAGGTGGGTAGAATACAGCCAAGGGCTCTTCGTCAAAAGCACTGTGCACTGGCAATATGGTGACGTGTTCTCCAGTAATAGCCTGTGTTAGCGTCACGGTTAGTCCCAGATATGGTGCTCTGATAAAACTTTTAATGTTGGGAAACCTTAGAGGTTTTGAAAATGCTGGTCATACATCATCAATTAATTACAGCTACATGGTAAATCCATCCACCAGGCATACAACACACGATACTATGTTTTCCTTAGGTCCTCCACAAACCACCTCTTTCTACAGACATGAATCAAACGATGCTTTTACATCAGGTAGACTATTGCCGTCGTCGTATAAGTGAAATATTCTTCAGTACAGCGTAGAACACCAATCAAGTAAATAAATAAATACATGAGGCAGATTTTTAAGGCTCTTTATCCAAGCGCTTTCACGGAATTCTGATTCTTTCCTTTTGCTAGATTATTTCCTAATTTATCGCATTTTCTCTTATATGGCATATTATTCTGATATTCATTTATTTATTTGATTGGTATTTTACGCTGTATTCAAGAATATTTCACTTATACGACGGTGGCCAGCATTATGATGGGAGGAAACCAGGCAGAGTCCTGGGGAAACTTACGACCATCCACAGGTTGCTGGAGACCTACTTTTCTCATAGGTTATTTTGGAGACTTTGTTTCAGTTTCTTGAATATATCTTATGTTCTGTGATGTGTCACATTTTTTGGAACACGTCAAGCTATTTGTGATCTACCACGTCATTTTTGTATATGTGGCATTTTTAATGTGTATAATAATGTAATGTCACACTTAATGCGAGGTCACTTTTTATAATATACCACATTTTATGTGATATCTCGCACTTTTGTGGTATGCCACGTTTCTGTATATGTCCGTATGTTAGTGTAGTTTTGCAAGTTAATACATCACTCACAGTGGAAATAGAACAAAATATTTGCCTGGACATGACGAAGGAACCATCGGGGACATACTTTTCATTTAGCTACAATAGTTCTCAAACAGTTAGGAACCATTTATTAGGTTATTATATAGGAATAGGAACCGATGCACTACAGCGTGTAACACGTTATACGCAGTTTAAATATGTGGAACTGTGGTCATAACCATAAAAACTCTACAGCGAATGTACAGATAATAGGCTTTAGATTTCAATGTATGGCCTACGTTGTACTAGTTTCCCATTGATGGTTCTTCACATCAATGTAACAAGTTTTTCTATCGCCAATGAATGTATGTTAATCTATTGCGAGACCCCCCAAAATGAACATTATGGAAGTGAACGGTGTTAACACTGCTTCCGATTTTTAGCTTCGTTCTTCTTCAAGAATCGCTGAGAAGTAGCTCGGTTCGGCTTCGGTCATTAAAAATGAGAGAACTTTTAAGCTGTCTAGCAAATCAATAATGACGCTGGGATCTGTAATGAAGTGCTGCACACATGGCACATACAGAATAAGGCACAAAACAGCAAATAACAGATCCACAGTTTTCATCTGAAACCAGATACGATGCTCAAGTGAAGAGAGAAAGCGAGAGGATGCCGGTGTTCTCGGCGCTGTTTCTCTAGGCAGATACAGTACTCGAGCGCCAACAAAGAATACAACAGCCTGTGTCTCCATATAAAGGAGTGCAGTGCGTTACAGGCTATATTGTGTACGTGGCAGATGCCCATTTGACGATGATAAAACAGCTCTTTGTATAACTTTAAAATACATCATTATTGTTAGATACACTTGGATTTAATGCGTTTCAGGCTTACCGGCAATCCCATCGTACGTCCACCAGTTTTCCCAACGTGTTGGCAAAGCGGCGTCTGTCACTGAAACAGACAGTAGAATATGGAGTCTACGTGTAATGTCATGTATACAACTGTTCACATCCAATAAACATGGAATGGCTACGGGCAAGATATTGTACATACTAATGATGTAATGTGATACACATAACGGCCCAGAGAGTTGTAACGACATAACGTTTTCGGCCGTTCCGGTGAGAGTACAACTACCAATAAAGTGTGACGTGACAGAAAGGATCAGAGCAAGATCACAGATTGTGAGCAGGCGTCTCTTTCGCTAAATATAAATTAGATAATGAACGACGCCATTTTACGACGTTAAAGAGCAGCGTCGACATTGCGATAGTTGGCAAATGGTCACACTTGGTCGGTGAAGTATGGCCTCCTGACAGTTCACATTGAGAATTTCATTCTAACTCTCCATGCAAATACTTCAATAGCAGCTATTTACACGTCCCCTAGAACAGAGGCTTAATCAGAAGTAGGTAAAAAAAAATGAAGTGATATTAATCGCAATGTATTAGACATCAAAATATAGACAAGGTATAATTAAAGAGACAATTGTTTCAGCAAAGTGTCACGAAAATGTCACCAGGTGTTTCGTAACGGCAGATCAAACTGCATATTACTTTGTTGTTGACATCATGATCCCGCACCTTCCAGAACCCAAGGAGCAAAGGAAGCGCTGGGTTACAGGGACGAACTGTTTTTATTCTGCGACAAGGTTATGCCAAGGATTATAATGACATTTTGGCTGTAGTTTGTCATCATTAGCTCTCACGAGTTAGATATAAATGTAAGAGTATCATATAAATCATCATAATATCATTCATATCATAAATCATCGTGTTGCAACGCAATGTTAAAAGGGGTCTTAAGCTAACTAATACTTTGAGGCAGCCATGTTGAGCCCAAAGATAGCGCATCCGACTCCAGGTCGCACGTTTGCCAAAAGGACGCCTTTTTGACAAATCAGATACTTGTGTTATTTTCAGCGCTGAACACTGAAAGAGTTAACTATCAGTTGTTTCTAAGAAATATGTGTCTTTACTAAATGTGATGAGAGCATAGCCTTTTCAATATTTCTAGACCAGTGACGTCTAATGAACTGCATTTAACATGTCATTACAAAAAGCCATGGTGCTAGCGGACGTACCAGTTATTAATATGTAAGCTTTTGTATGGACAGGTTGAATAAAACCCAAAGTGAGGTAAATTCACTATCACACTGTCGTCGCTGCTCTGGTTTTATTTAAACGCATGTTATCACGACGTGCACGTGAAACAGCTAGGAACCCATGGCGTCACTTCCTGCCAGATGCATATAGACGTCTGATTAAATGGCTGATATTTACAGTCAGTGGCCATGTCACCCCTGTGAATTTAGTATCAGCTTATGGTTAGATTATTCCATAGTTGGCATTTTTTAACTTCTGCTTGCGATTGCCTTATATACTATATACATTTAGTATATACACATTACTTGCCGCATTTCTGTTTAAATATTTAACATAACCCGTAGATTGTGATGAACAATTTGTCCCAACCTGACATTCATTATTGTCCTTTTGCATACTTCTTGGATTCAAATGTTATAGCTAGATTCGTATATGGAATTTTGACTTTGAACAAAACTGGCCTTGTAATATTCTACACTGGATCATAATGTCAAGGTGATCTTTGCTCTGTTGCAAACTATTACACTGTCGTTACTGATCTGGTTTTACTCCATGTGATGTAGTCTTATATATAGTGATCTTTTTCCACGAGAATGATTCCATATAATTGCATACAATGTGAGATAATTAATTTTAATCAAGACGATGACTTTACTATCTAGCTTCAGACAGTTTTCAAATTTCCAATCCTTCACAATTGAAGGTATACTTCGCAACACGACATGGCTTTACTACAGGTGTAGAGTGCTCAGTGTGGTAGGATCTCCTCTCGGAGATCTACCAGACCTGACCAGATTAAGCCGGCTACAGACTTGTTGGTACCCTACTGCAGGCGCTATAACCAACATGGTTGGCAAGTAACGCCTTACTACTCGTGATCGCTTAGGAGACCGGGGAACCCATTCACAAAACCACACCACATTTCCTCGGTTACCAGCCAGTATCCTTGGGTCATTTGTAGACAAGGTATTATGTTAGTCCATTATTGCTCTCATTAACGAAATTCTCGCATTAACGGCGTGAATTCACAGGACATAGCAGACTCGTTAGCAAGAACCATGACAAGACGCATTAAATTGGATCACGTTTGACTAATGGCCTGGTATTCCTGCACTAACTCAGCGGGACTTGGCTTTTTAAAAGAAAGAAGTTAATTGAGTCTAGCTAAGGTTTTCCTCGTGTCCTCGTTGGATTCATTGTAACTTTGGAGACCAGCTCTAAAATCTGTTCGTGCTGCGTTCCTATTAATAATGAAGAGGTTGGCGTCTTTCCCTTGAGATTTGACTTGGTTGTACGCACAGTTTATGACGAAGGCTAAAGACGTACATGTACATGCTGCGTGCTTGCTATCTTGGGTAAATGAACAAATGGCCCAGCACTTAACACGGCCGTCTTCAAAGGTATGTCCAAGCCGCTGCTTGTGTGAACACTATATATCGGCTATGAAATAAGCCGCATGTCCAAACTACATTTATTATTTATCGATAATCCGGGTAGCAGATGGAGATAAATCCTCTTAATCTTGAATGTACGGAGGAAAAGAAGCTTTAAGATTAGAGCGATACTTTTTCTTGCGTAAAGCATGCATAAGGTTCCTGCCAAGATTGCACGTAGCTGAAAAAAAGGAACGACTTAGTTTCATGGCTAGTGTAATGGAAATGCCGTACACATGGCAATTATCGAACTTGTGGTTTAAGATCTAGGAGTGCGAGGAAGAGGGGCTGATACTCTAATAACAACTTGTCCTTTGGGATAACTATTCCTTACAATGCAGTGTTAAAATAAAACGACACTGCCTAGAAAAGAGGGAAAGATTGGTCGTATTTAAATTGAAACCTGTTCCTTCGACTTGTAAGTGACAGGGTCTAAATTGAAATTTTTATCGCGTTAAGATTCCATCTGGCATATTTTAACCCTACGGAGAATGGAATTCAATCGGAAGACAAACTTGTATCTTTGAAAACATATTAATTATAATAACAATATTGCCTTTAGAACTTTATGGTATTGTAGGTGCCCTTAATAGCACTGCGTTACTAATGTTGTTCAAGCGTTCTATCATTAATACCTTCCTTTATAAAATATTTATTTGAAAACAATGGAAGATTAATAACTAATAACGCACAAATTAGACTTGGTCGATAGTGTTAATTCATGTATAAATGCCCCTTAGAATCATTTATTATTATGAATTATTTACGTTGCCGTTCTCTGAATTCATGGAGTTCCGCATACATGGAAAGTGGACATCAAGCTCAGGACTAAGCTGACCTTCGGATATGATTTGGACACCACGCATGGTCCCTATAGACTTGTACTTCGACAGCATTGACTTAACAGCTTTTATTCACGGACAATCCTTCCCTGGACAACATAAGTGCTGGTTTCATTAAGGTGGCTGGGCTACGTCTACACAAACGTACTGAGTTTTGCTGATGGCCAGCTGTCCGTAAGTGGGAAATTTGGGCAATAATATACGCTATCCGTCCAACATTCCTGAATATTTCATTTACTCCTGCCAGCTGTTGTCCGACTATTCAATTGGCGATTATTGCACTAGAGCGAAGCTGCTCCCATTAGCATTTAACGCCTGACGAAGAGAGTGTTGGGGAATTTAAGGCCTTGTATTGTTGATGGAGAGAAGTTAGGAAGTTCACAACTGGCTGGTAATTTGTAATATGTAATTCTATTAGTCAAAGGCTGCTTTGGGAATAGGCATGGGCGACATGATCAAATTGGGAACAGTAAAAGATTCAGATTACTTGCCCGAGTCGGCGATAGGGAAAAACTAGCGAAGATTAGCTACTTAGTGAAAGGACAAAAGGTGGACTCACCTTGGGCAATCCATGCTATAATCGCAATCAGGCCACTCCAGTCGATAGATTTCCACATTGAGGTGTCGTGGTTGGGTGGGGCAGTCAGATTAGTTCAGGCGTAGTTACCTCAAGCTCTTGTTTTACCATCAACTCGAGAAGCCAATTGTACAAAGCGGCGAGATGTTGCAAGTGGTATGTAATCCGACAGATGAGCACTGCCGCGCTTTATCTCCGAGAAATTAGAATAAGCTGTTATCCCACTGCCCCATCGGTCGGCTCTGATGACCGCGGATCTGGCGCGGAATCAAGAGCCAGCCTCGTAACACTTCGACCTTCCCTCTTGCTCTACTGTTACTGCTGGACGCTCAATCTCAAACTATGAAAGTGGTCGAGAGGAATCGGCTCGCTGATGCCGCACCAGGCACTTTGTGATCAACACGGGTAAAAGGCCAAACCCGTTACGCCTATACCCCGAAGTATTGTTCCCCGCATTTTTCTGGTCTGTCATCTGTGATAGGTTAGCTATCCACAATGGCAATCGATGGGCATCTCTGTGTACTCAGGCATCAGGCGGATCGATTCCAGCTCTGATGTTCGTCCCACTTGTCTCTCTAAACAGTCGGCAAATTTTACCCCGTCTGTAATTAGTCCTTTTACCAATACCTACGTTTTGTCAGCCCACATGTTAAAGAATAATGTGACATGAACTGGATAGATGATGGGCATGTAATCTGCTTCCCGTTCGTAGTCTAACTGACATGACACTGCCGTGACTGACCACCCTAAACCCAGTACTCTGAGCATGTGACCAGACAAAACTTAGCGGCAATGCAAACCTGAGGCTCAGTTCATTTGGTCATCCAAGGATTGTGGTCTCCATCAAATCGAAATACTCCTGGGCGCAAACTGCCAATATCGGGTTCCCAATAGAACTATTAAGCATACCAGCTTGTCTGGGTGATAACATAGAACCTATTACACAAATCTACAAGGTGCTCGAGGATCCCTCCAACACCCCGATTTTATCTTCATACTATGTGAGCAAAGTATTGCACTAAACGCCTGATTATGGAGCCGGCATCTTTCAGTGAAACCTTGCAATATTCAGGGACTTGTTTTCATTTCAAAAGCATGAAGAAACTTTCTCAAAGTAGGGCATTCAGATAACTTATAATGAACCCAGAAAAGGAAACAGTCTGATAGCGGTTGAAAAAAGATTACATACGCGGTTTAGTATAGTAACTGAATAAATCCTGGGTAAACAAAATTTACCATAAAAGTGTTTTTACAGGCGATTATACAGACTTTTTCCATGCTTTTAGTGAGAAAGTGGTTTATTTCAAGACCCAAAATTGTCTTTTGTATTTAAAGTGTAGGTGAGGTGTGGTGACTCAGACTTGGTGAGTTGTGGTGGTTATTATCAAGCGAGGTGTGGTACTTGAGACTAGGCGAGGTGTGGTGGTCGAGACTAGGCGAGGTGTGGTGGTTGAGGCTAGGCGAGGTGTGGTGGTTGGGGTTAGCCGTTGTGTGGTGGTTGAGGCTAAGCGAGGTGTGGTGGTTGAGACTCGTCGAGGTATGGTGGGTGAGACCATGCGAGGTGTGGTTGTTGAGACTATGCGAGGTGTGGTGGTTAAGACTAAGCGAGGTGTGGTGGTTGAGACTAGCCGTGGTGTGGTGGTTTAGACGAGGTGTGGTGTTGGTGTAGATACTAGCCGAGGTATGATGGTCGAGACTAGGCAAGGTGTGGTGGTTTTTGAGACTGCACGAGGTATGGTGGTTGAGATTAAGCGAGGCGTAGTGGTTTAGACTAGGTGAGGTGTGATAGCTGGAACTTGGCGAGGAATGGTGGTTGAGACGATATGTGGTGGTTGAGACTAGGCGAGGCGTGGTGGTTGAGATTAGGCGAGGTATGGTGGTGGAGACGAGGTGTGGTTGTTGAGACTAGACGAGATGAGATGGTTGAGACTAGGCGAGGTGTAGTGGTTGAGGTGTGGTAGCCGAGGCTAGGCGAGGGGTGGTGGTTGGGACTAGGTGAGGTATGGTGGTTGAGGCGAGGTGTGGTGGTTGAAACTAGGCAAGATGTGATGTTTGAGACTAAACGAGGTGTGGTGGTTGGGATTAACCGACTTATGATGGTTGAGACTGGGCGAGGTGTGGTGGTTGAGACTAGGTGAGGTGTGGTGGTTGAGACGATATGTGGTGGTTGAGACTTGGCGAGGCCTGGTGGTTGAGACTAGGCGAGGTGTGTTGGTTGGAATGGTTGAGACTATGCGAGGTGTGTTGTTTGAGACTAGGCGAGGTGCAGTGGTTCAGACTAGGCGAGATATGGTGGTTGAGTCTAAGAAAGGTGTGGTGGGTGAGACTAGGCGGAGTGTGGTTGTTGAGACTAGGCGAGGTGTGGTGGTTGAGACAAGGCGAGGTGTGGCTGTTGAGACAAGGGGAGGCGGATGTGGTGGTTGAAACTAGGCGAGGTGTGGTGGTTGAGACTAGGCGAGGTGTGGTTGTTGAGGTGAGGTGTGGTGGTTGAGATTAGGCGAGATGTGGTTGTTGAGACTATGCGAGATATGGTTGTTGAGATTAGGCGAGGTGTGGTTGTTGAAACTAGGCGAGGCGGGTGTGGTGGTTGAAACTAGGCGAGGTGTGGTGGTTGAAACTAGGCGAGGTGTGGTGGTTGAGACTAGGCGAGGTGTGGTTGTTGAAACTAGGCGAGGCGGGTGTGGTGGTTGAAACTAGGCGAGGTGTGGTGGTTGAAACTAGGCGAGGTGTGGTGGTTGAGACCAGGCGAGGTGTGGTTGTTTAGACTAGGCGAGGCGGGTGTGTTGGTGGAATCTAGGCGATGTGTGGTGGTTAAGACCAGGTGTGTTGTGGTGGTTTTCGGCTTGGCGAGGTGTGGTTGTTGAGACTAGGCGAGGTGTGGTTGTTAAGACTAGGCGAGGCGGGTGTGTTGGTGGAATCTAGGCGATGTGTGGTGGTTAAGACCAGGTGTGTTGTGGTGGTTTTAGGCTTGGCGAGGTGTGGTTGTTGAGACTAGGCGAGGTGTGGTGCTTTCTATAGGTTTCTGTCGGGATTCCTCTTCCCATGAACTTGACTTCCTCCTCCATAAATGAAATATTCTTAAAAGCATTGTAATAACAGCAAACCAACATGCCGTCTTTAAATCAAAGGATATACATACTGGGATATTATATAATACTGCCTCTTACCACTCCAGTATTTATTTATCAAGACGTTTGCTCAAAAATCTTTGAATTATTAAGGCATAAAGCCTTGCTTTATCGCTTTAGTTCCGGTGACTGTAAACAAGTTAAATACATTGATAAAGCGTGGCTTAAAATTACGTTGTTAGGAAAAGAATTTTTTTCAAAACATATGACCCCCTAATGGAAAGGAAAATCTTCCTTGGCAATTCATTTCCAAATGGCTGGCCATGCGAACACCGAATATAGATAATTATTTCATTTAAGACCGTCACACAAGCGAATGTTTTGTAAGAGGATAGACGTTAATAATTCACATTGTCTACTTAAAGGAAAAAACAATTCTCGTCAAATTTAAGATTGCGTGAAGTATATACACAACGAACACTGACATTTATTTGCCGAACGCGATGACCAGTTGTATTCAATTTCTACGTTGTTGAGCGTGATAAAAAGAACTTTGCTTAATAGGTGAACTGGGCAATAAGATATTGATTCACACTAAAAAAAGACAAAACTTTATACCTAAACATTCGAAATGGTGAGAATTTTTGAACAGGAGCCTTATTACAAAATGTATTTATAGGAAAAGTTATAAGCAAAGAATTGTATAGTGATTCAATTGTGGTCAGGTGTATTTGTGATGTGGACTACAACGTCTACAAATTCTACGTGATGACTTTTACAAATGATGACCTTTTACAGAGTATGTCCCTCTGAGGATGTATTTTCTTGCCGACATAGTTGAGTGAATATACCAAAGGCCTTCCATGGACAGACTTAGCCTTTCGGTGTTTACATACGCCTCCTCTTTCTCTTGGTAATTAATTCCGAACTTTTACTAAAACGTTTTAAAACTATTTTACCCATCAAGTTGTGGCCGACCTAAGCAGGAAATCAAATCTGAACGTATATCTGGTAGAAAAACTACACACGTAATTCAGTAAATATCCGATGTAGCTATCAAATTTTATCACATTCAATTGGTCCCGCAAACGTGGGAATGGACTTTCTTGTGCCATGGACAGTGATTTAATTAGCAAATCGATTTTCCACTCAAGATAATGAGAGGAGATTTGGAGGTTCGCATTGTGTTACACAGATTTTGTGACAGAACTCAGGCACTGTGCCATGTATTGATATAGTCACTTACCAGACGACGGCACATCCTTCTACATCAACCATTTCTTTAGGAAGTTTAAGCCATCTTTTTTTTTTCATTGACATTTGAGACACAAGAAATTAGAAATCGGACAAGATAAGTTTATGGTTCGACATCGACATTATCGTTCTCTGAAGTATTTTTTGCCTCCCTTAATCATAACGTTGTTATATCCCAGATTGAATTTCGCCGGTTTCCTCAGTTTAAGGCTTATAAATCGATACATCGCCGCAAAGGCCGCGCCAAAGTCCATTCGTCAAGGAGATCTCTTGGGCGAATCAAAAAAGTATGTTGTACGACTGCGCGTAGATGCTGTTCGTTTGAACAAAGAAGACAACAGGCTACTGGTGAAGGTGAACGTTGAATGCCAGTTCGTCGGATATACGTCGCACGGTCTATTGAGTCTAGCCGACTTTTTCTCGGGATAGCTGAGAAAGAAGGAGACGATCAGCGCGCGTTTCTTACATGGCGGAGGGGCGGAAAATAAACAGCGGAGAAATTGGTGGGAAATTTGAAGACTATTTCCTGCCGTCTCAGTAATCTTTCATTACGGCGTGTCTGCTGGTTATTGTGGGGCATGGCCAAGCCAGGCGGATGATGTACACGCTTCTCCCACACTTTAAAATCAGATATTCCCGCTCCATTCACGTCGCTCATTTCCTGTTGCTGTGCCAACCCCAGAACGCCGTGGCTTCGCATTCGTGTTCCCGCCATGGACGCACGGATTATTGCCCGCTTGCTTTTCCTATAGCCCTGCTTTTGTGTAATTAATAGAAATCCCTGGAACGTCTTTGTTCCTAGAGCCTGGAATCTTTATCGGCGAGTAGATTATCTGCTAACGTCCTATAACAGCCTCGAAAACTCTCCCCCCCCCCTACCATCTTCTCTCCTTGCCTTCCCAGGAACCACAAATCCATAGCTGACCTCGAAAACCGGTTATGTTTCTGTTGTGTCACGTAGAAAACGAAAAACCTTGTAACACCTCGGGCGATTTCTATTCGTTTGTTGAAATAAAGGCAAATCATGTATCTGCTGATCGATGCGAAAATCCTGGCACACAGTATGAAATGTAATCCAGTGTTACCACTACCCGTGCTCCAATATGTACCCGCACTTAGTGTATAGCATTGTCGACACTTGTTGTCTAATTGAGCAAACTTTAACTCTACATCAGCCGTATTATTATGACCATGTCGACATCTGTAGCCTACTGTGGCAGTAACACGTCCACACTTAACTCTCTGTGAATAGTATTTGCAAGCCATGTCAATATCTGTGGCCTAATGTAGTAGTTACATATTGAATATTAACTCTACATGGGTGTAGCATTCGTATAGTCATGTCGGAAGTTGTAGTCTAACTTAGCAACAACATATCGCACCATGGCTGTGCTTAGGTAGTATTCTTAAAAAGCCATATTGTTATCTAGTGTAACAGTTGTAGATACAACATTAATATAATAAAAGACTTACGGCATAAAAAGTAAAACGAGATTAGCGACAACAGTGTGATATTTGGCAGTCACACGAGTTCCTTGATCGTTCTTCTATCTGATTTTAAAAGTTTTAAAAATTATTGTTGGAACAAAATGGTTTCAAATGGAATATAGTAAAACATATCTATGCAAAATAGTGCACTATGAAATAGTAACAGCTGCTAAAGCATCTGTTTTTCTTTTTAAAACACTTACAACACAACTTTGTGACCATGTAAAGTGTGTAATAGAGTGGCTGATCAGTGTTGGGCAAGTTTTCAGCCCTGTGAGCATTTGAACGATTATGTGATGAGTTATACCGCTCAGTGAGCCAGCTATGATTGTTGCATCTAGTTGATTACAGCATATGTACTTTTGCATATTATATGTTAACTCATAATGTCCGTGATAATATATGTTGACATATTATTGTCCAACCCATTACAAAGATGACGGATTTATTGTATTATCAATCAGGCATCTTGTGTACGATGTCATTTCATAAGATGAATTATTGTACTCAATATGAGCAATATGTATCCGAAAAAGTGGGATCAAAGCAAGAAGAACAAGATTATTTTCCTAAATAAAATTCCCACAAACTCATACACGTACCGTTCAAAATTCCCCGAATAAACGGTTTAAGCAATAACCCAAATATAGTCTGTCGAGGACGTGTCATCACCTGGAGCAATGTTGTTTTATTCAATAAATAATACATATAAAGAAAACACCAAAACAGACCAAAATATTTTATTGATCTTTTATACCTGCAGTGTAAGCGTGACGGTGAAGACGCCATGTCCGTGGCCTATGACATTGGGTGCTTAAATCCAATCTATGCTGAATTCGAGCATAGATTGTGTAAGCAATCTGGACGGACAAAAGCCCCGGCGAACAGAAAAAAAACAGGAACAAAAGCCCCGCAGACAAAAGCCCCTCGATTAGTATTAAGAAAATATGGTGAATGGTATAGATTGATAGCTTGTTGGTGAAACCTTGAAACATTCTACCTGAAGTGACCTTTCAGATTTTAATACATGTTTGCAATAGATCCCCATATTACTCGTTCAAACTCTATGAAACAATGTCAATTGTTTCTATCCCGGTAATATATTTTACATTATATAGCCTAACACATCTAGGGAAAACGATTTATATATAATTTACGGAATTAATATATATATAATGGTTCTTATTTAACGTTGATATCCCTGATTTTAGAGATATATAAATATCCATAAGTATATATAAAATCAGGAAATAAAAACAAAAACGATTGCAAACCAAATGCTCCGGTAGGTGGCAGCAAATGCATTGTTATCAAATGGATATTTTGGGTTTCGAAAATTTCACTAATAGTGTTTAAGGACTTTAATTACTTATGAACTTTTGCTGACAAAACTGCAATTTTTACGATGCCAAACAATTTGCATTAGACCATATATATTCATGTTGTTCTAATAAAAAGGGGCAAAATTACACAGAAAATTTCTAAATAAATCTATATTTCAAATAAATCTGTGTACACATAAAATTGCCTACGATGCCTGTAAACCCTACTCAAAATACGTATATACACCGTTATGTTATGACCGGACGGGAGGCGATACTGTTCATCACAGTAAAAATTTCAACCAATAACACTGAGTATAGTGGTACATTCTTCGAAGAATAAATTGCTTGACGACAAGTATTCTATACTGATATTAGTTGGACAGTTGCCTGTTTTTACGATACTGTTTTGAAAACGTACGACTACAGTGTTTTTGAGAGGAAAGCTGTTGAACACTATTACCCGACAAGGATACGTTTGGAAGACAGCAAACGGATTCACACTGTATAAATTCTCGTCAACAAATGTTTAACACCATGTCTTCTAGACTGTCGGATTTGTTAATTTGTCGGTTAATTAATAAAACGATGGGGCCTTTGTCCGCTGGGATTTTGTCCGCGGGGCTATTGTCTGCGGAGATTTTGTCCGCAGGGATTTTGTCCGCCGGGGCTTTTGTCCTGGATTTCTCAAGAACATCTGACATACGCCGGTCTTCTTGGTCTTACATTCACTAATAGTTATTTCTGCAATGCCAATTTTAACTTAAGTCTAAAAAGAGGGTGTCCACAGGGTTCTGGACACCACTACATGTACATCAATCGTTGATACGAGGTTTTAAACTTTGACTTCAAAAGTCAAAAGTGGCTGTGAGGAATAGACCCCAGTTCGGCAGATTATCCTTCTTAGTGTTATTAATAGGAAAACATATGTCTCTGTACAACAACAACTGTTGACAAGCTGACACAAATTGTTTATTGCCTGTATCAACTGTAACATATATTTGTACGAGAGTTCTTTAAGTGTACAGATTTCCTTACTGCAATTCCCGTATTGCATGGAGACACACCAGTACGACATTATATCAGATAATAATATAATAAGCTGGCAGATGACAAGATAATATGGACGGGGATTGTCTATTGTACCTGTTCCCATTAATTCTTGCTAAGCCTTCCTATAACTGCTATCTGATAGCATTCTGCCTATTCATTTACCCTGACATCTTTAGGTCCTAATCATCAAATGTGGACCGTTAGAAACGAAAATAATGACGGCGATATGTTCGCCCCGTTATCTGTGCCAATCGGTATCATTGCGCAGGCCATAACCGCCATTTAGACGACAGAAATGCTCGATATTTTCCACTGATATAACCAAGCGTTGTTACGATGTCAATAATCAGGCGGGTAATTGACCTGCCCATCACAGTGCAGGTCTATAACACCGGATCAATATGCTCGGAGCCTTGTCACTTAGCAGATCGCCGAATAAGTTACATTGATTCACCACAAGAAAAAAAGATAAGAGAAACACACGGCCTGGGCCATTTCGGCACTAAACCACACTCCGTCCACGTAATCTCCTTAGATGATTAAGTAGTAATAGCGCTTTACAGCTTGCTGTTCGACAAGGCTGTAACCGACCGTCAAGAATGTCTATTGTTGTGAGCGTAATGTTGGCTGAAAAACCACTTGACATAAACACATCGGGAAAGAAACCCTCAATTCTGCAGTACAAAGTTAGACAGATTAGTCGTTGGTTAAAAAATCGTTAAGGCTCACGTTTTTTATAATACCATGTAACCATTATGTTTAAGATTGATTGTTTATTGACTGATTAGGTTGTAAACAGGAAAGCGTATAAAAAGACGATCAATCGTTTCTTTTCATTCTCCATGTTTGGGAATTGTTGACAGATCGTTTCCTCACGAAACATTCTTGTCTTACGCACTCTGAGTAATGGCGCCTTAATAAATGGTCGATGTTTTCCGTGCAGCTGTGGTCGAGGTCAGTTAAACTCAAATCAGGCACCTAGTAAAATATCAACATTTCACACAAATATTTCACATAATTACCAGATTGTCGGCAGTGGGATTACAGGTCTGAGGTTAAGGAGACGATGTCTGGATTAAATTCAAAACAAGTCATAGTAGCTGGCTTAAGCCAGCAACACAGAAGGAAAGCGTGTTTGAGGAAAATCTGTAGTTATTATATTATAGTTTGTTTTCTTGTAGTTTTTACATGACTGTAAACAAAAACATTCCAAAATGCTTGGAAGTTTTAATTGATTATGGTCAAATTATCAAATAAAATATAAAATCGTCATTTTAACTTTTCCAGAAATGCGCTTTTTTCTGTCCCTGAGGCAGAAAGCAACCCTCTTACAGAAAGTGTTACTAATGGAAATGTGCATTGTAACAATGTATTTCGTAAAAGTGTTTTTACATCTGCATGCATCCTCCTTTAATTTAGAGTTGCAATGTTTCATAATTTAGAGAGCATATTTTTAATAATTATTTCAAATTACCTTTTTATCATAATTGCGCTTTATCATAAAATGCATTTTTGTTTTATTTATTATTCTTATTATTATTATTTTTTTTTTTGCAAATGTGCTTTTTATATTAGAAGACAATTGTCAGTTGGCTTCATAAAGGTTTACGATGGCATACCATCAATAACGCACAGTGGAGAACATAACGCAACAAGGACAGGTCTAATTCGTTGCCTTTGACCGGACACATAACAGTAAACTTTTTGACTCCATTAGTCATTTGCATGTATCAGGTTACTCTCCAAGTCTGTATACATGACCACTCGGTAGGAATTTCCTTTCACTGGAAATGACAGACCCATAACGAGCTTTAATGACCGTCAACTACCTGAGGGGGCTCTACTTCATAAAGCACTGATGGGCTGAGAGACCTCTTACGGGCTTAAATACCCAATACCCAGGATGCTGGCTCAAGTGGCTGCCGTCTGCATCCAGATAGTTCTAGATGATAGAGTACGATACGCAGAAATGGCAAAGACCTGTTGTGTATAACTCATATGAGCAATGTCCTAATTTCAACTTTTTGGCATGGTTTGGGCAGCGAGAAAAATAACCCAGGGTCACACGATCGGGCATAAGTGACAAATGACTTGGAAGGATGAACTATCATTTACAAATGAATTAGACGATCCACGGATTTTAGTAGACATATGCACAGTAAAGTTCTTATGACTCCTTATGACATGTAGGCCTATTGTTCGAGGGGACATCTTTCGGTAAAACATCTATGCACATTTATACATATTAGTCTCACAGTGTGCAACAAAGTTCCCATAAAGATGCCTTCGTCGTCATATGACTGAAAAACTGTTAAGTAAAACGTTAGCCCCCAAGCACACACGCACGCTGAGCACCAGACACCAGAGCACGGACAAGGTAAGTCGAACTCTTATTAGTGTATCGTACAAGGACATTGCATTGGAGAAAGGATGTTAAATACAAGACTTTCGCGCGCTACTCTTCATAGAAATCCACATCATTCTTTTTGTAATTATGAAAATCATGTTTTCTTCAAAAGTTCAACTAAAAAACATTGTTATTGGTTGATCGTTTTGTGAAGCCTTACACAAGAAATGTTTTAGGCGGTCCTGGGGAAAATGACCAGTAATTACAGCCTGGTTTTCTTCACTCATAAAACTTGCCGTCACCGTGAAGTTAAAAAACATAAGCAAGGACAATCAAGTAAATCAATAATTACATGAGAAAGAAAAGAGTCAGCTGACTGAAGAATAATTTATCGTACAGGCTTCTGATTTTGTTTGCTAGCAATTTTTAAAACAATCATGGTGTTAAGATCAGGCAAGTTTTATTCCAACTATTTCAGTCGATGCAGTAACCAGTCTAACACTGTATGCCCTTTCAAGCATAGCCTAAAAGCAATTTTATGAGTCAACAATGGAGAAATTTATTTTCTAGTATATGAAATACAAAGAGAAAAACCAGAACAACGACAACAGCGTGCTAGTTGACGGATGGCCACGTATACATATTTCACTGGCGAAAGTCGTGGACTTGTAACGCACGACTTGTTTCACATTTTATTACACAGAGTCTGGCTTTGGATTAGATGTATTTCAGGAAGAACACAGACCAAATCGCGCGTAAAGAACACAAACGTAGACTGTTCATTGTTTAAAACCCTTTCACGATCTGTACAAATATTGTGTTTATATAATGCCGTTTGTAGAGTCCCATTGACATTTGAGAAAACTACTTGATTCTTCGTTAGGACAAATTTAACCCGAGTCCAACATTAATTTCAGGCTTCAGGACAAATTTGAAAGTCATAAATGTACGCACTTTACTTACCTAAGACTGGTGTATGTATGTGTGATTATACCAGATGACCCGTCTCTTGAAATTGTGACAAAAAGTCACATAGTGTTTCTAATCGTGTACTTCTGGCTTTCCAACGATGACGTGCCTCTACCGGGAAGTCCCTAAAGAGATCGCCACCAAGCACATAAATCGTAGGTTAAAGCATGCACACCCATGCTCGATGATATCCAGCAGGAACCTAGCTGTGTAATCAATTTTAATAAAGAACTACGCAAATCCGAAGACGTGACATCTGCAGATACATATTTCGGATGGTTAAGATGCAGGCAATGGGTCTGTGAGAAGTCTAATATTCGGACGAAGTTGGGGGAATCTGGATGTAGATCCACGTCGTTTGTTTCGTTCGCATTCTTCCAGTCATTCCATTTATTGTCCGCAAAACTCAATATTTTAAGCCAGAGATTTATTGTAATCCACAAATGTATTTTGCTTTCATGATACAAATCTAGGGTCTATGTGTTGTGGAAATATCTCCCATGTAGCCATTAGAAAAGCAAGTAAAAAAATTAATGGCTTTTCTCAACTGAATACGTGAGAACTGAATACGACCTGGTAATCCGGCTGCTTCTGAGAGCAGTGGAGAATGCCAGGCGGCATGGAAGAGATCAACATTGTGTTAATCAAACAAGACAATCATGTCGTCTCTGACTCGTTTTCTGTAGGCCATTAAAACAGCGAGACAAAAAAACCATAAGCAACATTGTATATGGAGAGACGTAGACATGGCCCACATATAGTGGGTTTCTGGATGAAAGACTGTGCATAGTGTCCGATTTGAGTAGTGATTGGTACCAAACCCCAGAACGATGTCTATCTTGGAAACTAGGAATGGGGTTCAGTCATGCATATGATTTTACCTTTAGTATCCATTTACAATTTTAGCACTGAGCCAAGGACTTAACTAGAAATCTAAGTAAGCAATGCGATGGCCTTCAGTTGTGTCTATCACATCTAGGCTTAATATCGTCCAGCTGGACGTATTAGTGCCAAACCTGTCTATTTTACGCTCTTTTGCATAACCAAGCAGAGAACTGAACCTGGGTCAATGACTTATAAGGCTGGTATTTATCTGCGAGACCAATTAATGTGCTCGTCTGTATTTTACACTATGGTAATATGTAAGTTTCGTTGTTTATTATTCGATATCGTATTTAAATGTTGTGGAGTAGTAAATGACCTGCGTGCTGCATGGTTTCCTCGACGCAAAGAAATAAATACATATGTATATTATATACAAAATGTGTATGACGTGTAGTAATGTAGCAATGGCAGTGCAGTTGATGTTATGTTAGGTACTACATTTGCAATTTTGAAAGAAACAGAATTCAGTACTGTTTGAAAGATATCTCTTGGCCATCAAAATATAAGCCAAGGCAAGTTTTGTCTGACATTGATAGCTTACCACCTTTTGCAGCACTTTTCTGGAGTTCCACCATCAAGCTGATATCTGCCATCGAGTTAAGCCTATTGCCCGCGGTTACTTAAATCCGACATTGATCTCTCACTCTTTCAGCACGGATCAGCAACTATGTCAACGGAGGCAGGATGAGGCACTCACCCTGCTAGAGGATATCTCTGAAGCACGGATAAAAACAACAACAGTTGACACTGCTGAACAGTGCGGCGTACTTAAATTAACATATCTTGTGCTCATTATTTACCTCGAGGGTCAAGTGGTAAACGCATTGTTGTTAAGGCCTGTTGAAAGCTTTGGTGCGTTGGTGACCTTCGTGTAATCTCAGTAAACGATTATAAACACAAAATGTTGGGGAATTTGACTTAAATAACGGTTTACCAGTTGACGATCTGAACTGTGATTTGGGTACTTAGCTTTGGAAGTCTGGTTGTGCAAAATTCCACAAAGGTAGTACGAAAAGTCCCTAAACGATAAGAACTTCAAAGTGGTGTTAAAAAAAGAAACTGAAACTATGTCCGAAAAATGTGATTACCATTGGGCATCTAAACCACAGATGTCACGATTAAATGAGCTGAGATAATAACAGAGGAAACTAACTTATACAGGTGATGTTCTCAGCAGAGCATATCTCATTACCAGCAGAAGAGCTATTCCAATCAAACATCATCTGATGGATCAAAATAAACGATGAACCGAGTGGGTCGCTTGCAATTTGAAAAGTGTTTTCCAAGACGAGTATTTTTAATAGTACAGACAATCATTGCTTGCACATCAGTGCCAAATTTTATAGCTTTGTAACAAAATATATCTACGCCAAGGTGTGGAAATCCGACATGGACACGGAGGAGGGAAAATTCTGTTGTAGAAGAAAAGAATAGAAAAACGTGACGAAGTCAGGGATATCTGTGCTAAACCAATCACCATATAACATGTGTTATTAAAGGCTTTCTTTTGTGCTCCATAAAACAAATTAAAATATATTTTATAAACTTTTTTCACATTTTCAAAGTAAAGTCCAAATAGCGACCCTTAAATGGTTTGAAAATTTATTTCAAAGTTTAACTGAAGTAACCGAATGAGGTTTTTAGCATCTTGCACCACTGCTTAGTACATATCGCCTCTTATCCAAGTTCAAAGTTCATTGATTTTAATAGCTTTTCTTTTCATGGAGCAAGGGCGTGTGGAAAAGCAATGTTGCCATTTGGATGGAAAGCCCATCTTGACATCTTCCCATGGTGGTGTGCACAGCTTGGAATGAAGTTGTCAAAACGGACATTCATATATCAGCCGTCAAACGAAATAGACCCCTCAAGGTTTCAAGGCCAGTTCCAAAAACAACGTTCAACACAAAATTAATACATGCAAAAGAATTAAGTGCTAAGCGTTACATGCCTGTTACAAGACATAAGATTGGAGGTGTATGTTCTCATCTGGGTGGCCCGGTCTCAGTATAACGTGAATGTGTGGGTTGTCATGGCTGGTGTCTTTGGTGTGATATTTCAATGGCGGCAGAACTTGGGCGGCATGGACTCGGCCTGCCATAAGAAGACACAATATTTGTACACACACCGAAATGTTAAGTGCGACGTTAAACACCGAGCATTCATGCATACATCTGTGTTTTCCGCAATATCCAAGCGTTAACCTGAGAGAGTATCTGTAAATTTATGGCGTTAGGAACATGTTCACTTTCAGTGTCCTAACATTTCATCAGATTGCAGTACCAACGTATCTATGTTTATATACAGATATAGAATTTCCGAGGTCTGTACAAAGGCTATGTATTCTTTTTGGGTGTATCAGTAGTGTTTCTCGTTCTATACGTCCTGTGTAGTACAATGCGTAACGCTTCATTTGATACTTAAGGGGGATTGTAAATTTAAACCAAACGTTTTACAACATTTCTTTTCCGCATAATTATTCTATTCTATTGTTAGATATTTGTCAAATAACCTACCTTGTTCTTTGAGGCTGTGTTATTAATGTCCATCTTTCTATACCGTTCGTTTGACATTTAGGGCTGATTAACATAAGGCATACCAGGTTATCTAAGGCTTTCGTATGTCAAGGAGAATAGACTAATAATCTAACAGAATACAGCATGAACAGCACAGACATTTTTCTTCTGTGTTATTTAATTCTACATCTTCTTGCATGTGTCCAATTATAATCTTTATAACCGCGTATATCAATTTTAGAATGTCCTTTGTCCTTTAGACACTAAGCACAGATTAACATTTTATAATTGGCAACAGAAGAAGAAAGGCTTTTGTGAACACCCTGATCCGTTTTGAACCTCAGAATAATAGACTCTTCATGTACAACGAAGAATATGTAAAGTTTAGGCCTCGAGGTGTGTCTAGTGTTCTCAGTGCTTTCAGAATAAATATAATCTACATTGGAAAAGAAAAGTAGACATTCCGCAGGGCCTTTCAAACATTAAATCTGCTTTTTCTCAGGTTCAAGAATGAAGATTGTTTCCTAATGAGACACTAATGAGACACGATTGGTTCGGTTTAATAAGCTAACTGCACTGTGGCCGTTTGCGTGGGTTTGGTCGTCAAGTCATCCGCCAGGTTTGTCATCTCTATTAAAAACGTAACACAGTGGAATTGCACAGCACAGGAAATAAGGTTGGTAAGGACATCAATCACTGCGGAACCAGAGTGGCTGCTCGCATGTAACATTGGCGCTGTGAAAGGATGACAGTACTTGACGCCTAATGTTACCTTTGAGGAGGGGGAAAGTCGACAGACAGTCCCCTGTAGAGGACAAGCTTGTAAGCTCACACATAAATGACTAATCATCATTCTGTCTACCCGATTTGATCTGTTACATCGACTGCCAATTGTCTGGTGGTCTTGTGCTTTAAAAGCACTTGCCTTTTAGTCGCTGGGTACTGGATCAAAACCCACTTTCACTAGGGAATTCGCGGTATTTTACTGCTTGACAGTCCTTGTTGACAACAACCGTCAGGCGAAATTCACGTGGCCGTTTACTTAGTCTGACGCTCGCTGAACCACGTGTCTTCCATGTCAGATTTGTTAGTGCGTTAGTAACTTGGCCGAGATTGGTGGTTTTCCTGAGAGTAAAACCACAGTCACAACAACAGTGCGATAGTTAACAAATGGTCACATTTAATCGATTAAATCCGGCATTGTATTAGTTAACCTAATTTGAGTTTTTATTCTGAGTCAAGGTTTATTCTGTTTATGTAAATGCCTTAACAGTAGCATGGGTAATGACCTACTTTCAGATTCACAGTTTACAAAATTTAAGCTCACCAAATAACGCGAACTGGCTGGCTGCAGAAGCTATCCACCTGAGCCAACATCTTGGGTATTGAACAGGCGCCCATTGTTATGTCCGCAAGAGGTCTGTCAGCTCATCTGTGCTTTATAAAGTACAGCCTCCTCAGGTAGTTCACAGTCACTAAAGTACATTATGTGTCTGTCATTTCCTTGTAAACATTGGAAAGGAAGGGGCAACTCATGGCGTTAGAAAAATGTTCACTTTCATTATTCACGTATTTCATTAGATTGCCGTGCCGACATCCCTTTGTAATATACAGAAAGAATTAGTTTCCGAGCCCTACACGGAGAACCTGCGTTGTTATATAAACATGTCGAAATTGTCTTGGTTATTAAATATTATTTATTTATGTAAACAGTTACCAATATTTGACTTGATGTTTAAAAACTATTCTAAACCTAAACCAGACGACACGCCTGCTGACTTCCTTTATATGCATCCGTCCTAATTTCATACTTCATATGCCTGTTTTTGTTATTGTAGGGAATGGGGTGTTTACTATTGCCTTGGACATTGCGACTATTGTCTTGGACATGTAACGTCTACTATATTTGACGATTGGTATTAAAATGTCTCTTCCACGTCTGGATTTGATGGTCACATATAACTATTATGTTTGACGACTGTCATTAAAATGTCTCCTTGCACGTGTGGACTTGCAGGTCACATATAACTGGGCTCTGGTTTTACTTTCTATGCGATAAGTCTTTAAAGCTTGATATAATGTGGGCGGATCTTCATGATAGTTGTTTTTTGTGCAGAGAGGTTGTAACTGCTCTTTCTATTTATATAACGTCTCAGCTGAAGTGGATGTACAAGTCTATCAGTTGTGAATGGCTAGAATGGGTGGTCTTTTCCCAGAAATCTTACACGCATCAAACCCCACCTCAGTTCTGTACAAATGAAATCACCCAGAGCGATACATTTCCATCTTAAGAGACATGAACTAATCGGACACCATGGGAACGGTTCAGCTGACGGTACAGTGACGGTTTGTGTGGATTTAGTCGCCAATGTATCCGTCAAGTTTGCCAACTCTATTAGAATTGTAACACTGAAGAATTGGCCATCACAGGCGAGACAATTGGTAAGGACATCAGTCACTGCACAACCAGATCGCTGCTGGCATGTAACAAGGTTGCGGTTAAAGGCTAACAGAACTTCATTGTTAATGTTACCTTTGGGAGGAGATAGTTCCCTGTAGTCGACATACAGTTCTCTCTAGAGGACCAACGTCTAAGTACACGGGTGGAAATTATTAATCGTACATTGTTCTGTCGATCCGATTTGATCTGATACATCGATTGTCAGCCAATCTTGTATCTGTACAATCAGTAAGCAAATCCTATGCGACTTTTTTTCTATATAATTGTTCACGTAAAATACGATTGAATGGCTAAACATCTTCCAGATCCTTGTGTTACGAACGCCTTCTTGAAACATTGTATTATATCTTTTTACTTTTTCCTTCTTGAAACATTGTATTATATCTTTTTACTTTTTATTTAGTAGTGTGTGACCTGCATTTTTTCCTCTGTGTATGTTATAAGCCTTCACAGGCAGTTGGGGAATAAACCATGGTGAGCTGTTCATTTATCGGACTGTCATCAGTAAGAGGCTATATATATTTTATAATTATTTATTTTATAGCCTATATTGTTTTGTATAATATTGTCAGTTGTATTATTTGTATATTTTGTTAGAACTTATTCAAGCGTCTTCGTTTTGCTTTGTTTGATCTTGTGCATTACGGGTTATCGCTTATGTGAGAGTTAAACAAGCCAGTTGTTTCACATCTTTACTCTCCAATGGTGGTACCCTTACACTTGAAACGGTAGTGTCAAGAATTTTTACAAAAAGGCATATGTTATACCCTTAGGTATTATGTAAGCATCCCTTTCAAATTCCTTTCACTGGCACCAATGTTTGTCTTGTTTCATGGAACGTTACAAGGTTAGTAAACACATTGTCAGCACCGATCCCGCACAACAGAGACAGCGAAACATGTTTTCTAAACTGAGGTAAAACATCTTGTCAAAAGTCAGTATTAGGAGATTCACTAGACTCATTTAGGTAGATGGTCATCTGATTAAGGTGATCTCTGTTATAAGAAAGAAACATTCCTGTGGTTAAGAACGTGCAAATCTCCCTGTTTAAGAAAGGAACTGAAAAAAGATCGGTGGTTTTCCTGAGAGTAAAACTACAGTAACAACAACAGTGCAATAGTTAACAAATGGTCACATTTAATCGATTAAATCCGGCATTGTATTAGTTAACCTAATTTGAGTTTTTATTCTGAGTCAAGGTTTATTCTGTTTATGTAAATGCCTTAACAGTAGCATGGGTAATGACCTACTTTCAGATTCACAGTTTACAAAATTTAAGCTCACCAAATAACGCGAATGGTTATGGCGAAGGAATGTCGTTTGAACCATTGGTGTCTATACCAAAGTTATACGCCAAGATGTCAACGTCCCCTTTTCCGTCAGCCATTTCAGAGCAAGACGAGTTGTATCCTTTGATGTGTTTCTAAAGAAATAGCCAATGTTTTTTTTTCTGGAGAAATGGTCTCTATCCACTCTCACTTAGTGAAATGTATCCTTGATAACAAAGCTAAAGAACACGGGCTGCAAAAGTATGACTGACACTGGCATTATCCTCTTGTCCGTGGAACCGACAGGAAGCTTGCCCGGACGACCCAGCACCTGTCAGCGTCCTCGACTTTCTTCGTGTGTTTATAGCCAATCTGTAAACACACGAAAGAAATTGCGATCTGGGAAAATAAGACGTAAAGGACAAATGGGAAATTATGTGTCCTTTCATGGCCATTCATATAACAAGTTATTGATCTAGTAATTTTTCCAAGGTAAAACAATGTTAGCTATTTAAACAAGCATGAAAAACACAAAATGTTCAGCTTACATAATTTTAAAGTACACATATAGGTACACGGTTGACTGGGACTTCAGCACACCGAGGGTCATATTGTGATATGTGTACACGTACGTGCATTCCATCAACAAGCAAATTGTAGAGAATGCCACGGGGTGCAAACACGCTAATCTCTGTTAAAGCCTATAGACGATATTCAGTTGCATTCCAGATCTTAATGAGGAAATCGGAAGACGTGACATTTGTGCGTAAATATTTTTAGTGGTTGTCATAGCGGGTGTGATTCATTGACGGAGCTAAAATTCAAATAAAGCCAGGAGTATATTCAGCTTGTGTCGTTTGAAACAGAATCTCTCTGTACGTAGATCCACGTCTTTTGTTTCGTTCTCTCTCCAGCTGTTCCATGTATATTGTCTACAAGCCTCAACCCTCTGAACCAGTGATTGTTGTAATCCAAAGATATAACTGGCTTTCATGATACAAATCTAAGGTTCGTGTACCCTGGAAATTCCCTACATATACTCGTTACAATATCAAAAGAAAAATTGATGACGTTTCTGAAATGAAGACATGAAAACTGAATAAGCTCTAATAATCTAGCTACGTCGAACAGCACTGGTATGATGGTGACCAATCAGGAACTGATCAGCAATGTGTCTGTCACACGAGGTAATTCTGTCATCTCCCATTAGTTTTCTGTAAGCCATTACACCGGCAAGACGATAAACTTCTTCAAAGTCGTGTGCAATCTCATACATGAGACGACGTAACTATTGCTCAGCTTTAGAGTGTTTGTGAAAGAATTTCTGGGTAAAGCCCTGGCTAACCAAAATAATAATTTCAGAAAATTTCAAGCCACACCAAAGTGTTCGCCAGTTTCTCAAGGAAAGGCGTTGATTTTACTCCGATTACTCGGGTTTCCTCCACTCTTAACACTTGCCGGTATATTTGAAATTAAAAATAAAAGACAATGAATATATACATACATACATGAATAAATAAAGAATTAAATGAGAAAATCAAAAAGTAAAGGGTTAGTAGATTGAAGAGTGTATTTTTTTATTTTGGTTCCTAGGAATTTTTTAAATGTTGGAAAAGCTAAGCCATCAATGTCAAACCAATGACTTGGCGCAGTGTTATAGGTGACTTCTGGTCACAAGCACACAATGAATGTCCAGTGTGTTCACCTCTGAAAAGGTACTATTCCGAATGCTTCAGTTGAGGCACTGATACTACACTGATCACTTGTTTCAACTGATTTCAACGTAGGGAATTTTCTCATTTGGGCTTAGCACTGCCACATAGATAGGGTCAAGTAAGATATCTCGCATTACATCAATAACACAGACCAAATCGCGATTATCGAACAGAAACGTGAACCAAAACAGAATCTTTTAGTGGCCCTTACATTTTATATATCACCCTTCGGGATTTGGTATTTTCAGGTAAGAAAATTACTTGTTTCTTCGCAACCACACATTCAGCCCGAGTTGTTGTGTCCGTGACACATGCATATTAATTTCAAGCATCTAGACACAATATTGAACGTCAGAAACGTGTAGACACTTTAATTTACTATATGTAATATGTGTGGTTATACAAGATGTCCCCTCCTTCGAAACTTGACAAAAAAGTCACATTCAGTGGTTCTGTGGTTGTGACTTTCCAAACTTGACTTATTCCGCTACCGGAATATCTCTGAACAGGTTGCTAAAGAGTGCGTACTTCGCTACTCTACGTTAAACTGTATATTCTCATGTTCACTGATATCCAACAGAAACCAAGCGGATTGGGACAGAGGCAGTGGCTGAGTGAGAAGGCTAATATTCGGAAGAAGCTGGGGGAATCTGTGTGTATGTAGATCTACGTATTCTGTTTCGTTCTATTTTTATAGCCGTAATACGTATTGTCCACAAGCATTTATATTCCGAGCTAGAGATTGTTGGAGATCCACAAATGTATTTTGCTTTCATAATATAAATCTAGGGCCACCGTAAGGTGAAAAAATCTCCCATATAGCCATTGGAAAAGCAGGTAAAAAATGAATGGCTTTTCTCAACTGATTACGTGAAAGCTGAATACGCCCTGATAATCTGGCTGCTTCTGAGAGCATGGGCATAATGGTAGACGGCACGGGAAAGATCAGCACTGTGTCAGTCAAACAAGGTAATTCTGCCATCTCTGATTGGTTTTCTGTAAGCCATTAAACCAGCGAGACAAAAAACCCTCTTCACAGTCTTATGTAGTATTGTACATGGAGAGACGTAGCCGTGCCTCGGATATCGTGGGAATGTGTGTGCAAGGCTGTGTATAGGGTTCTATTTCCGTAGACCTAGGATTGGATCACAATTCGCGGAATGTTTCCAGTCGCAGAAATTTCATCTTGGACTAGTGTAAGGGTTCAGTCTGGCATACATTTTTACCTTTCATATCCATTCAGAAGCACCGGACCGGATAGCACAGTTGGTAGAGCGTCCGCTTCGGGACTGGTAGATCCAGGATCAATCCTTGATCGAGTCACACCTAAGACTTTAAAAGAGTTGTAACTTCCTCGTTTGGCGTTCAGCATGAAGGGGATAGTGCAACGACTGACCCGTATCAGTATAATGGCTCAGGCGGGGCCGCTTACTTGCCTTCGGTAAGTCGTCTCAGTGAAACAGCGTTAAATAAAAGAGCGGTGGAAATCCGTCCTACAACAAGGAGGCACACGTACATGCACCCTGAGGATTCCTTCGTCGTCACATGACTGAAAAATTGTTGAGTACGACGTTAAACCCCAAGCACTCACTCACTCTGTTCAGAAGTTTAGCACTGAGCCAACGGCATGACGAGAAATTTAACTAAGCGCTGCGTTTACCTTCAACTGTGCCTAGCGCAGGGGGATAGTGCAACGACTGGTTGACCCGTATCAGTATAATGACTGGGGCGGCAGGTCTAATATTTCCTCTGTCGTCAAGTTGGAAGCATGAGTAACAAAACTGTCAATTACACGCTCTTATGCAAACTGAGGAGTGAGGTCAATAGCTTGTACGACAGAAGTTTATCTGCGCTGCCAGTCGGCATGCTCGTATGGATTTTAAACTACCAATATGTAAGCTTCACTTTTTACATTTCCATAAGGTGCTTATGTGCTGTCTTTTACATTTCCATATGATGCTTATGTATTGTAGAGCAGCAATTTTTTCAAGCACGAATAAGCGCATCAGATCTGACATTGCTGAACTAGAGTGCGGTGTACATCAATTAAGATATCTTATGCTCATTATTTACCTTAGGGGTCAAGTGGTAAGGGCATTGGTGGGTGGTAATTCAGTTCACAATTTATCATTATAAACACCAAATTTGAGAACAGTAAGAAATATCAGTGAGAAATGTCCCTAAATACGAAGTCAACCAAGACGTGGTGCCAAAAAAACTGAAACTATGTCAGAAAATTGTGAAAACCAATGGGCATCGAAACCAAGGAAGCAATAATTAAAAGTGCCGAGGAAACAAACGAGGTAACGCATAAAAAAGGTATAGGAATACTACAGAGCATGCCTCATTACCAAGACGAAACAGAACCGAGTGGATCACTTACCCTTTGAAAAAAACCTTTCGAAATACGCAAGACTTATAAGGAACTATTGTGTAACATTGAAAAAGGACATAAACAAACATTGATTCCACATTATGACAGCTACAATGGTTCTGTAATGAAACATGAATATTTGTCATGTTAACACGTGGGAAGAAGAGTGCCGTTTTAGACGAATCTTTTGTTCAAAAAGTTGAAAAGACCACCATATGTTTTGGAATGGCGTTTATTTGTATTCCATAAAACAATTTAAAATTTATTTTATGTACTTTGGTACAATTTCAAGGCAAAAAGCAGTTTAAGACCTATGAAATGTTTGAGAATTTTGTCCGAGTAAACAGGGCAGTGAGATTTTAAAAGCAGTGGCGACCGAATGAGATAATAAATTTTTTTTGATTTCTGATTCTTGTTTTGTACCTCTTATCTCTTGCCCAAGGAACGAGCATTTGTAACAGCGTTGGGTAAATTCAGAGCCACGACGACTGTTGACAGGCACACCTAGCCGGTAAAATACATTTACCGCTTCTTGTCATTTTACTTATGATAGGGTTTTATTCTAAATGTTTCGTCTAAACACTGAGTAGCAAATTAACATGACCCCTATCAGTAGTGTTAAACAGAATTAGGTAAACAAAGTGTGTAGTGATGTTAACAAAATCGTACTAAACTCCACTTGTCTATTTATTTGATTGGTGTTTTACGCCGTACTCAAGAATATTTCACTTATACGACGGCGGCCAGCATTATGGTGGGAGGAAACCGGGCACAGCCCAAGGGAAACCCACGACCGTCCGCAGGTTGCTGGCAAACCTTCCCAAACCTTACGGCCGGAGAGGAAGCCAGCATGAGCTGGACTTGAACTCACAGCGACCGCATTGGTGAGAGACTCCTGGGTCATTACGCTGCGCTAGCGGGTTAACCAACTGAGCCACGGAGGCCCCTCCACTTGTCTAGTTCACTCAAAACGTTATATGTAAACACACCTAATGAATCATCGTCGTCATATGACTGACAAAGAGTTAAGTACTATGTAGTACCAACACAAAAAGTACAATGGTTATAAATCAGATACGGGTAAATTCAGACGAGGCCCTGTTTTACCGGTTACATGTGACCATTTGCCAATCCACACACTGTCGTCGCTGCTCTAGTTTTAATCTCTGTGTTGTATGTCCTTTATTATATTGGACGGTCCTTGTTAGTAAAGATCCATTATAGTTTTGTTATTTCTGTGTACTGGCTCATCTGAAACTAGCTGGCTGAAGACGCTAGCTACTTGAGCCAGCATCTTGAGCATTGAACGGTCGCCGAACGTTAAGTCTGCAAGAGCTCTCTCGGCCCATCAGTGCTTTATGAAGTAGAGGCCCCACAGGTAGTTCACGGTCATTAAGGCTCGTTATGGGTCTGTCATTTCCCGTGAAAGGAAAATCCCTACCGAGTGTTCATGTGCAAAGAGCTGGGGAGTAAACTGAGACGTGCAAAAGACTTACGTGTAAATGTTACTCGCCATTAGATTGCAGGAGTTTCTTGTCGACATTATTTTTCTCAAAATGTGAAAATATGCATGTGTACACCTTAGAAATGAACGGGGATCATTTTAAATCATTAGTATGTAATGCTGCTTGTAAATGTCTATTGATTTTACCGTACATTTCCGATCAGATGGTCCCTGATGATTTCATGCATTGATTCCTTTCTAAAATTTATAACATATTATGAATATATCAAATATGCAGATATCGGCTATCACATGGTATCTCTTCAGTCACTGAATGGTGCTTTCACGCCATTTAACAGTCGTCATTTGTATTGTATTTTCTGCACATAGCACTTGCTATTTTTATGGACGTTATTTTGGAACTTGTATCGCTCATTGTCTCTTTGTGCCATAACGTACATTTCATCCCAGCCTGTGAATGTGTAACTTTTTAGGGCGGACGGGTTGACAGCAGCGTCCGCGATGCCGAGCTGTCGATGTATGTTTCACTACTCGGAAATACTTTCAGGGTAAACTGGGATGACATGTACGGCATGGCACAAAGAGACAATGAGCGATACAACCTCCAAAACAACGTCTTCAAAAAAACTCAAGTGGCAAACCACAAGCTCACAAAGTGCTCCACACAAAATATGGAGTACCGATGATGAATGTCGAATGGCGTAAAAGCCGATATCTCCAAATCCAGTAAAATCCCTCTCAGTGAATGACTGTAGATATCATTACTCTCAAGTGGATTTGAGTAAATAACTGCTTTCAAAAGTTCACTTGAATAAATGACTGCTCACTAGTGGGCTTGAATGAATGACTGCGAGCTTCCCAACTCCGTCGCTCATATTTATAGACTAAAGTAATGAATATTCAGGATGGTTTGATCGTCAACATGTTTACAACACCGATGTATATTTCCAGATTGTTTACTCTATTTACAATGACACTAAACTTATAAACACCAAAGTCTCGAGAGCGATCGACTAAATTACAACTAGCTTTTTAAAGGAGTATTTCTCGTGTTTCTCTTTCTACACATGTTATGCAATTCGTAGCGCTTCGTTGGATATTTGGGAACGATTAGCCTAGACCGTCATACTTCAAAATGATGGTAAAAAAGCACTGTTGTCCAGTTATTCCATACACGAATGCGTCCACAAACTCTTATATCATACATTGTTTATTTCTTTAGTGGTTGCATTAAACATTGTTTAGGAAATTGCGATTATTGACTGCAGTGTCCATTATTCTTGACCACTGGCATTCAAATGTCTCTTTCGACGCCTTGACTCGCAGGCCACAATTTCCTTTCCCACAGGCCTAAGTCAACATAGTTTGCTCATAAAACGACGTGGCACATATGGAATCGAACACCAGGCTACACAGCTCTGGTCTAAATCCTTTAGGCCGACAGGTTTGTATACAGGCGGGCAAACAATGGAAACAAAGACATCTCGGCTAGTAATCTTATTTTTTCTCTCACCTCAGGTAATTTATTTCTTTGATTTTCTTAGATATCTGTCCAATAAGCTGCTTCCTGAATTTATGTAATTATTTCTTCACACACCATACCTTCCTTGAAGTTGTACTGTTGACTACCCTCATTGTATGCACTTCATTTGATATGAGGCGAATAAGCGCAAGACAAAGGAAGTTATATAGTCAGGGCCTTCGCAGGTTACATATAATAGACAACAATATCAGAGGCATTTTTCTTTCTTGTGTTACTTTTATATATTTTATGCATGTGTTCATATAACATATGTGTGTACATAACTATTTATACAGATTTTTGCCTGCCCTTTGTGCTTCGGACACAAATCACAAAATATTTGCAGCAGAAGATAAATGGCTGTTCCCTGATAAATGAAACTATTTAAATCCACATTGCTTCAGAATGATTTCTCGATAAGGGAATTGCTTTATAATTGAACTGGAAGAATATGAGAAATAAACAAGTTGAGGACTTAAATGTGTGTCCGGTGCTCTCGGTGCATGAGCTTAGAACGTAAAGAATGTGCACTGACAAAGAAAAGTAGACAGTCCGAAGGCCAAAAATATTGGGTTACATTTTTCCGCGCAATGGTAACACGTCTCCAAACTTATTTGGCCCTAGTTTGCCCAAAAACGTCATCGCAAATATAGGATTGATTACCAGACGACGCAGCTAGAGCCTGAATCCTCGGTCCCCAAGCGGGATCGGTAGTCTACAGACAAGCAAACAGTGGAAACAAAGACTCTCTTTTCATTTGATGTTAATTAATTCTGCTGTAAGAGATCTGTGCAACAAGCTTCTTCCCGAATTTATGTCATTTGGAGAGATTGTTTCTTCACACACCGCAGGTTCTTTGAAGTTGTACTATTAGTGGTCTTCTCTCTATACGCTTTAGTTGGTATTTAAGAAGGTTTATCGTGTCGTTAAAATATTGATTGATCTTCTAATAACTGCGTATGTCTCATTGTACATCGGCTTGATCAGCGTTCAAATCCACGAACAGTGCCCTGTAAGCCTCTTTTATTTTTTAAAGATGCTGGGGCAATGTTTATGTCTTCTTTTCTAATTTTATTTTCTAACCTTTACCTGTCTTGAATCAATTACTTGTCTGCGGACAAAGATTTCCGCTTAGACATATTCACCAAGGACAAGACAAGAATGAAGACTTGTTGTCTCAAAATAGTCTTAAACCTGATTTCACCGCCCAGTCAGATGTCATTCCTCATGTAACTGACTGTCGCAAATAAGGAACAATTTTTCTTCAAGCAGGACAGATCTAACAATGACGGAATACGTTCCAATCATTTTAAACGCTTTGAAACAGTAAAACGCTGTGGAACAGACGGTTAATCAATAATGAATTGGTAGAATAGCATCATTGCTTCAAGACGCTTGAAACTTAACCGTCATAAACAAATGAAATCAATCTTTAGGAAGTAGTAAATCACGAATCAAGAATATAAGTAAACATATAAAGATAACGCAAGTACTAAAGCTAAGTACAGAATTACACACCACTGGCCCGAGTTTTGCTTTTGTGTGACACTTGCTTAACACAGACTTTGCTAAGAAAATCTCATCCTCTTGGAAAGAATTGCGAAAACATTTTCTACAGAGGGTTAAATTTCCTTTTTCGGAGGAATGAACTAATCCGACACCATTGT